>NC_059112.1:10452383-10791758 GCF_020740685.1 Jaculus jaculus | reverse complement strand
ACAGAGATTCCTGGCTGTGAGATGCTTGCTTCCTTCATTTCAGTGTCCAATTCTGTAATGTGTAAAATATATAAGATGTAGCCAGGTGTGGTGGTGCATGCCTTAAATCCCAGCACTCAGGAGGCAGAGGTAGTGGATCTCCATGAGTTTGAGGCCACCCTGAGACTACATAGTTAATTCCAGGTCAGCCTGGACCAGAGAGAGACCATACTTTGAAACATTAAAATAATAATAATAATAATATGTAAAGCTTCATCAAATTGATATTAGCATATTTTCCCAAGAATAAGATTTCATTTATCATTATCATGTGGTGTCTGAATGTTGTGGTAAATGTGAATACATGAATGCCTGCAAATTTTGAAGAAAAGAAAAATATGGGAAATATAAGAAAGTTCAAAATAGCTATTGGAAATGTCTTTATTTCATTACATTAATTTTTCACTCTAATTTTTTTCTGTTAGAACTGATAATATACATATATATATATAATATTAATGTACATAATATATAACATATTTTGTCTTAGTGTATAAACAGTAGAAACTTATTTTCTTTAAAAGGGAACTGTGTCCAAGGACAAAGGGTGTAGCAACACTTTAATGACTTCTCGAGCAACCAAACAAACATTTGACCAAGAAGCATTTCCATCTTCAGTGCATGCTTATGAATGGCTACTGCATGTCTTCATGACATAGGGAAAGAAAAATTGCATTTCACACCAAGTCCTGGGTCTTCAACTTTCTCTCATTTACTTTACAGTTTCACATCATGTAGTATATACCATTCATGCAAGATGTTCATTCTTTTCCTATTTCTGCATAGTTTGACACTTTCTCCTGTATTAGAAAACTCCAAGGAAATTCTTTTTGTTATTCTAACTAATGTCACTTACTTGTCACAATACCTATAAATAACAGATTTGAGTAGGCAGAGAAGAGTGCTTAAAGAAAAGACATTTAACTCTTAGACATGCACTGTTTTAATCCAAACCCAGGGATATTTTATTCCTAAAGTTCTAAAATCATCCCAAAGTTGATTTCACAAAAAGGTTGAACAACTATTTAATCTGAATACTTATAGTGCATTCTTTGAGTATTTATATATACTATGAAACATTTAATTCCAATTAAATATAGGTAAATGGAACAGAATGGAAAACCCAGATCCTTAGTTCATACAACCACAGATACCTGATCTTTGACCAACGAGCCAACAGCACACACTGGAGCAAAGATAACATTTTCAACAAATGGTGTTAGAGAAATTAGATAAGCACATGTCCTTAGGCTTCAGTAGTATACACCTTAAACATTAAGCCATCTCTCCAGGCCTAGAGTATTGCTTGAATTGACAGAATTTGGTGGCAATGGTATCCATGTAAGGTTAGATTAGCAGATATATCGGGTAGGGATCATGGTGGCTTGCACCAAGTTTCCATAAAGCCACCAATGCCAGGAAACTTAGCTTTTCAGAATAGCCTTTGGGTGAATCTGTGCACTTTGTGGGAAGTCAGAGAATATCTGGCTTTTCCTAATCTCACTACCTGAGTTCCTTAGATCTGCTTCTGTTTAAATTCAACAGGAATCCCTCCCTGTAAAGGAGATGCCCTTTCCTAGATATTTCCCTTTCCTGTGGGATTAAGATAGAAGACAGAGATATTAGAATTCCCTGGATACTCATGAACCAACTAGTCTGGTTAACTCAGCAATGAACAAAAAGAAAGAAAATGAGGGGGGACATCTGAGAGTGATCATCTCACCTACACATGTACGGAGTTTCACCTTGTCAACCTCACTACTACCTGTGATACCCACCTATCATGCGTACATATGCTGTAAAATTTATCAATAAACAAATAAGTAAATAGCTTACTCATAAATAACTTACACTCTTGCATAATTTTCTACTTTTCTACTTTCTTCTAATCCCCACTGCTATAGTATGCAACTAAGGGAAACATCCCTGATGATGTCAATGCAGTGGATTTCCAAATTCCCCCAGTATTTTGCCAACTTCTGGCTTGTTCACTCTTTCATGGCTTATACATTCATAGAGTCAAGTTTGTATTGCTAAAGTGTCTGGTCCAAGAACTCTGTCTTTGATCTTCTAATGTACAGACCCCAGCCACATTCCTTCTTTACTGAGCTCTATCATCATAATCAGCGAAACAAATCCTTGAAGTATCGTTAGTAACCCAGTCAGAACCCCACGTTGGGGTATCTTCCATGTAGCATTTAGCTCCTGGGTCAACTCGACCTCAGACCTTCTAAATAGAATCTGCTAATTCCTTACACAAATGAATAAAATTTAGGGTAAATATTGAAATGATAATTGAATCTGATAAAATATAACTTATCAAGAATATGAGCAAAATCTGAAGAGTCACCAAATGAATGAAACTCAGTTTTATGTATTGGAAACTTTTAGAGAAAAATAACTTCAAAAATTCAGATGGTTGATAGTTTGATTCCTTTAAGATGCTGACAATTTGGATTTTTATCCAGAAGCAAATAAATATATGTTTTTTCACATTTTCATATTTTCACTGAGATCTCTTCATTCAGAAACTGTTAAGCTTATGAAAAAAATCAGATCAGTGAATATTATTTAAAAACATCAACTTATACTGCTTTTAATATGATAAAGTTTGTATTCATGTGATTCTCATGAAATTCAAAATTAAATTTACTATAAAATTCCACATTGAATTTTGTACATTAATTGGTTACTCATTACTACAGGAAATAGGTATTAAATTTTATTTATTCATTCTTCAAATGATTTTGTTTCTTAATTTTTACAAGTTTAAAAATAACTGACCTATGTAAATATTTGAGTATTCTGAAGCCTTGACTAATAGTTCATAATATTGTTTTTAGTAGAAGTGAATGTACTCTTCATGTGTGCAAGCCAATGAGGCAGAATTGATAGACATATTCACAAGATGATCACTGAAGTATTTTCATTATATTCCATCCCTACCCTTTTTTATACTATTTCTGGTAACTTTCAAGAAAAAAATAAAAGCATGCTTTAAACTTAATTTGGAACATAAAAATTATGAAAGAAATGATATTTTGACACTTGTTGGATAAGCTATTTGGATGATTTTTTTTTTTCCAAGAAGTGACTCAAATTTTAAGTAGAAAATGGAAATGGAATTAATGTTGCTGAAAGTAAACCCAACAAGATGACCTTTGAAAAAGTTGAATGAGCAGAATATATAGTGTAAGAGGAAGGAATCTTCTCCCACACAAAACTTATACATACATGAATACGTTATATTTATAGGTGCTATTTCAATTCATTCTGACATTTTTCCTTTTTTACAGCATATACTTAAAATGCAAATCATACATTTTAAAATACTTTACCTATACTAAAAAATAACTTTATGTGTAACATTGTGTAGTCTTTCCATCTATCTAGTGATTAAATAAAAGTCTCTATGTTTGCGAAGCACAAGCCGGCTGAGGTAAAATACCAGTGGTAAAGAATGCTCTGGAAAGACTGTCAGTGCCATCTGTTTTTTTCTCCTGTATGACCTAAAAATGCTTATTCTCTATTTCTAATGAGGAAATGTTTTGGTTAACCTGAACACATAATGTAAAAGGGGAAAAAATCTTTACTGCTATTCTTCTAAGTTCAGTCTTCATCTCTGCGTGGACATTTTTATATTCTCAACAATTCCTATTTAATAAGGTGATGAAAAGACTTCAAAGCAGTTATCTACTGTTACAGATATACATTTGTTATTCTATCACTATGGAGAATGAAGCAGGAGGATTAAAGTTCATAACAAGACCCCGTCAGAGAAAACCTGTTTTTGAGGTCGGTAGCACTTATTTTTACAATTGCATTTTTGAATTTTCCATGTGTGTACTTTATTTCATCTCAGTAACTGTCAATATTTCTCATTTTATGGTATGGACATTACAATAATAATTCCAAGTTTTCAGAATTGCTTTATAAAGGAGATGCCTAATGAGTTTAGAATAGATGGCAAGCATTGAGCCCTTCATAGGATTGATATTATGTACAGGATGTTGGACAAAAATCTCAAATTCAAACTTAGTGATAGTGTTTATAGTTTCAGAATAGATAGAAAATTATTCTTTTACATTTACTTGAAGAATTTGGAATGTGTGTTACCTCCAAAATAATCAAAACAGCAGAAAAGTAACTTCCTTCCATCTTTTCTCCTCCACAGCAAGTATTCTTTTTACCTGCCATGCATACACTTATTTCCATCACTACTCTTCCTCCAAGATTATCTTTCTTCATGAACCTGGTACCAACATAAGGGTGAAGGAGATAGACACAGAGAGCAATTGACTCCTACCAAGCCAGATATCTAGAGACACAGAAGTTCCTAAGACCTCATCACTGAAGCAGACCTAAGATGAACCCAACATGGCTCAGGGAAATTTTTAGAAGACGGGGTGGAAAGAATGTCAGAGCCACACGTTTGTTCATGACACATGGAGACATTTCCTCCTACCCACAACTGATGGCTAACTCCACATATTCCCCAATGAGGAGGGTCCTTACGGAGTGGGGGAGGACAGGGAGGAGTCTAACAAAGGTACCAACTTGACTGTATTCACTGAGTACAAAACTAATAAAAAAAAAAGTAAAAGAAAAAAAAGAAGAGTCTCTTCCTTGCATGGTATAGGGTACTCATCCAAGTGGATTCCAAATAAAAGGCACAAGTTCTTTTTGTTTATCATTAACTTTTTGTCAGTATATGCTTGAAGTTTCAGTATGAGACTGGTGTGGATCTCGTCTGTGCTGGCTACACCCTGCAAGGGAAACATACCAGACTGCTCGATGTGGTGTGTGATTCATGGGCATATAGTTTTAGCAGGATCATTTAAATATAGTTTCCTGTGAAATATGTAAACATTGTAAGTATTCTTGTGATACAATCATAAAACATGCCTGGCAAATTATAAGAAATTTAGTCGACTTGCCATCAGTGGTCAACATTCCCCACTCCTACACCCTTTTCTCTCGTTCATCTGCAGTTACTACCACTTTCCTTTGAACTTCTGTGAGAGCCACCCCTGCTACATTCCATGTGACTGTCTTCTCTCTGTACTTGATGGATTTCCCCAACGTAATGGCTTCCAGATCTATTTACCTCATTTCATGGAATGCATGACTCTTATGGCTGAGTGATATTGTAGTATGGATATGTAATACATTCTCTTTTTCTAGTTATCAGTTGATGGGCAATTAAATTTATACCACATCCTAGCTAGCTAAAGTTCATAATTTTTCAAGTAATCATGGAGTGCAGGCATCTCTTCAACATACTGCTTTCATTTCCTTTGGGTTTAAACTCATTGTTGGGAATAATTAGTCATGCAGTCATTCTCCTTTTAAATTTTTTCTTTGAATGTTTTCAAGAACATAGATGCTATACTTACATTTACCAACAGAGTGTAAGGGTTCCCCTTCCCAGCAGTTTTGGACATGTAATTTTTCTGTTTTATAATAATCATTTTTATTATAGGGAATATTGATCTTATTAGTTACTATTTCCCATTAATTGAAGAGATAGTAGCATTCCATATTTATTTGTAAAATTACTTACTTTACCTAGCCAGGATATGGAATGCATTTAATTGTCTATCTACTGGTAACTGGATAAACAGAATGCATTATATATGCCTAATAATGAATTTTATTTTAATTGACATCTTCCATAATTGTAAAGAATATCCCATGGTAATTCCCTCCCTCCCCTGCCTTTCCCCTTTGAAAGTCCACTCTCCATCATATCCCCTGTCCCTCTCAACCAGTTTCTCTTTTATTTTGATGTCATCATCTTTTCTTCTTCTTATGATGGCCTTGCATAGGTAATATCAGGCACTGTGAGGTCATGGATATCCAGGCCATTTGTTGTCTGAAGGAGCACTTTGTAAGGAGTCCTGCTCTTCCTTTGGATTTTACATTCTTTCCTCCACCTCTTCCACAATGGACAATGAGCCATGGCTTGCATTTTTACTTCTTTTGAGAAATGTCAATGACTTTATGTTTTAAGTGGACTAATTTTGATGGTTTGCAAATTATTGATTTCCTTCTAGAGTTTAGATGTTTATCAACACCAGCTGTACAGATTATAACTATTTTATAAGATTCTGTTATTTTTCTCTTCATTTTGTTTTATTATTTCCCTTGCTTTCTGAAGGTATTTGTTAAGATTCAATATGATTCAATACCAATGACTATTTTTAACATGGAGAATATTTTTTTAATTTGGAGGAAAAAAATATGTGTAATTTTTGTACAGGATATTTCTTCCAGTAGATTTGTAGTTTGAAGTTTACTGTTCAAGGCTACAGACCTTTTTGTACTAATATTTATGACTACATATGGATGTTTTGGTTTTTGATAATATTTTGCTTTCTTGTTGACATGGGGCCTCATTCAACAGCCCAGGATAGTCTCAAATTTCCTATGTCACTATGGCCAGCTATACATTAACAGTAATCTTACTTCAGCCCCCTGGCTCCCAACACTATTTTTAATTGGTTTTGTTCCCATTATTATTTTTTTTAACATGGTTCTTTTGTGAAAAATCACTCACACATAAGTGGGATACTTATCTTTCATTCACATTTTGTTGCATCCTGATTCAACAAAAATGGAACTACAGACAAAACAGTCTTATATATTTTATCAAGAAATTTGCAACCATTTCTCCAGCATCCTCATTAGAATGTTTCTTGTAAAAAGTCACCCTATATTTGGGTGCAAAAAGATGCTGTTGGATTGCTAATAACCCTTTTTTTTTTTTTTTTCCTGTTTGCCAATTAGTTCTCAGTTTAAAATTAAGAGCGATCTTTTTTTGGGCAGAACAAATCATCTGGCAAGATGCAGCCTCGCCATTTAGAAACACAAAAGAACAAAATTGCATGTTTCCCTTAGAAAATCAAAAGAATGTTCACAATGGAAATCATAATTCAGCTCATGTTGGTTATTTGTCCAACGATAAAGAACCAAAGATATGAGGGGGGGAAAAAAGACTCAAAGTGAATTTCAATGTATGAGTAAACAAGAAAAAAAAAAACAAAAACAGGCACAGAGACCAGAAGACCAGAGTAGTGCTTCCCTGGTTTCAAGAGTGGAAAGCTCATAAGACAAGGAACAATAAGGGGGATGCCTTTCTTATTTAGCAAATTAGTTTGTCTCTCCAAAAATATTCATTTAATTTTTAAAAACTGAACGGAATGGACTTGCCTCCCTACTGTGTATTGAATTTAATCTACAGAAGTCACGGAATGAAGGGTAGATGTGGGTTTGAACGGATAGGAGGCTTTGGCTCAAGGATGGTTAAGAGTCAGGAAATCTGTGGACAATTGTAATATTTAGTGTGAGTTTATTTCTTTTTCTATATAGTTTTGTGATGAAAAATTCCAGGGGACATAGAACAGAAGTTGGAGTGCTTGAGATTGAATATATTTGAGAAAATAGGGGATAAATCACAATTTACTGTTTAAATCGCCCTAGTTTCTTTAATTTTCCCATTCACAACATTTTGGAGGCCTAAAACTTTAACAAAATCAGAAAAAAAATTGGACACATTATATAGAATGATATTTATGTATACAGCAATACTTTCTACACTTAACGAACTTCTATGAGGTTCCTGTCACTTTTTGGCCACTGACTAATCAGTTGAACTTTAAACACATGTGTTCTTGAAAATCACTGTATAGACTTAACTGATTATATTTAACCTGGAATAAAAATAACATTTTTAGCCGGGCATGGGTGGTGCATGCCTTTAATCCCAGCACTCGGGAGGCAGAGATAGGAGGATTGCCTTCAGTTCCAGGCTACCCTGAGATTACACAGTGAATTCTAGGTCTAGGCTAGAGTGAAACCCTACCTAGGAAGAAAAAAAAAAAGAAATAAAATAACATTTTTATTTTTATTTTTTATTTTTTTATTTTTTACTTTTTGGTTTTTTGAGATAGGGTTTCACTCTGGTCCAGGCTGACCTGGAATTAACTCTGTAGTCTCAGGGTGGCCTGGAACTCATGGCAATCCTCTTACCTCTGCCTCCCGAGTGCTGGGATTAAAGGCATGCGCCACCATGCTCGGCTTAACATTTTTATTTTTAATTATTGAAACTCAGAAGATAACTTGCTTACAAAACATGCCTGTATGGGCATTCAGTTCTCAAGCTCCCTATTTAAGCCAGGTATAAAAAGTAGTGAGTGTCTCGTGATCCTTTCACTAGGCCCTGGTATTCTATGTGTACACACACACACACACACACACACACACACACACACACACGCCCAAATACACAGCCACATGCCCCACATACAGTAACATATACACAGCTACATGCCTCCAAATAAGTAAATAGATAAAAATTTTAAAAAAATCATATTATTGATGCTGTGTTTCAAGATACTCCTTGCTAATTGTCAATTAATCATAGAAGTCATATCAATTAATTTGGATTATGTAGATTTTGAATGTAGGGCTATTGTTTCTTTTTTTTTTCTTTTTTTTTTTTCAGTAGGTGAGTGGCATATACCTGCTTGAATAGATGCTGGTTACTCTATACCTGTAATGTTCCTTCCACCTTTCAATAATCTAAACTTTCTCAATATTCAAACAGAATTGTAGGAAATTCAAATTTTGGTCAAGAGGGGGTATTTACTGGTGACATGATATGCATATCCAACTGATTATAGAAAGTAAATAAACAAAAGTATATATGACAGAAATCTATTTTTAGCGCCATATTGCTTATCAGCCAACCTAAGAGCATGAGTCCTCAGAAGATGACTGATTTGAAACTACCTGGCCCAGGAAACTCCCTAGAATAGGTTTTCAGGGAATACCAAAGCATAAGAGAAATATAAAAGTATCTAGAATTCCAACTAATCAGAAGACAAAGAGTGAGAATTTGTAGGGCAGTACAAGTAGAAAGGTAGGTGCAGATAAGAGAGTTCTATATTGCTAAAAGTCATTCATTAACTGATGACTGATAAACTTAATTGTGGGAAGAAAATGTCAATGACAAGACAAAATAAAACTCTTTAGAAATTTAGGCAGACAATATGCTTGGAATTTGTGATGGGCAGGTGTGTGGGTCAGGAATCTTTAGAGGTATGGAAGCAAAAGAAGACAGGTGGAAATGTAGAAGAGGGATATATATTTTTTTTTTTCTTTATTTTTTTTTTTGATTTTTTGAGGTAGGGTCTCACTCTAGCACAGGCTGACCTGGAATTCACTATGTAGTCTCAGGGTGGCCGAGAACTCACAGTGATCCTCCTACCTCTGCCTCCCAAGTGCTGGGATGAAAGGCATGCGCCACCACGCCCTGCTCGAAGAGGGATATTTTTGAGTGACATACATGCTCAGGGTCTGGATAAGCAAAGAACAAGTTCCAGCAAAACTAGTTACCACTCAGTCCAAGAAGTCTCCCAACAAAGCAGAACCCAGTCTGAACTTCTGTCAACTGTCTGGTATAGGTGTATATTCAAACGGGAAATAAACTGGATTCTCTTATCTGCAGATGATGGAAAAAGACCACCCCCAATTATACTCATGAAAGATTAAGCTTGCCCAAAGAGTAATCCTTTCCCTTCTACTTCTTGTTCCAACTGGGAACCCATCCTATTAGACAGTACCCACATGGAGGGTAATGTTCTGAGCCAGATGTGGAGTGCAGGTGTTTGATCTCAGTAGTCAGAAGGTTGAGGTAGGAGGATCATGATGAGTTCAGGGCAAACTTGGGCTATTATATTGGCTTATCTGAATCTATTCCGATATACAATGGGTATATCTGACCCATTTATTTATTTATTAACTCTATTAATGTATGAGTCATAATATAGAATAATAGGTATGACTTGAGAATAAAGAAGTATGTGAAGATATATTTGAATTCAGAAAGAATGAATAAAGATCTTAAAATAGAAATTAGGCAGTCATATGTATTAGGAAATATAAAAGTAAATGTGATGTCCTCCACATTATCTGCTTTATGCCTAAAAATCTTATTTCTCATATATTTATTTTCAATTTTAGGTGCTGAATTCAGATTTATATTCATGGATTGATGGTTAAATGGAGACATTACACTTTGTTCACATCATCTGCAGGCACAAATTCACTACTGATTTATACATTAATTAATGTCTTCATTTCATTTTAATGTATCCTTCAAAGTCACTCACTTGCCTAGATCAGACTGGAAACTAAATATTTTTTCACATTGAATTCCAACTGATGGCAAAATGAAGCTGGAAACAGATTAGTAAATGAACAATAGATTGTTTGTTATAATTCTACTTAAAGTAAATATGACAAAAATTTAAATACCTGATAGAAAATTAGATGAAGCATCCCTATGCAGACCAAAAATGAACCCAACATGGCTCAGGGAAATTTTGCGGAAGAGGGTTTGGAAAGAATGTCAGAGCCTCATGTTGGGTCATGATACCAATAACTATGGGCTGACTCCACAATGCACAACCCATACCTCAACAAGGAGGGGCCAATGGGGAGGGGGTAGGTCATGGATGAGCCTAATAATGGTACCAAACTGCCTGTACTGCAGAATAGAAAAATAATAATTAAAAAAGAAACTAAAATGATCATAAGATATTACGATTTCTTCTCCAGTTACAAGTACCAACCTCCTAACTGACTCTCCAATATTCACTCTTGCCCTTTAAAATTAATCCATCCACTATTTTAATGCAAACTTAATGATGTCATTCACATGTTAAAACCACTCCATTGCTTGATTTGGCATCAGAAGAAAATACAGACTCTATTACAGTTGTTAAAGTAAGTCAGTCTTACTTATTGCCATTCCTTACTCATTTACATCATGTTCTTATGATTTCCTCCTCTCTGGAATCTGCAGACAGGATTTTCTTCTGCCCTAGAGCTTCCCAGCATGGTCTCTCCAGGTGCATAGGAAAAGCTCTTTTGTTCTTCTTCTAGGCTAAATCTCATGAATCCCTGTTGCTTACCTTTAGGTATTAAATTTTTCCTAGATACTGATGTTTAGTCTTTCAGTATAGCTTAGGTAATTTCATTACAATGCATTCTATCACTTAATATAGAGCATTTGGTATTAAATATAACCAGGAGATACATATATGTTGAAGCCACAAATGGCATTCATTATTTACTATTTAATATTCGTTATAACACATGCTATACATGGTCATGTATGGCCTTTTATGGGAAATGTTTCTTAGTAAAATGCCAATGAAATAATTGTCGTTTGAAGCCATTGCTAACTGGGAGGTGGCTAAGTAAATTCCTACTGAATAAAAATGAAATTGGAAAGTCTGTGAAAATTGATTCCTAAGATGAAACAGAGGAAAACTAAAAATATACAAATAAGTTGTGATAATAATAAGTGAAATATTTTCTGTGAGAGATTAATTTTTCATCAATTCATTTACTTCCGAGAATGAAACCTCAAGTAGTTTCTATATGATCTGGAAAAGTAAAACCCCAACTTTCATGAAAAGTTTTTAAACAATATATTAATATGATTTATTAGTATGATGGGGATGAAATATAAAGCAATGAATGGAAGAGAAAGTAGAAAGACTGAAGCATTTGCAAAACTTGCATTCTCACTAACCCAAGTTAGCAAAAAAAAAAAAAAATAGTGAGAAAGAGAGATCAACATAGAAGAGGGTACAGCTGGAACAGAGAGGTCATTCAGTTGGGGGGAGAGAGGAGGAATGGTTGATGAGGGGGTAGGAACAGACTGTGTAATTTTAACTTAAGTATTTGTAATAAAACGTAGATTAAACAGTTATAAAGTGAGTAGATAACTTTTTAAAATTATTTTCATAACTTTCATAAACTATGTAAGATGACCATCATATCCTAAAAACAAAACCATCTTCCTTTTCCCTCTTCAAAACCTACTTCCTCTGAATCCCTCCTGTCAAGATGCTTCTCTTTTTATGCCATTTAAAGATTTATTTTTTTTAATTGTTTTATATAAAGATGTTACACAGAACCCCCCTCTGCCCATCCCCAGTTCTGCTGAGGGTCTTAGAAAGCTTTATTGTGGGGACCAAAATCCCTAGTCAGTCTCTGCAGGAATGGGGGGAAACGTACCTCAGGCTGTTCCCATCCACCCTGAGGCACTGCCAATCCTTCCATCCCCAATTCCGTGATACTTCCTGAGCCTTGATGAGCCAGACAGAGATCTCATTTACCCTTGCTGTCTCTGTAGACCCTGGATCTCTGTTTTTATGAGGCCTGAGTGACTTCAGTGTCTGTTGCCATTTCCCTGGAACTGGTTTTCAGGCTAGCCATGAGAGCAATACTTGTGTCGCTGTTTTCCCTGCACTGACTTCTGGGTTGGGCAGATGAGGTGGAGGTGACCAATCACCAGGTAGACAGTTGGCTCAATTTTCTTGATATATTGATGTATGTATCCTTGTTTTTGCCTAGATTCTCCTCCATCTGTAAAATGCAAGAGACTCTTCTCCAACCAAAAGTGAGAACAGTTTGACAAAAAGGGATAAGCATAGTAATTACAGTGATAGATTTATAAGAATAGCCACTCTTCTTAGTTAGAGACCCGTGGAGGTGCTCCCTGGAGCCCATTGGCTTGCTGTTCTAGGGAATCTGGGTTGGTCCTCAGAGCCAGATATGAGTTCACCCCCACTGAGCAGGTCTCATGTCCAATCCATGAACAGTTGGTTACCTATATCAGCTGTGTGTCACTATTTCACAAGAGTAGACTTCTTGCTCAAATGGTTGATTTTGTAACTGGAAATATCTCCTGCTTAGTCAATCAGGCGGCAACTGTTATTCCCTAGCACTGTTAAAACACTTTATGAAAGCCAGCCAAGAGGGAGCTGCATCCCCTCTCAGTCCCAGCGTGGTCACTTGCCTCAGTGATGTGCGGTGGTCACAGGAAAACCTTGGTGTTCTTCTTTCTTTCTTTTTTTTTCCATGTGCTGCTGCTGCTCTCTATGTCCTCTGCTATTCTCCTGGCTCTGTCTCCCATTCCAGTAGGATTTGGGTTAGTGCTGAAAAGGATCAAACTCAAATTTTTAGGCTTGCAAGCATTTTTAAACGTTGAATCACCTCCTCAGCTCCAAACGGTTCCTTTAAAAAAAATACACTTTGAATAAAGGTATTATATAATTCTATCAGTATAGTAAAATACATTTTTGATCAAATCTAGTTAAATTTTCTATTCTATTAATTGCATCACCATTTTTCCTTTCTTAGGAGGGTCATGATATGGACCAAAATAAATTTATTTCTCTCTAAAAATATACACACATACTTATATGCCCATAAATAATAGTTAGAAAAATATACCTTGTGAAAGGTAAATATACTAGTTCCTTTTTCTTGTTGTGGTTAAACATTTTATCATAATCAATTTAAGGAAGGAAGTAGGTTGCTTGGGCCGACATGGTTGAGGGTGAGTTTCGTGAGTGTAGGCGGGGGAGTCATGGCAGGCTCATGCCATTTCATCGAGGGAGTAGATAGTGAGGAACAGTGAGCCAGGAAGTAAAACTTTGAAGGCCTTCCTAGAATGACCCATTTCCTCCAGTAAGGCTCTCCCCTTAATGGTTTCACAACTTTCCTAAAAATGTAATCAGCTCTGCACCAAGTATTCAAAGACCTTTTGGAAATTTTATATTGAAACACACAACTGCAATTACTTTTGCCCATGATACTAGGAATGGAAGCAGGGAGTGGCGAAAGGATGGTACCAGTGCATGATGCACTCATACTGAGTATGTATATAGTAAGTAACAAAAATGAATATTAAAAAATTAAAAAGTTATAAATTAAGACTGATGTCAGGAAAGTACAGGTGAATGCCAGAAGTACAGCTACAGTGAAAATTTTTACACTAAAAAAGAAAGGAATAAAATATTGGGCAAATACTTAAGTGATGGAGAAAAGGAGCTGTTTGGATATCTTTGATATTTTATTTAATTTTCAAAGTAGGTATTTTAAAAACAGTTTAGAAACCAAGCATATAATGAAAGTTTTCTTAAAAACATATTTTTCCATCCTTCTCTTTGTGGATGAGTTTATATTGTGTTTTAAATTTTAAATTATTTGAATTAATAAAATAGAAGCTGAATCAGCTTCAGGATCTAAATCTTCATTTATAGCAAACAACAGATTTTATCAAAGAATATAAACTTTTCACTTTCTCCATTTAACACAAATTCAATTTGGTTAATATCCATGATATTTAATGTAAATAGTTGCTTTCAGAATATGATACATTTGTGTTAAAATATAATACACTGCCAAATATCATCACCTCATTTACTACAAACCCACAAAACCTTCTTTTTTCTCTCAACTAAGCAATAATCATCTCAGAGGAAATGTAACACTCTCTTCTTTCTGTCTCCACATTTCCTACATGCCTGATGCAAAACACATAATGCATATTTGAATGTACTTCTTTTTCCTAGGATTATGTTGCTAAACTCAGTATTTGAAAAACTCATTTCAGGTGCACGGAGATTTTATGAAGCAGGACGAGGAAGAAAGATTTGCTTTGTGTCATTGTGTTAAGTTAGCTCTGACTCAGCAACCTGAGGTGCATTATTTCTCTGTGAAATAGTTTTGGGAGTGAGTCCACTTGCAGAGGATGGGATAGTCTACTAGATATATTCTTCAAAATATCCTCATGAGATCTTTCTTTCCCTGATCTGAAACTTAAGCTCTGCTGAAAGGCATATTTCAACCTCAGCATGGTTTACTTTTCCTGACAACAGGTAAAAATACATGGCAACAGACGGGAATTGAAGAAACACAGAGAGATCACACTCTGCCACATGTAACAAGTGATGTGCAAACAAGTGCATGTAATCATAAACAAAAAGTCTACCGAATTGTGTCCCTCTTGTGCTTCATTATTTTGTGTTTTAAGCCGTTTGGAACCTCCCAGGGGTAGAGGAATGAAATAGCAGATGATGATCTGTTGTGTCCTTGAAAGATTATCATACTATTTTCCTCCATCATTTGTTTCAATGACTACGTACTTATAGAATAAAACCACCCTGCCGACTTAGAGAAATGTGGTCCGAGCATTTATAAATGAGTGGGGGCTTTGGGTGATTATTCCAGAGATAAAATCATCATATAAGCATCCCTCCCCTATTTTATTCACTTATTTCACTGGTATAGCCCTCAAGGTGTAAGAAATGGTTTGTTGCATAATTGTCCATTTATTTATATTTGACTTTTCCCTGGACTCTCATTCTTTTAAAATTGAATAGTAAATATTAAATAAACATCAAGACGTTAAAATCTGCATCATGTTCTTTCATGATCAATCTTATGATTCTTGTAATTATAATCTTATAATTATCGGTCATTATTTGATTTTGTAACTGAAAACGTAGAATCTCAAAGATGTCTTTCAGTATTCTTATAGAAAGGGTAAAACGATTACAAGGACATATAGTTTTCACATAATGAAATCAGTTGTGATGTTCAGCACCTAGATCAAACTCTCTGTCATGTCTCAGGCCCAATATGCATAGCTCAATATGCTTTACCTCAAAGACTTCATGTCCCAGGACAGAGTACATAGCTGTCCTCCTCAAAGCTCATGTGACCATAACGGTCACGGAGCCTTAATTCTTCCAGGCCTTTCATCCTTTTTCTTCACTTCCTATGCATCTCTCTTTCTCTCTGTCCGTATGACAAATTTTCCTGTTGCCACTGCTATTTCATTATTAATCTGCTCTCTTGCCTGTCAAAAAGCCAGTTACCTTGTTGTTTTTTTTTCACAGGTCAGCCTGCTAAAGTATGGCCATCATCTGCCTCTGCTACTCTCCTGTCTCTGAGTCCTCATTATTCCTTTTACCATGGGTAGTGATTTGAATATAATGGCTCCAAAGCCTTGGGAAATTTTGATGATTTTGCTTCCTACTTAGTCTTCAGTAGGTGGAGCCCTGCTGGAGAAGGTGAGTCACTCCTGGAGGCTCTTGAGTCCAGCCCTGTTAGGTGTGTGGAGAGACAGTGTGGTCTCTGGCTATTGATATTGTCTCTGTGCTGTGGATGCATGAAATGAGCCAGCTTCCTCCAGCATGATAATGTTTGAGATCTGGAATTTGAGATCTGGAAATAAACCCTTTCCTCCCATCAGCTGCTTATGGCAGGGTGTTTTGCTTGGGAATGAAAAGGTAACTGAAACACCATGTCAGGCAATATTACTAGAAGGACTGGTAGTCTGAATACATGGGCAATATACTCAGTGTTTTATCAGTTTGTAGTTTGCATCTGCAGCCACCTGGCTGGAGGTACTGTCACTGGGAGGAGCTTAAGGTGTGGTGGTGGGTTTAAGATTCCAATGTTAGTTCTTTCTCTAGAAATAATAACTATCCCAAATTTTATCATTGCTGTACTTACTATTTTGACACTTGAAAGCAAAGCTTTCTATCTGACAACTCATATAAATGCTTGAGGCTGGTATTGATAAAAAAGAGAAGAAGAAAAACTATCTCCAAATTTTCATTGCGGGCCCAAGATTAGGGTGAAACACATAACTTAGTTCTTTTCTAGAGGTAAGTTATTTGCTGATTTTTCTCAACCCACTTAATTAAGACTGCTAATGTAGTTACCCTGTAAGACTTTCATTAAAACTTGTAATGAACCCTTTATATCATATGTGATAGCTTCAGAACAAAGCAGAGTACAGCATGATAAGACCCTATGGAAACTTTCTTAACATAAAAATTCCTATTGTCAACCAAATCTCCCCCTCACACAAACCTTAATTAGTACTCTATTTAAGTCATAGGAAAGTATGGTAACTTCCTTAAGGGCAGTGTTCTTACTCTTCATATGAAGTGGCAGCAGTATCTAAGCTGGCTAATTAGCTCTTAGTCCTTTCTTTATATGTCAGGGTCCATTCTGTATTAGCATGGCAAAAGTAGATGATTTACCAAAAAAGACTAATTTGCAAATAAAATCTATGGCAGATGAGATGTAGATCTATCTTCTCCCCAGTGTGCTCCATGACTTTATTCTTATTATACATCAAACATAATTGTTGATCTCGATCTCTTGTCACTGTCCTCCAATTTATATTCAAACACAGTGTAGTTTGTTTTTATAGACCAAGAGAGGCATTCAGCTATAAGATCCCAGTTATTACTCAACTAATGCCACTTCTCAGCTGGAATGGGAAAACATCCCAGGTAATGTGGCCAGTTCTTCCCTTCCCCTTGCTTGGCAGCTACCTGCATAACTAAGCAGCTTATCTAAAGCAGTTATCACTGTAGCTTTATGACATTGGCACACTCCTGGCTCTGATTTATGGTATGACAGCATATTATATATCCCATAAAGTTTTTATTTTTCTGAAGTTATTGTTTTGGGAGAAATTTCATGTCAAAAAGAACCAGTTACCTTGCTACTGTCAAAATTGAACCATCTCTTCATTTGACACTCACCACACACACACACACACACACACACACACACACACACACACACACACAGCATACTGCAAGTAGAACCATTGTGGTAGTGACTTAACAATCCTCTTTTTAGTATTATTAATTTCCCAATCTTTTAGCTCTTCATGTTGAAGAGGTGGGAGTGGAGACATGGACACTCACAGGAACTTCAGTGGGGATAAAATCTGTTTCATTTCATAATCCAATTCATTATGTGTTTAAATGAAATCAGATTGTTCCCAGGAATGATGAAAAGGGGAAAGTGTGTGCCTCTTGAGTCAAAAATTCAAGGGCTTTTTTGGTAGGTCATTTGGCTTTAGGAAATATGTGACTCAGAAACTGTGGAATAGAAATCTGAATGATTAAGCACAAGCCCCTTGAGTACCTTTGATCAGTCCGATACTTTTCAAGTGGTCTGATAAAATTACTTCTTTCATGATTACACAATTCTTCAGCTCCCACAGATCACAATGTGCTTTAAATACCTTTTCAGAAATGATTATGAACTTACTCCAGCGTTTCATGTGGTTTCTTAGCCTGGAACATCCAAAGTCACATGTTCTGCTGGATGTAACTCTCAAATATTTATACCATCTTATCTTTTCTTTCATGATCCATTTTCACTTTGCTTCAAAAATTCTTGTCTCTCTTGTGTTTTTATTTTATTTATTTGCATGCCAAGAGACAGAGAAGACAGGAAAACAGGGAGAAGAGAGAGAGGAGAGAGATAGAGAATTGGCATGCCAAGGCCTGCAGCTAATGCAAACAAATTCCAGATTCATGTGCCCCTTTGTGCATCTGGCTTTATGTAGGCAGTGGGCAATCAAATCTGGCTCATTAGACTTTGCAAACAAGTGCCAGAAACTGTAAGCCATCTCTCCAGCCTTCATCTTTCTTTTATTCAATTTAGGGTATAAATAATTTAATTTATAATTTGAATTGTGTATCATATCCAGCATTACCATAAGTCATCTATGCTTCAATATTTTTGTTATCACTTTTACTTAAATATATGTATCTTGTGCATCCATATTCAATCACATTTGCTGTAGGAAGATCCTGTTCCTTTCTCCCCTTTGGGTCACATCTACATTCCAACATGGCTAAAGACAGTTCTCTCCATTTCTCTTGTCTCTGTTTCTGGGTAACTTTCTACTTTCTCTTTTATCCTTTGTTTCTGACCCTAAGAGTAAATTAGAAAATAAGCTACTTAACTCACTTAAAGTTTTTTTTTTTTTTTTCAAGTTAACCTACTTGCACAAATTATTTTATTCTATCACACAACCTATGCACAGGCTCCAGGATATGTCCAGGTTCCAGACATGGGCATCTTTGGAGACTATTGCTTATACCATGTTTTACTTTTATTAGTCATGTACAAATATCTTCATAGTTAGGATTCTTGATTTTTTTTTTTTTTTTAGAACCAATCCAGTGATTACTTCCAGGCTAATCTTGCTCTTAAGCCAAGGATCTCTTTGAAATACTCCTTGTAAATCATGAGGTTTCAATGGCATCTGATACAACCATGAAATATACCCTACTCAATGAAGTTAGCCTCCAAACAAAAATAACTTTTTCTTTGTCTTTTGTTAGTTTTTTTTGAATTTGTGAAAAAATATGGACAACTGGTACGGTCTGACCAAAAGTTTGTGCTTAAAAAAAAAAAAAAAAAACTACCACAGTAGTTATAGGCGAATATCAGTTACTATTTGAGAAGAAAATATGCATAAATTTGTATCAGAACCTGCTGTGTCTTTTTATAGAATTGTGACTATTGTCACTGTCATTCTTTGTCTGTTGTTTAAGGCCTATATAAAACACCTACATTTAACATTCTGGAAATAAAAGTGGGTGTGTGAATCCTATTGGAAAATGATTCATGACTAGTGATCATGGCATAATTTACATATCACAAATAGTGTTCACAGGGAATTACTCAGGCTTAAAAAAATATTAATAATACAAAAATTCCCTGGAAAACGTCTTTGCTTAAATAAAGACTTCTTAAATATTAATTTGATTATTTCTTTTAATATTCTCATTTTGAGAGTGGGTGAATAAAGATATAAGAATTACTTTTTTATATCTTTTAGCCACTAATTAATTTGTTGCTTTTAAATAATTTTTAAAATTCTGAACTGGAGCTGTAGTTCAGTAAGAAACTCAGTCTCTAGGAAAATGTGGACGATGCCATAGGATGTCTGCATGGTGCTGCTTTCCTGCAGAACACAGTTTGCAGTAATATGGGCAATTCTCATAAGATAAACTGTAATACCTCAGGAGTCAGGACTAAAATGATTAAATCATTAGGTATGCAATGTCAATGAGATCCCAGAGATGAGTGGTGTGTACAATTAACAAGGAAGAGCTTCAACTTAAGCTGAAAAAAAAATTCTAAAACAATGAATTAAATAGCATTTTCCTTCAAATATAAAAGGTAGAGACAATGTAAATGTGATCATTAAACATGTAGCAGACTAAATTATTTCATTAGGCAAATCGAATCTAACCAAATAATTTGGAAGAAACTTTTTTCTTTTTCTTTTTAAAATTATTATTATATTATTTTAATGTTTATTATTATTAACAACATGTTTCATATAGATACATCATGTGTTGGTGCTCTCTTTTCCCTCGTCCCTGCCCCTATTCTGTTGGGGATGCTCCTCAGTTGGGTTGCAGGTATTCCCCATGAGGTTGTGGGTTATGTGTTGTGGAGCACTGGTCAGTTATTTTTGAGGGGAGGGAATGCCTCTGGGCATGATCTCAACCTGTGGCTCTTAAAATTTTTCTTACCCTTCTTCTGAAAAGTTCCCTGAACCTTGGTGGGTGAGTTTTAAGTCTACTTCAGTGATGAGCTCTCAGGAGCCTCTGGATCTCTGCTTTGGTAGGTGTGAGTGTCCTCAGAGTCCGTCTCCTGCACCCTGGTGCTGATTACCAGGATCAGCATGAAAGCAGCTCTCTTGCTGAACTCCCCAATTCCTCTATGGTCTCTGCTGTGGCGTGGCTGAAGTGGGAAGGGTAGTTTATCTCCTCTAGTCTTGCTACGTTTCTGCGCAGTGCACACTCTTTGGCACAGGGAGTCCAGCAATTGGGAACCCAGGGGGCATTTCAATCAGAAAGGCAGAGCAAGGAGGCTTCTTCCCCAGCAAGCTCACAGGGTCCCAGTCAAACCCCAAAGAAACTCTCCTGTGAAGTCTTCGTGAGAAACAATGAGAGGTCAAGCTACGTAAGATGACACATTTTAGCTTTATTTATATGGAAAGTTTACTTTTGCTTGTAGTTTAAATTTGTTTTATTTCCACATTTGTAATATTTATGGACTCAAATTTAGAAAAAAAATAGTATTCATTATTAGGTGTAAAATTGACCATTTATGGAAGTACTTTAAGCAAATTTCATATATATCCCTTTGGAGAATAAAGGTTACAAATGAGTTTTTATTGAGTATTAATTTAAGTTGGATAACTGTCCTTAATTACCCAAAACCCATATCTCTTTCTGTGGCTCTTTATTTTCATGAACATTTGGCAACTTTTGATATTATCTGTTTTGGGGGACTCACATTTCACATAACTTTTATTGTACTGCTTTCATTACTTAGTGTATGATTCTAACCACATTGAGAGGCATAAAAATCCTCTACAAAAATCCAAATACTGTGAGAAATAGAAAAATAGAAAACATACTGTTTTAATTTTTACTTACAGTATTTCTATCATCTGAGAATGCATTAAAATGATATATTTTTAGAACTTCATGTCACTTTCCTCTAGTCTTCTTGTATCATTTGTGTGGCTTCCTTATATACAAGTATCCCAAAAGAGACTAGAATATTTCTTCTTCACATGAAGAGAGTACAGAGAACATACTTGATAAGAATAAAATATATTTTTACTTTTCAAGGCACTGCTATAAATATTCCTAGAGGAATTTTGAAAATATTATGATTTATGTCTTTATGATGGGAGAGAGCTTTCACATCATTATGCCATTTTCATCTGGCAGGTAGCAGAAAGTTAGATAAAATGGATACATATATTTTATGTAAGTATACAAATTGCATTAATGTGACAAGTTTTTGTTTATTTTTATTTATTTGAGAGTGACAGACAGAGAAAGAAAGAGGCAGAGAGAGAGAGAGAGAGAGAATGGGTGCGCCAGGGCCTCCTGCCACTGCAAACGAAGTCCAGACGCGTGTGCCCCCTTGTGCATCTGGCTAATGTGGGTCCTGGGGAATAGAGCCTCAAACTGGGGTCCTTAGGCTTCACAGGCAAGTGCTTAACTGCTAAGCCATCTCTCCAACTCAAATGTGACAAGTTTTAAAGAAGATCCTGAGACTAAATTTGTCTTGAAATGTGATTGTATATTGGATCATAGAAGATGGAAACATTCACATTTCAGGGAGAGTGTCATAAAGTTTGAAGTTCAAGTTGGAACTTGTAGTTTCTAAATTCATCCACATTTTTCCTATCTTAACATTCCAATTCAAATCATGCCAGTAAAATCTTCACACATTATAGTTTAAAAAAGAATAGAATGAACAATCTCAGTAACATGAAGATTCACATTCATCAATATGAAATAATAAGATGACAATAAAATTTGATTTCTGAATTATGTCTGTCATAAGGATGGACTCTATTGCTGCACAAACTAACTCAAGCCACTTTTGTAAATAAAATTTGGGGGAAGACCATACTTTGTCTCCTTTCACTAAAATAATAGACCTGATGAGTTATATCAAACCCCATGGTCTGGAAAAATGACAGTATTTCCTATTTAATTAGGGAAATTCTATAGATCAAGCACAGTTTGAACTGTTCTACATAGTTTGAAATTGACTCCACATCTGGCATGGATATAACCAGAAAGTATGATAGTACAAGAAAGTGGAAACCAAACATAGATTAAAAAGTACAGCTATTTATTTTATGCAAGAAAGAACACCTCATATAGTACAGTACCACATGCTGAATAGTTTTTCAGTATAAACAACCCATGCGTTGCTGGGCATAGAGCAATATTGTTCTTTGTGAGGTAGAATTTCTATACTACATGCAAATTTCTTTTTGTTCGCTTGTTTATGAAGATGTCCATTAAGGAAGCTGAAGACAACAGATGAATGTAATTCAATAGGCTATAGTATGTAAGAGAGAAAGCCATATTTATTACAAAAACTGGGCTGGCATTACTAACTTTTTTTTTTTTTTTTGAGGTAGGGTCTCACTCTAGCCCAGGCTGACCTGGAATTCACTATGGAGTCTCAGGGTGACCTCGAACTCACAGCAATCCTCCTACCTCTACCTCCTGAGTGCTGGGATTAAAGGCATGTGCCACCGCACCCGGCCTAACTTTATATTAATTTATTTTTTTAAAGAAACATAGAGGAGGCAGGGCAGGTAGAGAGAAGGACATAGATTTATTTTTTATTTGAGACACAGAGAGGAGGAGAGAAAGTATGGGCAGATGCATGTGCCACCATGTACATCTGGCTTACATGGAACTTGGAGAATTGAGCCTGTGTCCTTAGGCTTCACAGGCGTGCACCTTAACAGCTAAGTCATCTCTTAAGTTCTTAATTTTATTTTTTAAATGTGTTGTTTGCGAGGAGAGATGGAGAAGGATTCCAGACACATGAACTATTTTGTGTATTGCACATGGACACTGGGGAATCAATCCTGTGCTGTCAAATTTTGCAAGAAAGTAGCTCTAACCACTTAGCAATCTTCCAAGATCAAAATTGCTTGATGTTATGAATTAACATGTGTCTACCTTTATTCAAATTTGTAGATATATACAATGCTTTCTAGACTTTACATATAAAATGACAATTATTTTTAAATTAAGCTCTGTTTACTGTAATTAAAATTCATTCCACATATTTGTTAAATATATGAGATAACCTCAAAATGGACTTGCATCGAGTAGAAGTTCTGCTTTATATTTTACTCAAATATGCTTCGTTAAAATGGACTTTATTAACCAGAAATTCTAAATGTTGTTTATGGTTCAACACATTTGTAATTGTTACTGGTGTCCTTAATTCATTTCAAATGGCCAGAGTTGCTCAGATGAAAAGAAAAAAAAAAAATAGAACAGGGTCTGGGAGAAGCCTCCATTAATAAACTGCTGGCTGCACAGACAGGACAGGATGAATTCAGATGCCCAGCACCCGGTTCAGAAGCTGGTTGCAGCTGTGAGCACTTGCCAGGGAGGCTCAAACGGGAGGATCCTTAGAATTTGTCCTTAGAAGTGAGCTGTAGATTTGGTAATAGAACCTGTCTCAAAAAACTATAATGGCTAGCAATTGAGGAAGACATCCAAAATCACTCTCTGCCCTCATATGTGCATGCTCACACACGTAGGAACAGGAGTGTACGTGCACACAAACATACACACATGTACACACCAGATAAAAGAAACAGGACAACGTCACTTCATGATTGTCATTTTCTGGCAAAACCAAAAAAAACAGAAGTTCCCTTTGGTTGAAACAATAATCGATATCTTCATTGTGTTGCTGCCTGGGGGGAGTGTCTGTTGTAAACCTGCCTTTGCCTCTCTTGACGTACGACTTTGTGCGACTTTTATTTCCTCACTGGTTCACTCAGTATCCTTTAAAGTGAGGAGGCGAATAGCATATAGAAACCCACTTCGCAGGATAAGCTGAGTGGATTGTTCTGTCAAATCCAAAGTGCTCATGGGTTAGAAGGAAATGAATAGTGAGTGATACATTTTGAATGTGTTTATTTGGTGGTATTAAGCTTGCTTTATACTGTCTGTTCAGAAACAATGTATTGACATTTACATGCTACCTGACTGTGTATATATATGCCCATATATATATGTATATATATAAAATAATATAATATAATATTATATATATATATATATATATATATATATATATATATATATATATATACATGTTGAAAAAATGGCTAAGGAATATTGGCATAAAGAGGGTTCCTAGATATTAGTGGGCTATAAAATGTTTTTTTGTGAGTACATTAGTTTTGGAAAAGTGACTTTTGATTTGGATTTGAGTTTATGTTTCCTGATGGAATGTTATGCCCTTTCTTCCTAGGAATTGTAAACTGTAAAGACCTTCACACTTTTTTTTTTTTAACATAGGCTGTGAGTACAATACCCATATGTGCCACTAATTTGTAATTTTTGTTTTCCTGCAGAGTATATGACTATTCACTAGCCTTCTGCTATCTAGTCATTTTCTGAAACGTTGTATAAACTGCCTTTGTTACAATAGGTATTCAATATTTATTTTTCATCCAGTCATGCAGAAGAGGAAATTAAAGTAAAGTAACTTCCTTTACATATTACATATTACATATTAAAGAGCTCTTGTCACATTGATATGTGTGTCATAAGGTAATAAAACTTTGCATACCTTAGACATGTGTTTAAATATTCTCATTTATTTAATTGCAAGCAGACAGAAATATAAAGAAGAGAGACAGAGAAGAGGCACACCAGGGCCTCCAGCCACTGCAAAGGAACTCCAGAGGCATGCACCACTTTGTGCATCTGGCTTTATGGCCTGGAGAATTGGACACAGGTCATTAGTTTTTGTAGGTAAGCACCTTAATAGCTGAGCCATCTATTCATCTCTACATTAGACATTTTTCACCATTTTTAATTTTGGTAAAGACATGTTTCCAGCATTAAAAGAGGAAATTCTGTATAGTAGCATTTACTGTGCAAAGAAGACACTGCCTATGAAACAGATATGACTCACACCTACCTCCTACTAAGGAGAAGCAATCATTCAAATAATACATGATTAAAAAAACTTAGCATTATGACAGAATTGTCCATTTAACTAATTTGACTGCTGCATAAATGTTCATTATTTCCTTTATGACAATTTCCCTGATTCATTTTGCATTTTGTATTGTGAAGCAAATTTATTTTATTATATTAAGTTTTAGGTGCAAATCAAAATCTTTTATTTAATGCATTTACATTGCAATTGTATTTGAGAGTAGGGTTATACACAAAAAAAGCAAACAGTGGGTCTGAAGAGATGGTTTAGCAGTTAAAGTATGTGTCTGTGAAGCCTAAGGACCCAAGTTCAATTCTCCAGGTCCTATATAAGCCACATGCACATTAGGTGCATGCATCTGGAGTTCATTTGCAATGGCTAGAGGCCCTGGCATGACCATTCCTTCTCTCTCTTTCTCTCCCTCACTCTGTCTCTAATAAATAAATAAAAATAAAAATTTAAAAATAAAAGTGGGCTGGAGAGATGGCTTAGCGGTTAAACACTTGCCTGTGAAGCCTGAGGACCCCAGTTCAAGGCTTGATTCTCCAGGACCCATGTTAGCCAGATGCACAAGGGGGTGCATGTGTCTGGAGTTTGGTTTGCAGTGGTTGGAGGCCCGGGCCACCCATTCTTTCTCTCTATCTGCCTATTGCTCTCTCTCTCTCTGTCACTCTCAAATAAGTAAAAATAAACAAAAAAGTTCACAAAACTAAAAAAGAAAAGACTGTATTATATCATATAAGACAATATGTTTTCATAAAAATTTATTCTCATATAAATTTTATAGCCAACAAAATAAGTATTTTATTAAAAAATATGTTCAGAGATTTAAATGTGAAAGGCATATGTACAAATAATATATTCCATGTTTTGAGACTGGATTTTCTAAAATAAAATAACCCTTTTGTCCAAGTAACTCAAAATCCAAGTGACTCAGAAGCAAACAACCTGATGTGATGCTCACACAAAGGCAATAGTGGCACACAGCCATGGTGGGAAACCAACTGCTCTTGGATTGGCTAACAGATCCACTCAGTGGAAAGAAAACCATATCTGGAATTGAGAAAAAAAGTTAGAATCATATCCAGATAATGAGTCTGCTTTCCATTGTCAAGCTCCCACTAACCTTGGGCTATAAGAGGGTCTACACCCTTTAAATTCTTTCTAAATTAATAATAGTTATCCCATTTAACTAGTGCTGACTTCACTCTTTGTTGGAGAATCTGTGTCTTTTTTCTTTTTTCAGATGGGAGTTGGACCTGAGAAGATACACAACCCAGGGCATTCCACCAGGCCCCAAGTGAACCCACAGAGGAATTGTGGAAATGAGCAAGAATGCTGCTTCCTTAGTGAATCCGATATCAGTGCAAGCATGAAGGAGATAGACACAGAGGATACTCAATACCTACCAAACCAGAGATCCAGAGGACCCTAAGTGCCTATCACTGAAGTAGACTTAAAATGTTCCCAACATGGTTTAGGTAATTTTGTGGAAGAGGGGGCAAAAAAATTGTGAGAGCTACAAATTGGGACATTTTGCATAGAGACATTGCCTCTCCTTGTCATAATGCATGACCCACAATCCCCACAGTGTTGACTGGCTTCCCCAATGAGGAAGGCCTCTTCAGAAAAGGGACAGGGATGATGGAAAGGATAGAACCAGCATGTGTTGTTTACATAATAAAAAAAAATCTGGATGGTTTAGGAAAATAAACAGAAAAACTTAGGGTTTATATGCACATGCAATATATTTTCATGCAAAGAAGCTACAGATTACAAAAGTAATAACAAAGTTACCCTCAGTTGGAGATTTCCTTCTTTAGGGCATAATTTATCTCTTTATCATGCAAACATGAACACAGGGTGCCTTCCCTGTTCCTCTTCACTGTAGTAAACTTAAAGGTAAGAATACATTTTAATAGCATCTGAGATCTCTGAATGTGTACAGGTCTAATTTGACAATATACTCCTTAGTGAAACCCGATATGAAACATGTATAATTACTGTACACTAAAAATTGTCTCTACTAGTTACTGAGTTTCATTACAACAGGACAAAAGTTGTTCTTAGACAGCCATCATATTTTATTAAAAATAAATTCTAAAGTCTCCAGAAACATTTAAACTTATGAGGACAACCCGTGTGTCAAAAATATATTGAAAATAAAATATGTCAATGATTAATACTTACTCAATAAAACTACTTTATATCCCAGAGTTAGACGTGAGTCATTCTGTGTTACATTTTTTGTTTTGGTCATCATGCAAAGCTTATCAAAGAAATGGACCATAATGAGTCTCCTTGGTGCAGTTTCATAAAATCCCATATATACTAGATTGCTGCAGCATAACTTTTAGGTTTCCAGCAATTTTAGTAACAGAACATCAGACTCAAAATGCTTCCAGAGACAATTAGCTTTAGAGGGAGTGGGGTGAAAAAGCAAAGTCAGAAAGTAAACCAATGTGATATTGTTTCTATGCTTACTTAATAAATCATAAATGGAAAAAACAAGAGTAAGGAAAGACCACTGGGAGACTACCCACAGCAAGTAACATGCTGAAATGTTGTTAGAACATGGCTCAGGGAAATTTTGAGGAAGAGGGGGAGGAAAGAATGTCAGAGTCACATGTTGGGTCATGATTTGCAGAGACATTTATCATACCAATAACTGGGGGCTAACTCCACAATGCACGACCCATTTACATCAACAAGGAGGGTCCAATGGGAAGGGGTAGATCATAGATGAGCCTAAACAATAGTACCAAACTGCCTGTATTTGCTGAAAAGAAAACTAATAAATTAAGTAAAAAAAAAAAAAAAAAAAAAAGGACTGAGAACAGCAGATGTCCGAAGAGCACTAAGGACGTTCTGAGGTGAAAGTAATGGCTCATTCTTACTGAACACCTGACGTGATTAGCTGGCTTTCAACTGACTTAATTTTATGTTTGCTCAAGTTCTTGGAAAAATTTATCATTGACCCTTCTTAAAATCCAAAGGTTTTAATACTTAGAAGCAATTAAGCAATGTGCGTAAATTTACATGGACAAAATTACAGATTCAATCTCCTCTAATGTGGCTGCATACCACAGACATGATGTCATGTTTAGATATGATGAACTAAAACCTACTGTTAAGTGTTTGAGTTTTGTACATGTGTGTATGTGTGATGTGGTATTTCCCTGTATGTGTGTTTATGGCTGTGTGGCTTCGACCCTGTGTGTGTCACGGAGTCCCGAGGAGAATGTTGGGTGTCCCTCTTCATCACTCCTCTGAGATTTCCTTTGAGAGGTAGTAACTTCTCTGAACCCATAGCTCCCATTTCATTGAGCACTCAGGATTCGATGAGATCTGCTCCCCACAGGTCTGGGGCTGCTCACAGCTGCTTACGTGGGTTGGGGCATCTCGTCCAGGCAGGCGCAGGCCTACTCTGGCCACATGCTTGTATAGTCAGTGCACTTACCCTCTGACTTATCTCTCCAGACCCTCTGGATAGGATTTTAAAAGTATTTAATGTTTTGTTAGAATTTCCAACATATAGATATATCCCAGGAAAATATACCAAAATGATTGAAATTCCAGAGCACATTTTCTATGTGGTAAATTTGTTGATGATGTACTTAGAAAAATATTTTATTTATTTATTTATGAAAGATAAAGAGATACAGAAAGAGATAGAGAAAGATAGAATGGGCATGCCAGGGCCTATAGCCTCTGCATATGAACTCCAGACACATGATCTGGCTTACGTGGGTCCTGGGAAATCAGACCCAGGCACTTTGGCTTCTCAGGCCAATGCCAAAACCGCTAAGCCATTTCTACAGTACAATGATGTAATTTTATATAGTATAATGTCTTTAGAGATTCAAAATTCATTTCAATATGCACACTGATATCAAAGGTATGATATTAGACATATTTTATATGATGTGTTGTTTATAATAATAAATTTATTAAACATAATTTTATGATCATTGGTTACTGAAAATAAGTTGCACATTTACTTAGAAGGCATAATTTCTTGCATAGTAAATTAGAAGTTGATCCTTGTTAGATTTATATTCATTTATAATAATAGAATGAATGTATATTTCCTTGTAAGCCAGTCTATTCTATCAAAGTGGAAATTAACATAATGACATCAATATTATTAGAAAATGTCACATATATTTATTCTTGAAATACCTTCAAAATTCATGTCCTATAAAATTTTCATTTAAAGCATACAGATTCATCACCAAAAAGACCACCTAGCAGAGGAGACTGTCATGAACCCTGCATCACAAGAGCTCAATCACAACTTTTAGCCAACCATGCTACACATAGTCTCTTCTTTGTGGAAGATGTTTTTAAACTGGTTTTATAACCTTGGAGGGAATCCTTGTGAGTTTTGTAACTTTCTGAACATCATATGTATCATTAGATTCTTGAAAGTTAACATATACCCCCTTCCGCCCTGGAGGAGAGAATGTAGAAGAAATCAGTACACAAGACACACATTGCTCATGTGGTAAAAGTTAAATACTACTGTCATTTAACTTGGTTTTAAAAAGAAAAAAACTAAAAAAACTAAAAAAAAAACTAAAAAAACTAAAAAAAAAACTAAACTCATATTGTAATGAAAACTCCCAGCTAAGAATGGGCAGGAAATTATATAGAAATGAACGGCCACATGTAAACTGGAAAGATGGATCAGTGGTACCTGATTGCAAAGCCTGACAACCTGGGTTCAGTTCTCCAGTACACGTGTAACACCAGATTCACAAAGTGGTGCAGACATCTGGATTTCTTGTGCAGTGGCAAGAGGCCCTGCACAGCCATACTCTCTCTCTCTCTGACTGTCCCTCTCTGTCCATATCTCTTTCAAATGAACAAATAAAATATTTTATTTAAAAAAGATATATGTGGAAATCCAGATCTAACATCATACTCAGAATGGAAAGACAGTATATTATTTTCCCCTAATATTGTGGAAAAGAAAAGGAATTTTATCCTTTTAGTTTTTATTACCTACATTTCTAGGAATATATATATATTCCTAGAAATATATATAGAAACATATATATATATATGTTCTAACAGAAATCAAATTATACTATTATACTTAAGTATAGGATCTGAAATTATGTACAGAAAACATTAAAAACTCAGCACTAAGACACTGCTTACATTAGTAAACAAATCCAATGAGATTGTAGACGATGAAATCAACTTTCAAAAGTTAGTTGCAAATTCTAACTTCCAATAACTTAGAAAGTTGCTTTATTGGAAAACATGAATCACCTATGTAAGATTGAAACCTTACTCCAAGCAGCCCATGATGGGTATTCTTTGGAACAAGGAGCACCAGGGCCATAGAATCACGTGGAAAGAAAGGCTCCTTCCACACAGGCATAATACTAAGGGTGAACCCACAAGCTGAGAAAACCTGTGAACTTGAACACCAGAAGTCAGAAGAGGCCAAGAAAGTTTGACTTGTTAAGACGATAGAGGAACCATGACCTGGTTGATTCCTGGATTTTATCTATTTATGTATTTTTGGTTTCTTGAGGTAGGGTTTCATTCTAGCCCAGGCTGACCTGGAATTCACTATGGAGTCTCAGGGTGGCTTCAAACTCATGGTGATCCTCCTACCTCTGCCTCCCGAGTGCTGGGATTAAAGATGTGTGCTACCACGCTGGGCTATTGTTCCTAGATTGTAAAAGATACACCATTCTAACTTCAGGTAATAAATGTCTATTGTTCTAAGACAAAATAAGCACCAAGCAGAATCACTGGTCCATAATAACATGATTCCTTTCCCACACCTTTGTGTTATTGTTGTCAAGCTAATTACACATTTATAATCATTAAGCTCATCTACCACACTTTAATGACCATTGCTTGATATAGCTTTATTTTAAATCATAGAACATAAACTTATAACAAAAATATGTCCTAGCTACCATCACATTTACATATGTGACTTCCCTTACTGTTTCTTTGCTCTGTTTTGCCTTCACCTGGGGTGTGGCTCATGGGCAAAATATTTTTGTTTTTCAGAGAGCTTACTATCTGCTCTGATGTTGCCTAAAAAGACTGCGATTTTTTTCCTCCTTCTACACGGGTGCTCACTAAGTCAAATCAAATAGCTCCACCATCATCAGATTGCAGATTTTCCTGGTTGCTGTTAGACAAAATATTTACTGTACTCTGGGGATAGAGCTTTTAATGAGGCTACAAAAGATTAATCCTCTATTTTGGCTGAGAGACAGGGGATTTTGAAGGCTACTGTCACAGAGATACAAAGCAAGGGGACTGAGAGTAGCTGCCGCCTGAAATGCCTCAAAGCTCCTTCCTCATCGGCATTCAGAGCTATCTCTGGGATAAACACTTTTCAGCTCATTTTGAGGATTTGCTTAATCTCAGTTCTGGAATGGTGATTTTAGCTCTCAGGCAGTATTTTGGTTTTGGAGAGAATGGAGTTTTATAATAGCTTCACTTGGCAGTTTTGTAAGTCAACCTTGTTGTATACATTCTGAAATTATTATTTCAAAAATTTCCAACATGTGCCAAAATAAAGAGAAATGTAGAAAATGAGTCAAGTACTTGTCACAGAACTTCAACAGGTTTTTCTGTTGTTATTGTTTGATTTTTCTCTAATTGTAACCCATGAGTTCTCTTTGCTCCTGGATTATTTGTTTCACATGTCAGATATGTCTTTTTACTTTTTAAAATTTGTGTCTAACAGGTGAATAAAAATAAAATTATTATATAAATTAATGGGAAGAAACATGTCTAATCATTCAAAAATATCTTAATTTAGAATTTTACAAGTTAAGAGCCTAAAAAACACCAAAACAATGGCATAAGTACCTGTACAATTTAATCCTAATTCTAGTTGTATTCATAATATGCACAGATATATGTAATGTAATTTGGACATAACCCCCCTAATATCTTAGGCTGTCCCCTTCCAATGAAACCCTTCTTTTGAACTAACCTCTCTTCAATTCATATGTTTTATTCTTTTCTCTTGCCTTCCTCCACCATCATGATGGAATGATTATGGCCCCAATATTGGACAGGTCGAGGTAATAATGGTAACCATAAGGTCTTGAATGCCAAGACACTTCATGTCCTGTCTGGAAGATAACCCGGGCTCCTCTCCATCCTTTGGCTCTTACATTCTTTCTGCTCTCTCCTGAAATGGTGCAGGTGAGACCGATGTTTCACTTAGCACTGAGCACTCAGAAGTCACTTATTCTCATTAATTTGAGGAGTTTTGAGTCTCCCCAGTAGTCACTACCAACTGCCAAAAGAAGCTTCGCTGAGCAAAGGGGAGAGCAGCACTAATTCATTGACATAGATATTTACATGTTATTTGATGTGCATAATAGATCTGCTTAGCAAAACAGAAGCGATAGCTTCCCAGGCAAGGCCTGTAGCTTCACAAACATAGAATTTTCATTATTACCCATAATTATTTCACAAAATTATATTATTAAAGTATTATGAGATATGTTAGACATTATTTTACTATTGTATAATTTTAAAGCATTAGTACTAACAAAGATAATATCCTGATATACCATTTGACTCATATTTCATATTAAACTTTTGATCATATAGCTTACCATAGAGTCAAATGCCCTTTCTTTCAATGTATTTGCTAAAGAAAAAGCACTGATTACTAAAATAGTTACTGTCCAGAATTTTTACTTCAATTTTCTTTTGGGTTCTTGAGGTAGGTTCTCATTCTAGCCCAGGCTGGCCTGGAATTCACCATGTAGTTTCAGGGTAGCCTCAAATCAATGGCAATCTTCTGACCTCTACCTTCTGAGTAATGGGCTAAAAAGTGTGGCAACATGCCCGGCCATATAATGTTTATAATTTAACAGCAACCTTACATTGTCATAAGGGTTTCTTTATATTCTGTGTTTCTCAGATGCTAGCAATTATCACTAGTGCCTAAATCAATTCAGGTTTAATACTTTTACAGACTACATTGAGTACTTTTAACATGCAAATAATGTTATCTTTTTCTTTGACTTTTGGAACCATTGATGACCTTTGCCTGGAGAATTATTTTACACATTTAAAAGATACAATTTGAATGAGTTCATTCCTTCATTTATAAATTTTGTTATCTCTCCAAATAGAAACGTCCTGCTACGATTTGAATCTTTTGCAACAGTGCATGTGTCAGAAAGCTCTCAGTACAGTGGTGTTGTTAAACCCTGTGGGCTCCTCTTCTGTGAATAGGGACTTACTTCTGTGTGGAAGCAGGTTATCCCACTTTCATTTCTCTCCTCCTCCCTTTGGTCAACTGCCTTTTCTCATGGGAAGATACTGCAAGAAGTACTTATGCTGTACCAGTCTTGGGTCTTGTTATTATTTGCTTTCAGATGTGACATGAAGTAAATATCTGTTATTTATACATTATGAAATTGGGGTACTGTGGTATTAAAATACAAAATGGAATAATAAAATTCCATTCAACAACTAATTAATGTGAAGTGCAATTTTGTACATACTGAAGAATTACTGATTCCTTCCTGTTTATAAAATCAGTTTATAAAATAAGAAATATTTCCTATTAGTCAAATGTGAAAATTTTCATGTTTTGGAGGTGTACTTTTGTTTCTTGGTACATTTTAGAAACTTGGATTGAATCTATTTCTTGTGGTTTAACCAATTATCTGTATATAATTAAACTGCTTTACAATGGGCTAGTGGTTTCTCATCATGGGGAGCCAATTTTATCAGACTTCAGTGTCTTATTTTCAAAAGTCTGTTTGTTTTTATACAAATCGGCATTAAAGGCCCACTATACATCTTAACATTACTCATTGCTATCAGGTTGGACATTACTTATAGGCAGTTCAGAGACAAAAATTAAAATACTTAAATGAAACCTATGTGTGTTATCACCAAAGACAAAATACAAAATGTAAAGTAGAAGAGATTTTATGCAGTGTCATTGAAAGAGGGGAGTGTAAACAGTTTTACTACATACCAAACCCAAGGAGGCTCCCAATATACAGAAGACAAAAAAGATCATCACCCACCACTAGGAGATTCATCTCATTACTGCCAAAGTTTACACTGCATTTTGACCTGGTCTTTTCAGTTTTCCTAGCTCAATAATACAAAATAGCCCCATATGCTAGAATTAAAGAAGAGAGAGAGAGAGACTTATTAATCCCAGTTACAAACCAAGGGACAGATAATCCTGGAACCATTTCAGGTGTGCAAGTATATGTGGAGGCCAGAGGCCAATGTCAAGTGTCTCTCTCTATCACTATCTATCTTCTTTGTTGAGAAAAGATTGCTCATTGAACCAAGAGCTCACCAATTGGGCTTGTCTAGCCAGATTGTTAGGGCATGGGCCTATTCCCCTTTCTAGAGTGCTGGAATTGTAGGTGTGCAACATGATGCTTGGCATTTACATGGGTGCTGGATAGGAACACTAGTTACTACATTGGCCAAGCAAGCATTTTACTGACTGAGCATTGCCTGTTCCATGAAGTGTTTATTTTTTAATAATGATAAATTAAATCTGAGATTTTCTTTTTCAATATTTGATCTTATATTCCTGAGTTACAAGTTTAAACCAACATTTTAAAAGTACAAGAAATAATTACACATACAATTAAATAGTGTTGTTATAACTGTAACATGAAACTGTATGCGTATAAATAAAAGCATCTTAAGGAGAAACATATGTTCAATGATTTAACATAAATCTGAAAGCATTTCTATATAACTGGGAATAATATTTATCAGTCAAAATTGATCAGATGGTAAATCTTGACCATTGGGGAAGAGCAGGCCAGTCATGGAATATAGAGAATGATAATGATTTATTACCACAAAAGATTAACTTGAGGACATAATGAAAGTCTTTGGCACAATAGGAATAGTGAAGAGTGCTTATAAAGGGAAAACTTGAAAGAATTCTTGCCTCACTGATGAGGCGGCACATTTGAATTGGAGATGCAAAAATATAAGCTACGGGGCTATAAAAATAAATTGGTGAATAAAAGCACTTACGTAACAATCATGAGGACCTGAGTTTGGATCCTAAGAATGTACATAAAGCTGCACATAGTAGCATGGACCTTTGAACTTGGTTGAGATGGTGGGTAGAGACCTCAGAATCCCTTGAAGTTCGTCAGCCAAGAAGCCTGGCATAAGTAGCATTGAACAAGCAATGCACCTTTAAACAAGGGCAAAGGCAAAAGACTGACGAGTGTGTTGTCCTCTGACCTCCACATGCACAGGGTGTCAGGCATGCGCATAGTACATGTACACACACACATGAAGACATACATCATACACGTAACTTACTGACTGTAGCTAAGTCAATTGCTCAGTCCCATGAGTGGCATATGAAAAGAAAATCAGACCATTTTATCTTGTGAATATTTTCTTATATAATAACACTCAAATTAACTATGTTATTCAAAGTCTTTCCAAACATTTTCCTCACTACTGTGTATAAATAATTAAATAATGCATTAATAACTAATGAGAGTAAGAGTGGCAAATTAAGACAGGGGATAAACTAATACGCATGTACACATTCAAATATTGTTTTTGTTTTGTTTTGTTTTAGTTTACCTGAACATAAAGGACAAACTGATCAGGGCATAGCAAAACTTTAGAATCTGTGCTTCCTAGAATAAATTCTTTAGTTTGAGCTAATAATTTTGTGGCTAGGAGTAATCTATACTGCTTATTTCTATCCTTGAGACATTATGATAATAAAAACATCAACTGTATGGGTAATGGAGGTTATGCCCATACCATTATTATCTGACAGTATATATGATAAAGCCAGGAAATGATGCAGTCAAAAAATACACAATTATGAAAGGAACCACGAGTACAGGCGTACACGCATGCGTGCACCCTACACATGCAAGCCATGAAAGAGAAATTCCACATAACCCCAAACACCACATCTAAGGATATCAACTGACTGAAATCAGGGGTTCAGGGAAACCTTGTACACTAAAGTTGATCATAGCATTATTCATAATTACCATACAGGGAACTAATTTCAATGCCCAGAGAAGACTGAAGGAAAAACATGCTATTACATCGTCACACAGTGGAATGCTCTTTAGATTTGGAAGAGAAATACAATTTGATATCTCTTCAAATAAGTGAACTAACACTGAAAAAATTAGTTTAAGTGAAATTATCTGGACAAATAAGAGAACATTATTTCATGATTTGAAAACTGCTTCTCTTTTAAATATCTCATTTATTTATTTGCAAGGAGAGAAAGAGGAGTGGGGAAAGAGAGAAAATGAGTTTGCCAGGGTCTTTGGCCACTGTAAATAGAACCCAGATTCATGTACCATTTTGACTATCAGTCTATATATGAGTACTAGGGAATCAAACCCAAGTCATTGCTTTATAGACAAGTGCCTTAACCAGTGGTCAATCTCTCCAGCCCAGAACAAATATCAATTTCATGATTCCACTCACAGTGAGGACAATTATAGCAAAACACATACAAAAGTATACAATTGTGGCTTCCAGGGCCAAGGAGGAAGTGAAATGGGGAATTATTATTTAGTGGGCCTAGACTTCAGTTTGAGATTAGAGAGTTCTTGGGACGGAGTAGAGGGTAGAGGGATGGTGCAATAATACATAAATAATGGATGCCGCGAAATGTAGCTGGTCTAAGGTATATTCTCTTTTTTTTTAGGTCATGCTTGCCCAGGTTGACCTGGAATTCACTATGTAGTCTCAGGATGGCCTCAAACTCATGACAATCCTCCTACCCTGTCTCCCAAGGGCTAGGATTAAAGATGAGCACCACTGAACCCAGCAAGATGCTTTTTGTTTGTTTGTTTGTTTGTTTCACCAAGGTGTCTGTGCTGTGCTCAGACAAGTGGGCAGAGGGGTAGGTAGGACTGATAAAGGGTGTGTGCTCCTATGTCGTTTTTACTCTGTGAATTGTTTTAACCAAGGGGCATACAACTTCGATTTGCATTATACATTTGCCCTACTGTTCAGGTATGCTGTTGACATCACTCTTCATGGCACATGAGAAAAACCCTCTGTTTGCTTGTCGAGGTCATTTGTGATCATAACTCCGACCATCTCCTTAGTTCTTCCCCATCTTTTTCCTTTCTGCAGCCACACTGGCCCTATCACATGCTTTGGGTTACCCTGGGTGTTTGTTTGTTTTTTTCCTTCTCAGGGCTGTTGGGGGCAAACACGGTTTACATCAAAACTTTACATTCCGGCCTTCCCTCATCTATTCAGTTCGTGAAACTTGTCAACACAAGATGACATCAACTTCTTGTTTTTTACACGTGTTCTGGGATTCCTTTTCAATACTCGGAAGTACTGATGAGTTTCTTCTAATTGAAAAGATTACGCCATGCTAAATCTAGTACATTTTTAATGCTATTTAATGACTATATTGTCTAATAAAATATAATTCCATGGGATAGATAGCAAATTATTCTGTGTCTTCACAAAGATGCCAGACATCCTATGTCCTCAGACGAAGGTACTATTTTCAAGTAAAATAGAATTTAAGTCATATTCTAAGTTGGAATGTGGTCCTTATCTTACTATGGTTTGTGCCCACTACAGCCCAGTTTCAGAAAGTAATGAAGTCTATGTTTTCCTTCTAGGACTTAGAAAGGTATAAGGACCCAGGTTTGATCCCTCAGTACCCATAAAAAAGCCACATACAGAAGGTGGCTCGTTTGTCTGGAATTTGTTTGCAGAGGCTAGAGGTCCTGGCATAACCCTTTATTCATTCATTCATTCTCTCTCTTTCTCTATCTGTTTTTTCTCTCTCAACTAACTAAGTAAATAAAATAAAAGGATATCACGATTTTCCTTTCTCCTTCTGATATAATCACTATTGTGTTTTGAATATGAAATGTTCCCCCATAGTCTCGTGTATTTAAATTCTTGGCTCCCAGATGATAGCAGTGTTTGGGAAGTTTCTGGATTCTATAGGAGTTGCAGCCTTGCTGAAGAAGTGGGTCACTATCAGTGGACATTAAGGTTTGGTAAATTGTCTCTACCTCCTGCTCTGTCTCTTTGCTTCCTGATTGTGGATGTGATGTGACCAGCCAGCCTCCACTCCTTCCACCATGATGGATTGCTGGTAGCTGGAAGGGTGTGAAATGATCATGCATTACCCAAGACAGAGCTTGAAAGAGAGCCATGGGGCTCCACTGGAGTGAGTGAAGCCATCCTGACTTCGCGTGCAGCTTTTATTCAATTTAATTTTATTTTTGAAGTTGGGTCTTACTGGAGCTCAGGTTGTCATATAATTCATTATGTACTCTCAGACTAGCCTTGAATGCATGCTGATCCTCCTACTTCTGTCTCCCAAGTGCTGGGATTAAAGGCATGCACAACCATGCCCTGCTTACTCACAGCTGTTATTAAAACTTTAACACAGTAAAAGCTATGGGGAGCCTTGGTCAAACTGAAAAAAATATTATTATCCTTGGCATTATTCAGATCATACATTGTTGGCTCATGTTTATCATATCAGGGAATCCTAAGGGAAGCTGTTTAGCCTCTTGCGTTCTAGGAGCTCTGCCCAAGGCTTCTAGTCTGCCATGTCTCCAAGCTTCGCCTGGGCAAGGAATAATCTGTTGTAGAGGAATATGGTGTCCACAGTGGACTGTGCCCCCTGGAACTGTAAGCCAAAATAAAATGTAGTCTCCTTCCTCAAACTACTTCTTGTCAGAAGTATGGTCACAGCAACAAGTAAAATAACTTATACAATCACATTCTATGTCTTTGAGTTTCTAAAAAATGTTTTGAAGATTCCTGTCTATTCTTGACCCTTGGGGTTTTCAACTTAACATTTGGGCTGTGCTTGGATGTATTTCCCGAAAGTCTTCTCCGAGCTACCACTGTTTACTCTGCCCTTTCTCTATTGTCTTTATGTTGACTAAGTTAAAATCAATTTTTTTGAGGGGAAAAGTAGATAGAAATCATGCCCTTTAGCTACAAACAGTATTTTTAAGAGCATAACATTTTTCTTTTCCAATTTTCATGTAGGATGGTTCACTTTTGTCAATGAACAATTTTCTGAATTTATACACATATATACAGTTGTTTTTTTTTTTAACCACTACAATAAGCAAGAGGATGGCAGATATCATTACCTAAAAATATTTTCCCCTTTTGTTGTTAAACAAAAAGGAACTGGGCCCAGCTACAAGGAAGACTTATTTTAACACTTGCTATGAAAGAGAAATGGAAAGGTCGCTTCTTTCAGGAAGTTAGGGAAAGAAGTCCAACAAGGGGCAACCATCTATTCATCTTGGCAAAACTGAAACTGGGGGTTTGATTTTGGCCCCGGTAAACTTTCCCAGTTCTCTTAATATTTCTAAATCAAATAACATAAGGAAAGTTCCTCAGGAAGCTCTAGTGAGGAATAGTCATAAACCTGTCCAAAGTTTTTTATATACATTATTATTAGTAGTAGTACAGAGTGTGTATACAACCATGTTGGTACCATTGTTAGCCTCCTCCTTGTCCTCCCCTCTGCAGGGACCCTCCTTGTTGGGGAATGTGGGTTCTGCATTGTGGGGTTAGTCATCAGTAAAATTTTATCTGTTTGCATGAAATAGTAGATTTTACTCTTTATAATCAACTGTCTTTGTTTCAGGTGCTTGGGAACTTTCTATAGCGGCGGTGAAATTACAGTATCTTTGTCCTCTGAATATAGACTTGTTTTCCTTGACCCATAATTCCGTGCAGCACACCAGCACTTCACGGTGTGTACTTTATACCATCTGGTCACACAGGCTCACCTTCTTCACAGTGCTTCTCCAAGTCCTTGCTGGAGGGACATCAGTCATTTCTGGAGTTATGTATGTAAAGCTCTGGAAATTGCAACCAAAATCGTATTGAGTATATGGGTTTACTTGAGGAAAATTTTCATCTTAACATGATTTTCTTTTGTAATCTATGAAGGTGGACCACAGGTTTGGATTTTTTTTTCTAAGGCCTCTCCTTTTGGCTCATCAAGGGCATGTTCTCTGACTCCACAAGATCTTCTTCCTGCAAAGTCTCCTCTCCTCATCAGCTCGCCTGACAGCTCTTGGCTCACGGGATTAGAGCCTATCTTCCTGACCTTTTCTCTGTTAGTTACTTAGTCATAGACACCACCTCCACTCACATTCCACGGTTAGGTGCTTTAAGTGTAGATTTGGAGGGGAAGCACTCAGCACAGGGCAGAGTGATGTTTAATTAAGCTCCTTAAAATTACCATTACCGATGTTGTAGTTTTGAGCATGGAACCATGGCATGTAGTTTTATTTTTAGTCTTTCTTGATGATTTACTTGAGTATACATTTTTTTCATCATTTCTAGTATTTCACATAGTGTTAGTGAAGACTTCTTGTTATGATCTACTAACATTACCTCATTGTGCTATTGGTTCTGTTCATGTATTTGGCTCTTGATATTTATTTGGCTTTTTTATGTTTTCCACATCTTAAGATTTTAAGATGTTGTATCACTTGTTAAAAGATAGCTATAGCCATTAGAAATTAAGTTGAATCATTTTATGACATATGTATGTGTGTGTATATATCTATATATTCTGCCAGGCAATTGATACAGAGTCTCAGTCTACACAATAATAGAACTGGTTTGTTTCTGATATAGTCACTCTCAGATTATCACATGTTTGGATTTCATCCTACCTATTATTTATAGCTGCAGTTAGTAGTGTAAGGACTTTTTTCAGTACTTTATATCCTTAGCCTTACGGTTGGCTTCTTTTTGTGTTTCGAAGCTGAACTTTTCCATTTTTTTTCCAGTTTTGAGCAGGAGTTGCTGTGGTGTCTGTCAGAACTTGCCAGTCTCCGAGAACAGGACGTAGAAGTTCTATGCTGATCAGACAAGACACTTCTCTGGGCACTGTGCTTTGTGCTCAGGGCCTTGGTCATTTCCACAGTCTTCAACCTGATACCCGAAGTGGCTCTGAATAAAGTACTCAGGGTACTTTCATTTCCTGTATGTAACAGCAAAGGAATGATGTTCTTTTTAGCTTTCTCAAAAGTTAGCTTTTATCAACATTAGTATTTAAGGAAGTATTTCCATTAAATGGGATAATTTTAAGATATTATCTTTTTTCTCTCCAGATGACTTATTCATAAAAAGGAAAATATTAAGAGTCTATTATTAAATTTAAATAATAAGAGGAAATGGCTTAAAATGAAAAGAATACTTTTTTTTTTTCCCATGGCATTACACTCCATTAAAATTCCTCCCACATTTCAAAACCAAGTCTGTCTGTTATTGGTGGATCACTTGGATATCCATTATAAAGTCTCATTCCAGTTTCATAATCTCTAAAGTAAGGCAACTAATGGTTGCTTTGAAAGACATTACTTAGAAAACCACTAGAAATGCATGAAAGTGAAAGGCATTCCATTGATAGTACATCCTATCTGTTTGCGCTGCATTTTTTTTGTAACTTTTAAATGGATGAGATTTAGAAATGTGAGTCCCATTGAATCTAGTAGGTCTGCAAATTGTACACTTAGCACACCTACTAAAACCAGGGAATATTAGATCTTATATAAAGTCCTATAAAATTTCTCAATATGAATAGGGTGCTGTTACTTTTATTGTTAGCTATTCTTACTATAAGGCCTTCTCTATAAGGGCTGATCAGTGATCATTAATTTAAAAGGAATTCAAAATTATAGACAAATATGATTTTGACATATGTAAATATGTATATTCATATGCACATATATGCACACACATATGTGCATTATATATGTAAATACATATATAGTATGTATATATGTGTGTGTGCATATATATATATATATATATATATATATATATATATATATATATATATATATGTGTGTGGTGTTTAATATAGAACTAACCTGACTCCTAAAATTCAACTACAGTTTCTGTTACAGTGCTAATCTATACCAAAACCAAGTGAAGAAAAAGTGGGATAACTCTTTAATCAAGCACATTAGCACATTAATGAGCATCATTCCCCCAGACCCTTTCTCTGCCCAAAGTGGATAAAAAGAGAGGAATGACCACCAATCCAGTTAGATTAGCGATTGGAAAATTAGATTCACACCTCTAGTTTATATCCCCCCTAAGAATTGTTAGAAACTTGGTCTTGATGCCCAAAAGCTTATGTGAATTCGAGTTAGCATGGCAATGCCCTCATTTGTCAAATTAATGGACCCACGAACTTTACAATCAGGAGAAAGCCTGAAGGAAATAGGACCCAGAAGAAACAAGCTTTTCTTTGTGGCAAAGGATAGAACTACCTTTACCAGAAGGTATTTTAAACATTGGAAGATCACCAGTTTAATGGTGCCTGAGAAGCCAGGAGGAAGGTGGCTTTTCTATATCTAAGAGAAGCAATGTGAGGGGAGATGGAATTCATGGTAGGGACACTTTGCTGTGAACCATGTCTGATTCTTCATACGACAGGAACTGTTTACTCTGCATCTTCCCAGAAGGCTTCAGTTATCTCCACTAGTTCCCCTATCCATGTTCAGCTAAATCTGTTTAGACCCAGTGATATGTCTGCATCATAGAATGAAGTCAAAAACTGACACTCAGGCGTATATACTCACATAATTTGAAGGTGCATATAGATAAATCATCAAAATATTTCCTGGTCTCAGATGTTCTGCCAGTGGAAAAGACACAGCAATTTTCTATCAGCTGAGGGGAACATGGTGATGGCTCTGTCGGCTAAGCAGTCAACATGCAAGGAAGAGCAGAATTTGGATTCCTTAGACCCACTGAACAGTTAGCTATTTGGACATGGTGGCATTTACTGGCAAGCCCTGTGCTCAGATATAAAGGATCCGTGGGGCAACGTGGCTAGTTAAACTAGTGAAGTTGATAAGCTCTGGGTCCAGGTGAGAGATCTTGTCTCAGAAGATAAATTGGATAGTCAGTGAGGAAGACATAGAACACCAATCTTTGGCCTTCACATGCAAGGCATACTCACACCTACTCATGTGTGTGCACACACAAAGAAGTGAACACACACATACACCCTATGCACACAATACCCATATATACACAAACAATTTTTTTTTAAGTTTGATATGGGGTACCACTATCTAAAGGAAATGAAAACTTGTTAGAGTTATTTATTAATTTTATTATTAGTAGTGATTTATTTGTGTTTTATACATGTTCATGGATATATGTGTGTGTGCTGTGTGTGCCCATACGCGCGCATGCACAAGAGGAAGGAAGAAAGCAATTTTAGGGTCAATGCGCCTCATTTGACGCAGGGTGCCTAGCTGAGGATTTTCTTTTGCTATTCTTTGTTGCACTTACCCAGAAATCTCCTTTCTCAGCTTCCCATCATGCTGTCAGTGGAATGGGATTACAGATTTTCATGTAGGGTCTGGGAATTGAACTTGGATAATCCATCTAGAGTGGTGAGCAATTTTCCCACTGTTCCAGTCAGGTTCATATTGCTGGCAAAAATCACCAGACCAAGAGCAGCTTGTTGCGAAAAAAAAGAAAAAGTTTATTTTGGCTAACAGACTCAAGGAGAAGCTCCACGATGGCAGGGAAAGTGATGGCAAGGGCAGAGGGTGGACATCACCCCCTGGCCAACATCAGGTGGACAACATCAACAGGAGAGTATGCCAATCACTGGGAAGGGGAAGCTGGGTATAACATCCATAAGCCCGCCCCCAACAATACACTGCCTCCAGGAGGCATTAATTCCCAAATTGCCATCTGCTGGATACCTAGAAATCAGAGCACTTAAGTTTATAGGGGACACCTGATTCAAACCACCACACCTACTGAGCCAACAATCTCACCCCCAGAAATGTGGTCAATTTTAAGGGCAGTTATCTTTATTATAATATTTTTAAATATTTTACTTTTCTTTATTTATTATTAGAGAGTGAGAGAGAAAGAGGGGATGGGTGCACTAGGATCTCCAGACAGGGCAAACAAACTCAGATGCCTGCACCACCTAGTGCATGTGCCTTACTTGGAAATCAAACTTGTGTCGTTAGGATTCACAAGCCAGTGCCTTCACTGCTAAATCATCTCACCAGCCCTCTTGTTCATAATATTTAAAAGGCAAATTAAAATAGAAATTTCTGTCTGATGTTCCCAACATAACTCAAGATTGTCATGGAATTTGGACCATCATAAATACAGTCACATAGCTGAGAGTTGAAATTTCTGTATTAAGGATCTGCCCTAAAAGAGCAGCATAATCCCTGACAACAAAAACCTGAGGCTCCATACACATCACCTCTTCCAGAACTCAGCTGAAACTTCTCTGGTGCACAGGTCAAGCCTTCAGTGTTGCCTATCCTTTTCCTCTGTGAGATGCTCATGCTAAAAGACCATCCCAGCAGTCCATGAAGTGCAGAGCCTCACTCAGCTGTCTGAGGATATCTAGAATTGCCTTGCCCACCATACAAAGAGACACGCAGATGGGATAAGCAATGAACTCCCAGGTCAACCATCACTTATTCTAGAGTAAAAATAATGCTCAAAGAGTATTGTTTGAAATATGAGCTAATGTATTTCATCATGTTCGCGTATATTCATTTTCTAAGAAGTTCATGCAAAAACAGTTATTCGGGGCTGGTGAGATGGCGTAGTGGCTAAGCGCTTGCCTATGAAGCCTAAGGACCCTGGTTCAAGGCTCCATTGCCCAGGACCCATGTTAGCCAGATGCATAAGGTGCCACATACATCTGCAATTCATTTGAAGTGACTGGAGGCCCTGGCGTGCCCATTCTCTCTCTCTCACTCTCAAATAAATGCATAAAAAACCACAGTTATTCAGTGAGTGTTGTGCAATGTGTTTGGTAGCAAAGGCAAGTTAGGAATGAGAAGAATAGAACAATACAGGGTGAAAATCTTAAGATTTCATTTTCAACATGAAGAACTAGATCGTATAAATTACCTTCTACGTAATGCAGAGGTGTAAATTAAAGTGCTGACATGATTCTGTGCTGTAGAAATTTTTGTATAAGTAATTTAATGCTAATCTAATATCTCTTGCTAATCAAATGTGTGCCTCAGGTCACATGATACTAACTAGCAGCTTGGCAGTTTTGACATAGTTGCCATTTATTAATTAACACCAAGAATTCCAGAGAAAGGGACATCTACTAGTCAGGACACTCACAGTCAACATTGTCCAGAAGAATAAGTATTCTCATGTTTCTTGTACAGCTCAGAAAACACTGTAAATTTTAAGAAAAAAAACCCACAAATTTAGGAAAAAAAAACTTTAATCTATTAAATTCACCTTTATTCTAATTCTTTTCTCTTCCAATAAAATATCTAACCATTCTCTTTCTATATATTTTAAGTGAGATATCTCTAAATTAGTAATTCAAAACTCAAAATAGCTTCCATTGCTGTGGCAAACTGCCTGAGACAATCTATCTTGTTATAAGAGCAAGGACTCATTTGGTTTAAAGTTTTAGCAATATTTTTTGTTCGTTTTGTTTTATTTTGTCTTTTTTATTTTCCAATGGAAGGAGTACACAATATACATTTTTATGACTTTTTCCTATTCATAAAGTATCTTGAGATTCCATATAAATTCCTAAGGAGTTTATCTATCAAGTTTTGTATTAATTAAGAAATTCTATGTTATAAATAATTTATTTCATCTTCCTCCATAATTATATATTAGGGTTATTTTGTCCTATCATTACAGGCAGTGACAGAGATATAATTATATAAAGCATAAATAGCTTGATCAATAAGTGCTTGGTATTGTGAATTTAAGATTTAGGACATTTCGATTCTTTTTGTTGTTGTTTTTGCTTTGTTTTTTCTTTTGTTTAAATTTTAGTGCACACCCACAATTGAAAGTTTAACATAAGAAGGGTCTGTTGTGAAAGTTAGTTTTCCTCCTTTCTCACGTTATGCAGGGCTATTGGGGTTCAATCACTCCCTCCAGTGGTATGTGTTGCTCATGGATGGTGACATGAGCATGGGAAAATGCATTACTCAGTCACATCTGTTCCCCAGGCTTCAGGCCATGGATTTCAAAGAAATTGGGTAATATCGGGGTAAAAATTTTCGCTTTTCAATGACCACAAGTGAGAATGTGCACTACTGAGTTTTACCAACCCCACTGCATCACTGTTGGACTCATTAAAAAAGAAGTTTCTGTTGGCTTTCTCTTTGCATCTGGAAGATTCCTGTAGGTCTCCCTTAGGAAGGAAGGGTGGCTGTCATCGACAGAGAGAGAAGCCCTCTCCTCTGCAAGGAGGCAGCTGTGATGTGGTCTCCTCTGCCCAATGATGCAAAGTTAACATTGGACACGGGGTTTAATTGTTGCTCAAATGTCTCTCACACATAATTCCTTTTTCTCTATTCCTTGTTTTCAATAGTCCTACTTTCAAACCCAGTCCAAGAAACCATTATTGTCTCTCAAAGGTTTTCAGAACTTTTTAGTGAAATTTTGCCCCCACCATCCTCCTCATTACCAGTTCATATGTTGTCTTGGTATTATTTAATATATCACCTGGCACCTTGCAATACCTACCAAAGCCTGTTACTGGCACTTGTTTCTCTGCACTGTAGTGTTTCTGATTCATTGATTTTTTTTTCTTTTAAAAATATTTCTATTTATTTATAAGAAGACAACATAGAGAGAGAGAGAAAGAGAGAGAGAAACAGAGACAGAGACAAAGACAGAGACAGGCAGTGACTTTCTCATAGCCTATGGCAGCTGGAAGCAAACTCCAGTTGCATACTCCACTTTGTGCCTCTGGCTTTATGTGGGAACTGGAGAATTGAGGCCAGGTCAATAGGGTTTGCAGGCAAGCATTTCAACTGCTAAGCCATGTCTCCAGCTGCCCCCTCCACATTTTCCCTCTTTTAAAGTCTGTTTCCTGGAAGATTGCTCAGTGGTTACAGAAGCTTGTTTGCAAGCCTGCCAACCCTAACCTATTTTTATTTTTGTTTATTTTTTTTATTCTCTTCAGTGATGCTATCAACCCAGACAAAAAGTATGCATGTGTCTATAATCTTAACCAGCCCACAGCAATGGAAAGTGGAATCAGGAGACATTGGATGCCCTCAAACAGCAAAAGCAGAGGCTCATAAAAGGGTGGAAGGAGAAGAGAATAGCCCTGAACTTATCTCTGACCTCCATTCATGTGTACTTGCATGTGTCTGCCTAATACACACAGCACACCTCATCCCCACACGTATGTAAATTATGATAATAGAACAAATTAAAGAACTTTATTGTAGCTTTCACAGAATTTTAAAGACAGTAAAACTGTCCTGCCTCAAAGTGGTAAATCAGTGTGAAATTTAACAAAAGTTTCACAGGGGGCAGGGATTTATGGAAATAGAGGAGTGACCTATACTAACCTTTGAAGATGGATCTGTAGTAATAGAGTCTTCTAGCCGGGCATGGTGGCACACTTCTTTAATCCCAGCACTTAGTAATCAGAGGTAGGAGTGTTGTAAGGAGTTCGAGGCAACCCTGTGACTACAGAGTGAATTCTAGGTCAGCTTAGGCTAGAGCGATAAAAGAGTCTTCTACCAAATTATATATGTGATAATGGGAAAAGTATATTTAAAATTCAGAAAATGATAACTGTAAGACAGTTTTGGAATGTCAATTTTTGGCATTATATATGTGGTGTGTGTGTGTGTGTGTGTGTGTGTGTGTGTGTGTGTGTTCACATGTGTGTGGGAACATGTGGTTTGTGTGCAGAATGAAATCCTTAACTGTTTCAATATACATTTTCTATGTACCTACTTTAATATAAAAGTTTCTAGGCATATGTGGCTATATAGTATTTTAAATTAGGCTGATGTGGCTAAACAGATATATATTTTGTTAATTATTTATTTATATATTTGCAAGGAGAGAGAGAGAAAGAGAGAAGAGAGACAGAGGGAGAAGGGGCACACCAGGGCCTCTAGCCACTGCGAATGAACTCCAGACATATGTGCCCATTGGGCATCTGGCTTACATGGGTCCTGGAGAATCAACCTGGGTCCTTTGGCTCTGCAGGCAAATGCCTTAACCTCTAAGCCATCTCTCCAGCCCCTGAACTGATATATTTTTTAAACAAATTTTTTCATATAATTATTTATTTGAGAGAGAAAAAGAGGCAGCTAGAATGAGAATGGGCACACGAGAGCCTTAGTCACTGCAAGCAATCTCCAGACACATGTGCCAACTTGTGCATCTGGCTTAAGTGGGTACTAGGAAATCAGATATGGGTCCTTAGTCTTTGCAGTCAACTGCCTTAACTGCTGAGCAATCTCTACTGCCCCTGATAAATTTATTGCAACTTAATTTGTTGATTTGTGTTTAGAAGTGCCTAGCTTCAAAACATATGGTTATTGCTGTGGGCAGTACAGCTTTAGTTAAGGAATGAGATAAACCATGTTGCTTTCTCATATTACATTTTAAAAATGTTTCTATGCATCTATTGGGTTTTAAGCAAGACATGTCTTCTTATTGCACAAAAGGATATAAAATGTAGGACAAATGTAAACACATAGAACATCACAGGGGAAAGAATCATAGTAGTCAACTTTAAGAAGCCCATTATCTTTTCTTGCTGCCTATTTATTTTCTTCTGTGCAATTTAAACAGCTTTTTTAAAGAGTAAGTGTAAAACATATAGCATTTTCTTTAGGAACTGTGAGATTAGTCTCAGTGGTAGGGTAACTCTCACAGATGCCTCAGTATGGAAGGCAGAGCAAAATAAAAGATATAAAGCCTTCCCGTGTACAAAGTTTACAGCCAGAAATGTGTATCCATAAAATTGACTTATGTCTTTTATAAGCCATGCTTTTGCAATTCATTGTAGCTTTGAGATGTAAGTCCATAAAAATGTAAAAATTTTCCTTTATTTTTCTTCAAATCATTGGCAAATCATGGGCTAGAATATCAGTTGATGTCATTACAGTCAGATCAACATGGCATTTTGACTCATTTTAATACAAAGAAAGTATTTTATACTTTTATATTCTCAGATAGTGTATTCAACATTTCACTGGAATACCCTAGGACCTTATTTTGAGTTTTAGTATTTAAATCCTAATCATCAACTCTATATATGAGATAAAAAAATCCAAATAATAAATTAGTGAAGATTAAAAAAAAATCTAATATTTACATAATGGCATCAATACTTTTAGTAAATACTATGCTTTAGCATAAAATTAATGTAAATAATAACCAGTGTATTCATTAACTCATGGCAGAGATACCTTACATAGTGTGAAATGTTCTACAACTTGTAAAATAAATTTTCAAATAGATAATACCCAACTTTTTGTTACTTTCTTTTTAAAATCTATTATTATTATTAACAACATGTTTTGTATGGATACATTGTTTGGTACGCTCTTTTTCATTTTCCCTGCCACATTCTACTGGGGACCCTCCTCTGTTGGGTTGCAGGTATTCCCTCTGGGATTGTGGTTTATGCATTGTGGGAGCAGCACTCGGCATTTGATTGATGTCCAGCTCAGTGGACAAGTACAGTTATGTATGGAGACTCAATCACATCTGCTTTATTTGATTAACCTGTATTTCAGCCAAGGTTAAAATTATAGGCATTAGTATTATATGATGCATATTACAAGCTTGCATCAAGCCTGTTCCATATGCTACAGTCTACCTAATCTTAATTGATGCATACTTAAAGAAATGCAAGTAGTATATGTATTCATGCAATATGCTGGACATTATAACAGGTATCCAATGAACTGTGTGTTTGATTATTTCACAAAATGAGAAGTGGAAGTGAACATGTAGGTTGGTGCAGACATACATCTGTCTATGACAAGTATAGCTTATTTATTTAGTAGAGATAGAGAGATAGAAAAAGAGAGAATGCACACTGCCACTGTAAAGAACTACAGATGCATGCACCACCATGTGCATCTGGCTTATGTATCTACTGGGGAATCGAACCTGGGTCTTTAGGCTTCACAGGCAAGCACATTAATCACTAAGTCATCTCTCCACCCCCCAAAAGTATAGCTTTATAAAGAAAGATCAACAATGCCTTATGATATGGAAGAAAAACTGATGTATTGAAGATAAACACAAAAGTTTATTATTTCCAAAAGGCAGAGTTATATATCACATATCCACCCAACTGTAAATATTCAGTTTGTGGCTTAATGCTGGATGTTATTATTTTAATAGCTGCTAAAATTATTAGCAAATTTGAAACTAAGATATCTATTAAAGAGTTCCATTTATTTGTTAATTTTTTTTTTACTACTTAGAGAGAGAGAGAGAGAAAGTGGAAGACAGAGAGAAAGAGAGAAGTATAGGTATGCCAAGGCCTCCTTCAACTGCAAACAAAATCGAGATGCATGTGCCACCTTTGTGCATCATGCTTTACATGGGTACTTGGGAATCAAACTTGGACCATCAGGCTTTGCAACCAAGAGCATTTAACCATTGCGCAATCTCTCAGCTCCTCCTCCATTAGTTTTTTGAATATCTTTTAAAGTTTTATATCCAAGGCTGATCATTTGATTATTATGAACTTGATGATATATAAAAATATCAAAAATGCCCTTTTTAAAGTACCATTGATATAAATTAAGCAATTAAATTCATTTTAATAAACTTTATATAGGAAGAAGTTAGAATTATCTAAATATCTTTTAAAGTTTTATTTTTATTTTTATTTAGTTATTTGACAGTGACAGACAGAGAGAGGAAGAGACAGATAGAGAGAGAGAGAGAGAGAGAGGGAGAGAATGGGGCTTCTAGCCACTGCAAACAAACTTCAGACGCATGTGACCCCTTGTGCATCTGGCTAACGTGGGTCTTGGAGAATTGAGCCTTGAACCAGGGTCCTTAAGCTTCACAGGCAAGCGCTTAACTGCTAAGCCATCTCTCCAGCCCTAAACATCTTTTAAAACTGAAAATTCCCAACCAGCGCATCAAGCCAGACACACAAAGTTTTACATGTGTCTGACGTTCGTTTGCAGGGGCAAAAAGTCTTGCTGTGCCCATTCTCTCTGTCTCTCTAAATACATATAAAACACACTGTTATTTTCTTACCTACAGAGAGAACATTACATGGATTATATTCACTTATTAAACAAATACAACATTTAACAGAATATGGTATAGCTAAGAAAGCCATATGATATGAATGTATAGGTTAGGTCAATTTCTTCTACATTAATCAACTTATTTTAGTCTTCTCTAGCAATTCTCGTATTAAAAGAATAGGAAACATTGGCAAGCGTGGCAGCAGTAAATAACTTTATTAGCATGAAATCAGCACCAAGATAAATGTAACCCCAGTTAATTTGGAATAATATGAGTGACTATCATATTTCTCCAAAAAGGTCAAACAGTTTTAACATTTGAATATTAAAGCACATTACACATATTTAGTTGGTTATTTTTAGGATATATCTACCCTCTTCATTTCCATGAACTCTGCATACACATTGACCTTTTCCACTTCTCATCAAATTTCTTTGCACTTTAGGAAATATGACAGATTTATATTCAACAACCAAGTTAAAATAATCACACCTATTCTACCTGTTTTAGAAAATATTATGTATTTTAGAATAAAAATAAGCGTTAAAGACATTATATGTTTCCTAAATAAAATTTGAACTCTGAAAATAACAAATAAACTTTACAAAGTACATGAGCATGGGACTTAATTGTTTATTATTTTAAAATACAATTTTATTTCTTTACTTTTAAATATTTCATTTATTTCAGAGATATAAGAGGCAGATAGATATAAAGAGAGACAGAGGTAGCCAGGCATGGTGGCGCTCGCTTTAATCCCAGCACTCAGGAGGCAGAGGTAGGAGAATTGCCGTGAGTTCGAGGCCACCCTGAGACTACATAGTGAATTCCAGGTCAGCCTGGGCTAGAGCAAGACCCTACCTTGAAAAACAACAACAACAAGCATAAATAAATAAAGAAAGAAAGAAATAAAAGGTGAAAAGAGAGAGAGAGAGGAAGAAAGAGAGAGAGAGAGAGAGAGGGAATCGGCACACCAGGGCCTCTAACCACTGCAAATGAATTCCAGATGAATGTGCCACCTTGTGCATCTGGCTGTACATGGAATTAATTGATCCTGTATTCTTTCACCACTAAGCAATCTTTCCAGTCCAGTATATCTTTTTTTCAATCCCATAATTGCCTATGTTTGCACAGTTAGGACAGAGCTATTCTGTATAAAATCCATTGCCTTTCAACACAGTGTTATGTTAGGATGCACCTCCATGTATGAAGAATTTGTACTTGGATAGATAATATGTGATGCCAAAATAAACTTTCCAAGGAAATATGTGTTGATTTGGAAAAAGACAGGATAAGTAATTTAAATTACATACAAGCTACTCTGACAGGACTTACTGTTTTAAAACTATAGTTGCCTTATTTTCTTCTTGTTCTTATAACCCATCTAAGGATTAGTTTTTAATTTTTTCTCCAGTCACTTGGGCCACCTAGTGGGCATGTACGACCTTGCACTTGCCTCACTTTTGTGTGTCTGCCTTAAGTAGAATCTGGAGAGTAGAATATAGGTCCTTGGGCTTTGCAGGCAAGTTCCTTAACCACTAAGTCATCTCTCCAGCCTTCTTTTATTGTTTTTGTTCAGCAGAATACACTTTCTTTGTTTACCGTAATAATGTTTCAGTTAATGCCAAAGAACATTTCCCCTTGAATTTGGTACTAGTTTATAGCCTATTTTCACTCTAAGCACAATTACACTATTCTAATTTATTATATTTTCTTAGGCTTCTTATAATATTTTTTAAAAAAATATATAGAGAGAATCAAATATTGGGAGATAATTTTAAATTTATTTTCATTTTCTTAAGCTCCTTGTAATAAAATTTAAAAAATATAGAGAGAATGAAATATTGAAAGATAGTTTTAAATTAACAATGATGGACAATAATATTTTATACTAAAAATCCTTTTCCAGGAAAAAGTGTTTTTTTTTTCTATGATGATTTATATCTTACTTTGATTATACTACTGTGTTAAATTCGAGAAAATAATCATTTTTCTGGAAATATTTATTGATATGACATTAAATACAAAATGATTGCTATGTCAAAAGTGCCAAGCAAGCATATGAAAAGAGATAGAAGTGTTGAGTAATAGCAAGAGAAATGATGACACATACATTTGCCATTAAAAATAAAAGGCTAAATAAAATGTCACCCTGTGTGTTCTTTCTTCTTTGAGTCTTTCATAATATTAAATAAATATTATGCAACAGTCATGTTACAATGTCACTGTGTGTGCTTGTGTAGAGAAAGCTGCATACAGACAGAACTAGGAAGAGATATAAAATGAAGTCATAACCTGAAGTTCAAGGTCTGCTTAACAGAAGTCTAGGAAAGTCTGGGTTGAAAAGAATAGCAGGAGAGTACGAATATTGAGCCAGCAGGAAGTAATTCTCTCACCTGGGGAAGCAGACCCTCCAAATGTCTGCCCAGCTGTGCTGGCTTTAGTCATCCTGCGATCTTTGATCTAAGACAGAAACAGAAAAGAACTGAGAAATAGAGAATTTGGGCAGTAGCAAGGTTCAACGACCTGTAAATATATTTACTGTGAAATTCTTTAAGTATAATGCTGGGTTTAAAACGGAATCCTTTATACCAGGAAACTACCCACGGGCTGTAGGCAAGTGATCAGAGCCCTATGCTGACATGCTCAGGCTGGAGATGGGAGCATCCAACAGGACAGGCAGTGGGGGCATCCGGGCAGCTCTTCGTCTGGTAGCAGTAAACACGAAGGCGACCGGTAGGTTCTGGAAAATGTGTGTTTGCATAAACATTCATGTGTCACAAAGATCGCAGCATTTACATATGTCGATGCAAGTTATTTTTGAAAATCCCCCCAAAGCAAACTTTCTGAAGGATCAAATTTCTATATAAGATTATGTAAATTGTTTTAAAGAGAAAATTTAAAAAAATGACTTCCAGAAGGAATGGAATAGGGTATAAAGCTGTTTTAACTGAAATGAAATTTAGTGTCAAAAATGTCTGTCCTCAGTCCTCAGTCCGCAGTATTTTTTTTTAACGAGGCTTTTATTTTCTGAAGACTCTTTGTACTTTATTAAGAATTTTATGAAACTAACCATAATTGAGAACAAAACCAACTAAATAAACAAAAACAATGCTAGAGACTTTCCTGAGTTTCAAAAATAATTGCATGTCAACATTGTTTAGTTAGGTCAACATTTTCAAAGTGAAGAGAATGCAATAAGTAAATAAAAGACAATACATACAGTAAAGCCAACATCTGGATCTTGTTATTATGTAGTAATTTAAACTTACAGCTGATACCTATGATTAAAGATTGTTTAGAACAAAGAGAAAAAGCCAATCTTTGAATTTGGTCATCGTCTCATTATATACATGCATAATGTTTAATTACTTCTCTTTATAGTGTCATGAGACACTTATATCATCAGTTTAATATGTTTATTTATTTATTTATTTAAGAGAGAGTGAGAGCATGTGTGCTCCAGGACCTCTAGCCTCTGCAAACACATGCCAGATGCATGTTCTGCCCTGTTCATCTAGCTTACATGGGTTCTGGGGAATTGAACATGGGTCCTTAGGCTTCAAATACATCTGTAAGCCATCTCTCCAGCCTTTATCACCGTTTTAATGGGAATGAAACTCAGGCCCAAGCATACCTACTCTGTGAAATCCATGTATATATGTATGCATTTATATGATTTTTGTATTTATTACATGTAATATATTTTGCATATACTAATATGTGTATATATTGAGTGTATATACTAAACATATGGTGCTTTATTTATGTATTTGTATTATATTTTTATTATATATAATACAATATTGTTTAAAATTTATATGCATATATTTAGGTGGACAGTTATTATCTACATGTACTAAATATATATATTCATTATATAACAAAATCCATTTATTTTATATATTATATATGTATATTTATTACACATGATGAAATATTGTTTAACAGACATATTTGAATTCTCTTATGTTCTTAGAACCCTGTAATTAGTTGGTAGTATAGGAAGAAAGAAATGGATGTGCTGTTTTCTCAGAAGCTGCACTGTGACAGTGTGCTCCCGTTTTATTGAAGGCAGGAAACGTTTGTAGGAAAGGAGAGAACTTCCATGTGACTTTACCTCACGCAAAGTGGAGCATATTCAAGGAGATACTGTTTTATTTTAGAATAATGAGTAATTATATCTAACTACAAAATGTACCTGCATGGAATTTGGAACATGGATGCCAGCACATGTATTTCAGTTCCAAAAATACTAAATGGATTTGTGTAATCATATCGTGTATGTGGCCCAGTTCCCTTTGTATGCCTGGGTGTAATAGCACCTCTCCTCTAGGGCTGCTGTCAAATTCATTTCTATACACGTGTCTCAGCACAGAGCCTTTTCAGCAGGATTTGCCACAGACGTTTATATTATCATCACTCACATCATCATTGTATGATTTTATCATTTTTTTAAAGATTGACAGGCACTATATATGTCCCAAACACATCAATAGGGATTTTAAAAAATCACAAATTGTTCATGGAGCCATGGAGAAATTCAGTGAACGGTACAAAAGCAATAAGTTGAAAGATAGAAAGAAAAAGCCCAAATCATAGAGTGATTTACTCTCCCACTGCAGGGCATCAATGTTTAAACATAAAATGACTGGAAGGTCCCAAAGCTATGATGTATGACAATTTTCTTCTTTTCTAATTGGGGGTGATTCAGTTAACTCACATGCAAGACAATTAAATGCAAAAGAATGGTTCAGATTAGAAATGATGACTGTTTAAACATGTGCAATGTCTGTTATTACAGGTAGAGTAAACAATGAAAAAGAAAAGAACATATTTGAAATATGCAAACAAAACTGTTTTGATTGAGATTGTTATTTAGGGTGGAAATAAGAAAGGAAAAGTAAACTGGAAGATTCCTTTAAGCTCTAAGTATTCTGACCAAAGATGTAACAAGAATCAAGCATTCACAGGACTGGAGAGATGGTTTAGGGATTAAGGCACTTGCCTGCAAAGCTAAAGGAACTTGGTTCGGTTCTCCAGGACCCACATAAGCCAGATGCACAAGGGGGTGCATGCGTCTGGAGTTCGTTGGCAGTGGCTGGAGGCCCCGGTGCATCCGTTCTCTCCCTCTCTCTCTCTTTCTCTCTCTCTCTCTCTCTCTCTCTTTCTGCCTCTTTCCCTCTCTCAAATAAAATGAAAATAAAATATTTAAAAAAGAATAAAGTATCCACTATGGAATCTAATTAGTTCAGCCATGCTGGGATCATGATAGCTGCTCAGTGAATACAGGGTTACCACTAAGGACACTTGGCCTCTATTTAGCCATTTATGCTTATGTTTCCTTTAATGAATCAATACAAAATATAAACTTCCACAAAGACATTTCTATGAGTAAGAAAATATCTATCTATCTATCTGTACATAAATTTTTCAATTTTTGTTAGCCCGATAAGGGTCAAAACCTAGTTTATGTTAGGAAAAATCTTGATTCGTAAGGAGAACTAGTAAGTGAAATCTATGTAAATAGTTCTTATTCCAGAGCACTGTTTTATGGATGCTTGTTTAGACTGCATAGTTGAATACATCTTAAGAAAACGTCCCTTTACTCTTCTCTGTTTAGAGACAGATGTATATGATTTTAAGGAAACATGCCTTTTCTCTATTTGGAGACAGATGTATATGATTTGATGTATGTGATTTGAGCTTGTTTCTAGAAGTTTTTCCACATCTTAAAATTCCCCTAACTTTAGTAAATATCAAAGTCTTTTGGTACTAAGCATTTTTAGAAATTTTGTTTCTTTATTAGTTATGTACACACGCAGTATGTAAACAGCCATGTTGGTACCATCTTTAGCCTCCGCCCTGTCCTTCCCCCTCTGATGGGACCCTCTTGGTTGGGGATTGTGAGTCATGCATTGTGGGGGTAGCTATTATTTTTAGTATTTTTGATGTTGTTTCTACTACTGATCTAGATGGAAATTTAGGTGTGTGTTTTGCATACTAATTACCAGTCCCAAATTACACTGTGAAATTGAATATGAAACATGTACATGATATTAATGAAAATAGCCTCTGCTCGGTAGGTCATTGCATGGTTCTTTCCTGTTGTCATTTTTCCTCCCTTGCAATCAAGTTTCACTTACAGAATTTGGCCAAGGCTTAAAGTGTTGTGCTGTATTCTTTAGACCTTTTATTTATTAAAATCTCTGGGTACCGATTAATTTGCTTTGCAAATATTTATTGTTGTTTCCCCTGACTTCAACGGGGAGCAGCAAGCGTTTTGATAAATGAATAAGGGGGTTGTCTGTCTTCTCCTAAACTCCCGGAATTGCTTTTATCCCTTACTGAAATGATATCTTGCAATTTTCACCTAGTGTGTCCCTAGGGAAGCTGCAACCTATATTCCTTTGAATTCTATTTCTCCAGCAATAACTCTGTTTTTCTTTTGTTCTCAGTTAGTAAAGATATATGGTCAAAAAGTTATAGCACTATGAAGCATGGACTTTTTGTATTTTGTACCCCAAGGTTACATTGAGATGGCAAGCCTGTAAGCCTGTTTTCTGATCACTTGTGTGCATTTTTGTTCTAGGCACTTCTTACTTGAGATTCTATTTATCATAGCATTTCCTTACTTGGATGTAACTCATACATTTACATGGTCCTTGTTTATCTGTACTAAAAAGACATGATATTAAATAAGAGGGAAAAGTTCTTCATTTTATCAGTATAAATTGAAGGCTCAGTTCAACTTCAAGTCACACTGGAGAAAAACATAAATTTTGCGGGTGATGTACCATGAGTGGGATGATCGATGACAATGCACCAAGGTGAGGTCGAGATTTCAGTTACCCAGGTGACGCTACAGGACCTTGCAGCATCTTCGCCCAGTCCACTAAGCTTCAATGTCATGAGCAGCTCTGTCCAAAACCTGCCTTTCGTCTATTGGAAATTCTGCTATCCATTTCATTCCTCTTTCAATTCTACTGAGAACATAGGTAGTCGAGAGACCCTGAACATAAGAAATCCTGCCTCCACTGGTCTTAGGTTGTATTTAGACTCAAGGCAACATAGAGAAAACAGTTAATTACTTAGGTGAGTACTGTGAGTGATACCACCTAGATCAGCTGAAGGGTGTGGAAAATCACCAGAACGTCTGATTTTTACATGGGTTACTCAGGAAATGTGCTCTCATTTGCTGACCTTTTGAGCAGACACACCTGAAGTGACTGAGGGGACAAGTCCTGCACGTCATCAGGGACAGTAATGCTACAGGGGAGAGATACAACAGCTAGGAGCTTTAAGGATTTCCAGTAGTGGGAATCTTTCAAGATCGAGAATAGAGCACTTACTATAACATAAGCCAACAGGGCAAGGTATTGCAGGACAATATGACCAAGACAGATGTTTTTATAGGTAGCTAGCTGTGGAAAGAGGCCCAAGGAGATACCACCTTGCCTGCACTGGCAGCTTTGGAAGCACGTCTAGCACAGTCTCACCCAAAATGACCTCGAGTAACACTTCGGCAACAGCCTTCTCCCTCTTCCTCAGCTTAACACAGTTGTGCTGGCCCTTCCTGAGTCAGCCTCCCAAGCCCATCAACCAGTCGGGTCCCTCTCTTCCTCCCCCACCTGAGTCTGATGACGGGATCCATCCTAACTGGATGTCTGACCCATATAAAGGAGCCCATGTAAAATTCTCCGGAGCCTCCCTGGATTCAAGCTCTATCTCTTCCCAGGCTTTCTGGGAACGGGGGCCTGGACATTTTCCGGCTTGCTTTCCACATGCATTACATTTTGAGCTGCTCACCGGTTTCATTACGTGCAGGGTATCTTTAAGTTCCCAGTCCCCTACTACATTTCAGTCTCCTCTGACGCCTCTATGAGGGGGATCTTTTGGCTTGGGCGCTCATGCTTTGCTGTGTGTGTAAGTGTGTGTGTGTGTGTGTGTGTGCACATGTGCATGTCTGCCTTTTACAAACACTTCTTCACCAGAGACTTCTCTATGTGAAGATTTTTACCATCTTCCCTCCCTTTTTCCAGATGGCCAAGGCAGAGAATTTCCTTCTGGCTAAGGCCTTTCAGCTAGCCTTCACCGTGTATCCTAACTCTCCATAAAATAAACCTTGTGGTTCCTAAGTGACTCTTCTCATAGTCCATGTTTTCAATTCTTGGTTATGTCAGTCAAGGCCCCAACATTTTGGGTCCATTAGTCTGGGATTTCCTGCAACTTTATGGAATTAAATCCCTGCCTGGGCCCAAAACATTCAATCATTATGAGTGAACATTGGAAGATAGCTATGCTATGCATTACTGGATGGCCAAGCAGATGGCTGACTCTCATTAAACAAAGTAGGACTGCACTCGTGGCAGTTCATCCAATTGTCACAGAAGACACGTTTACTTTAAAGATTAGTAGTAAGCTGAGCTTTTCTTTGATAGGTACAGATATCCTCAAGCATTTCGTAGAACCTCTTCTGGCTTAATACATCCTTTCTATTTTAAATTTTAAAAGTAAGATTTTCATTTAAGATCTTAAACTGCATTATCAAAGAGCTACCACTTACATTGTGGTAGACTGCATGGACCATTATATGTGTATCACTGATCACATCTCAGGTAGTACAATTCCTAAATTCCTGCTTTGGGCTCTGTATGACCATTTGAAAATGTCTTCCAAGCAGTTCTATAGAATGTTCAAAGTTGAAATGAAATAAATGTAATTAAGGAAATAATTAAGTAGTTCACACTAGGGATTGTCATTGTGCTTATTACCAGCCCAGCCTTTATTAGTACTGAAGTCAGAAATATGGCTCCATATAAACAGTAAGCCCTCTAGAGAGAAATTCATCCTTTCAATTCTGTTTCTCTAGAACTGGTCCTGGTACCACCATCTGTATTAGGATCTCCAGAGGAGCAGAAGCCAAAACATGAATCTTTATTAAAAGGTAAAGGGGACACATAGGATTAGTTCACAGCCTTGCAGCAATAACTGCAGCAGTCTTGAGTGCTGAGGAAGGCCATCAGGACGCGGTCCACAAGGCTGGATGCCTCAGCAGTCCCAATCCAGCACCGAAGGCTGACAGTATTCCTGGAGAGCAACAGCTGGTCTTCGATCCATGTTGGAAGACAGAGTAACTTGTTTCCAAGTGTGACAAAGGATTGTTGAAACAGGGTAGATGCTCATGCAAGTTAGTGTAGTCAGGTGACAAACATGAGCCAATGAGCAAGAAGGGCAGCCAGAGGAAGACTGCCTGAGTTTTCTTTTTTTGGTTTTTTGAGGTAGGGTCTCACTCTAGCCCAGGCTGACCTGGAGTTCACTATGGAGTCTCAGGGTGGCCTTGAACTCACAGTGATCCTCCTGCCTCTGCCTCCCGAGTGCTGGGATTAAAGGCCTGCGCCACCACACCCAGCTGTGTTTTCTTTACATTTAGTCCATAGACCAGGGCAGGACGACCCCTTCTGGAGGAAGTACTTCCTGCTTCAGTCAATCCTTCCTGAAAGGAACTTCACAGACCCACTCAAGAAAAGTGCCGAGGGATTTCCACTCTGAACAAGTTGACAACAGAACTCAACCAGCACAAACGGGTCTGGATGAGGAGAAGTTTCAAGTCTTCTAGAATAGTCCCACCACCACATTCTTTGCTTCTGACAGTGGATTTTCTGGAATGACCTAAATAACCCCCACAACACACCCTGACGACTCAAGGCCTCAGTGTAGAGCACTTTGAGGCCAGCACTTTATTCTCCGTTGGATTTTTCTCACTCCACTACATTAGACAGAAATAAACCTTTGCATCATTTAAGACACTTTTCAATTGGTTCTACATTGTCTTAGCCTACTAATGATCTGTTTAAAATTAAAACTAGTGGAGTTACCAGCAAATGTGCCAACACTTTCAATAAAAATAACAGGAAATGTGACCAAGTAAACCTTAATTACGTATTAAGTTATCAGAACATGCATCAACTTCATGGTAATTAAAACGACTTCCCTATCCTAATCCTATGAGATCATGTTCACAACATAAGGCACCTCTAACTTTTCTAAAGGTAGGATTAGTCACATCCCATACTAATAAAAAATAAAAATAAAAAAGAGGCTAGGGGTGGAGAGATAGCTTAGCAGTAAAGTCACTTGCCTGCAAAGCTTAAGGACCCAGGTCTGATTCCCCAGGACCCATGTAAGCTAGATGCACATGATGGCACCTGCCTCTGGAGTTTGCTTTCAGTGGCTGGAGGGCTGGAGACCTCTCTCTCTCTTTCGTAAATCAATAAAAATTTTTAAAAGAAATAAAAGAGGCATCTACTTTGACGTTTTGGTCTATGAAGTCAAAACTCTTTAAGTAAGTAGGTTAGGACTTGTCTTGCTTCTTCACTCACTGACCTTTCTTTATAGCTGTTTTTGCTTCAGAGATTTGACATTGGATTGTTATAAAACTATTTCCTAAAACTTATCTCAAAAGTTTTTTTTTTTTTTTTTGTCAAAGAAACAGTACTTTGCTACTGTTTTCTCTTCTCTCCCTTTAGTCTTTTAAGAGTAATAATTAAAAAAAAAATCTTTAAAAGCTTTCAGATAGTTATGCTGTTTTTGCAGTTGACTGGGCTTGAGCCAATTCCCCTGAGGTCGCTCTCAGTGCAAACCCTGTGCCATGTGCCACATGAATCTGAATAATACCTTCAGATATTTCAACCTTTCACCTTATTTTAGGCCCTTTTGTTTCATTGTTGTTGTAATTTTATGTTTGTTTTGGGATTTTTTGTTTCCTTTTCCTAATCTACAAATCTGAAGGCACATGCACACACATAAATATGCATATGTAATTATTTAGCTTATCTGCTTTTAGTGTGTGTGTGTGTGTGTGTGCATTAAAGCCTTTGAGAATATGAATCTTTTACTCTGAAAATATTGGGGAATATAAAAATACTGGGGAATCCAATACTCTGAAAATAAGCATTCCATATATTACCTAACATTGAATTCAAAAAGTCAAACAACATTTTTTTCTTTTTTTTACATTTAGTTATAATTTTGTAAGTATGGCTTTGATGACAAAAGATCAATAAACTATGGTGACTAAATTTTGCAGTAATATTTAAACATATGACTTATTTCTTGCATCAAAAATGTATTTTCTCATTTGCAAATGTCTAAATTGGTCAAGTTATTAACATATGAATATTTCTCATTTATAAGAATAAAATTTTGACAGTTAAATAATATTTTTCTCTAAAACACTTTATGTGATATACTACATTGTTTTTCTATGTTTTAATCAGTAATCAGATATGAATATACAATAAAAACAAAACATAGTACATGTAAAATAAAGAATTAAGCTCTTAAGAACAAATTTTTCCCTGAATCATCAGCATGACAAGTATTGCTAATATATGATTGCTATTAAATAACCTACCTGTGAGTTATTTCATATATCAGGTAATTAATATATTCATTATAATGTATTTTTTTACTGTATTTCATAAAATTTCTTATAATTTAATTAATTTTTACCATTTTAAAACACATGCTATTTAGAGAGACAGCTTCACATATAAAGCAACAGGATTTAATAAGAACAGGAATATAATTCAATAACTTTTTGTAGTCCATGTGATGAATCAGCCCTCTGTAGTATTTAATCATTCATAAAATTTTGAGCTACATGAAAGTTACTTTTAAATATTTTCTTTGATAACTTATGAGACAAATGATCAGGATAAAGAAATATGATGTTGTGTTTTAAGAGTATATTCTTGGACTGGAGAGATGGCTTAGTGATTAAGACATTTGCCTGCAAAGCCAAAGGACCCTGGTTTGACTCCTCAGGACCCATGTAAGCTAGATGCACAAGGAGGCACATGCATCTGGAATTCAGTTGCAGTGGCTGGAGGCCCATTCTCTCTCTCCCCCACTTTCCCACTCTGCCTCTTTCTCTCTCTCAAATAAAATTAAAAATTATAAAAGAGTATATCCTTTCTCTTATCTAGGTCTTTGTTTTAATTTTAAATATAATAAGACAAAAAATAAATTTTCATACTTAAATTCTGGAATTCAGTCTGAAATAAGTGTCTCTTTATTCCAGTTTATTTTAGTAGTAATAAGAGTTGATCATATTTTAAACATATATTTTAAAATTTATTTTATTTTGTTTTTATATGAGACAGAGAAGAACAGAAAGTGAGAGAGAGAGAGAGAGAATGGGCACACTAAGGCCTCTAGCCAATGCAAATGAACTCCAACAAATGAGCCACTTTGGGTATCTGGCTTATGTGTGACCTAGAGAATTGAACCTGGGTCCTTAGGCTTTATAGGCAAGCACCTTAAACAATAAGCCAACTCTCCAGCCCCTTCTTAACCTTTGAAATGTTATTATATCTGAGCAGCATTTGAAACATGATAAATTAAAAAATGGAAATAATGAATTTTTTCACAATTTTTTAATCTAATTTGTTTATATAAATTGTTTTATACAGTACTATTATAACTTAGTATTATATGTCTTTTCAAGAACATTAATACACTGCTTTTCCATAAAAGCAGTCAAAATAGAGAAGTAAAACCACTCAAAGGTCATTTTGGGGGTTACATACTGGGTTTCATTCCACATAGAAACAAACCCAGCCAGGGCGCACAGAGCAGATGCTGCTCATGTATATGCACACATAGGCACACTCCACACTGAACGCGCCCCTGATGGAAATAGTGAAATAAGTGGCTCTCTAAATCTTAAATCCTTGAAAAGTAGGGAAACTTGGTTTCTTTTTATCTTCCTTGGCAAGCTTTCATTTTTCAGCTATTTTCGTGCTTGTGGTTTTCACACATAATCACTGGATAGCCCAGGCCAGCTGGCTTTGGACTCAGGATGCTCCTGCCTCTATCTTCCAAGTGCTGGCAGATCACGGGCTTGCAGGCACGTGTCATGACTCGGAGGCTCGTTGTTGCCTTAAAAGTATTGAGAAGCATGAGCTTAATGAAATGGGAAGAAGGCTCACAATGTATTTTGCAAGATTGTCACACAAAGTTTGTGGATGAAGGCCACTGTGCACCAGATACACACATAAAAGTCTTGAGAGGAAAGTTTATACATTCAGAGTAAATGTCAACTTAGCAGCATTTAGTGAACAGAAACGAGTCACAGATGGAGAGAGGGATGTTTTCAGACACCTCCCTCAAGAAGGACGTGCCTTCTACGCGAGCATTGCTTCTGTGCGCAAAGCAACTTTGGCTGCTTTCAACCAAAATCCATTTACCCTGTTCTTGTCAGTGTTTTTCTCTTCTAATTTCTCATCTGTTCTTTTCCATTTCCAAATCATTTGCAATTTTCTGGTACAATAGGATTATCTGCAACATTCAAAGGTAAAATGCATTTGCTGAAAATTTTTTTCTCTATATATGTGTACACTACAACAATTGATTGGAAATTCATTACCCAGCAACCAACCAGAAAAGATAATTTAGCACAGTATGGTGTTCTGACTTCAGAAATAATTTTCCTGTGATTAGTCTCTTTACCTTTTAAGTTTTCATAGCTGCTTTCATAGTCACTGCAAATTCACTTAAACTTGCTGTTTTATTGGTCCAGGAGTTTGGACCATATATATTCTCCTACTTAAGTTCCATTTCTTCTACATGTCATGGCCAAGAATTCATCCTATCAGAGGTCCAAAACTAAGGGAAGCAGCTCCTTAAATAATAAAAAATTTCCTTCACATCTGTTCGTGCTTGTGAGCAGTCCTTTGTAAGAGCACAGGGATGCCCGCGCCCAAGCTCCGATGTCAAGGAGCATCCTCAGGTGTTTTTCCTCACCTTCAAAGATGGTTGAAGAAGGGCTTCTTATTGCTCGCACCAGGGTTTACCAGACTAGCTAGGCCAAGCTCTTCTGTGGAGGCTCCTGTATCCAGTTGCTATCTGATAGTAATGGGGTTACAGATTTTTTTCCTGTGTCCAGCTTTAGTTGGGTGCCAGGGATCTGAACTCAGGTCTTCATGCTTGTGGAGTGGGTGTTTTATCAACTAGGGAATTTCTTCAAATGCAGTTTTCATTTTTTTTTTTTTCTAAATAAAATACATGATGTTGTTCTTGTTGGCCATAGACTTAAAGTGCCCCTGTTTGATCATGTTGGATTTCCTCAAGCAAAATAACATGTTTTTTTTTTTTTTTTTTTTTTTTTTTGTGGATTTCCTAAACTCAATGAGAAGTTTGTCTGGAAGGTAATTGTCCTAATACAATGTCTTCTATCTTTTAAAGTTGAATTCAACATTTTATTTCTTCAGATGGTAAACTGAGGCAATGAAAGAGGAATATTACAATTTTTTGAATATTTTTGCTTTGGTGAAGTCATAGCACAACAGAAAATCTTCTTTTGATAAAGGTAAAACACTACTTTTCTAGATTTATGTACAAAAAAAGAAAAGCCACTGTGACTAATCAAAATATTGCAGTTTTAGACTTAGTGGTTCGTATTTGCCTATCATGAACATATGAATGTGAGTTACTGTTTTTATTGTTAAATTAATTAATTAAATTTTAAAACACATCCAAGTTGCACACCCACACCACTTGTGTGTGTGTGTGTGTGTGTGTGTGTGTGTGTGTGTGTGTGCGTGTGTGTGTGCGTGTGTTGTGGGGCGGTCTTGTGCTGGTTGGGGTGGAGAATACAACCATACAGATAAAGAAAAGGAGAAATTGTAATGGTCACCATGCTGTCACGCTGCTTCAGGTTTGACCACGCTAGGGATATCTCTGACTCTGTTCCATACTGTTTTTGCTCATTTGGATTTCTTTCTTTTTATATAATATCTTTTATCTATTTATTTGAGAGAGAGAGAGAATGGGCACGCCAGGTCCTGTAGCCACTGCAAACGCACTCCAGATGCATGCGCGCCCTTGTGCATCTGGCTCATGTGGGTCCTGGAGAGTCGAACTGCTGTTGCAGAAAGCGCTTTAGCTGCTGAGCCATCTCTCCAGCCCTAGTTTTCTTATTCGAGGCTGTTCATTACCCTGAATAGTATTGTGACCTTCGTCAAGTTCCCCTATGCTGCCTTATGTTCTAGATTACATCAAAGTGTTTGTTTTTTGTCTGTCCTCTTAGTTTATTTACACAAGCTGTTGTGTTGTATGGCTCCAGGCATCAATGTGAGGGATTTTGGCCTATAATATAGTTTCCCTATCATTTAGCTTAATCCCCAGAAATATTTCTACAAATTCTATCTTCTGACACATATACCTATGCTACAAATATCAATCTATTGCCCTATATTTGTTATCGTTATTGCTTTAACTATGTTAATAATTGTTTTGAGGAGAAAGGCAAGTCAATAACATAAACTTGGGAATGATAAACATGTCACTAAACCTTCAGTTTCTTTCTTTCTGGTAGAATTGAAGAAGCTAAGAGTAGAGGTGATGTTAACAGTTCCATGGTAATGGGTTTATGAGTTGGCAAAATAGCCCTATTGAATTGCCCTATTTAGACATAATGCTTTTTTATAAAATAAACTGGAACTTTTCTTATTAAAAATCATACACAACATTTAAATAAATCCATGATTTGATAGAAATGAGAAAAGCAACTTATGTGAGATTACATGGTATGCTCAATGTATAGGAATTTGTGGAGTAGAAGAAATAGGTTTTCAAAAATACATCACCTTTTTTGTTCTAATCTCTGTGTTGGTTCCTTGTTGACTACTTAATTTAGTAACCGGTGTTTAGTTCACATCCTGGACCTCACTGGATCTCATTTTAAGATTCCCATGCATATCTGTATACATTCTTAACCACTCACTCCATAGCTCTAACCTATATATCAAGCTGTGCACTGGCCACATATATTTGGATATAATGAGATCATGTGCATCATCAACTAAATATACTATAATTTATCATCATTCACATGATGACCTGAATACATCGATACTCCAGAATGACACCCCATCTTTATCAAATGGTGAGTGGTTAAGCTAGGCCCTCATGAAGGTCTGATATTCCAAACACTGCTCGACACTCTCAACTGTTTCAATATCCCATAGTCTAGAGAAACTTAGTGTTAGAATTAACTGTAACTGCTTCATTCCAAACATCTACCTCTTGTGCAGCATATGTTCCCCGTACCTGTCTCCCGCTCCTCCTTGTGGAGACACTCATTGGGATCTGGTATATATTGTAATCTAATGACTTTGTCCAAATTTTCTCATGTCATCAAAAATGCATTGTAAATGACACCACATTCATAGACACCAACTGTTAAGGCTTCAATTTTTGTTTGGAGAAAATACACTTCAACTAAAAACATTTATAAATGCTACAAAATTCAACAGTGATATAGTTAAACTTCTTGGAAGTTTGTCAAATAAAACATTCATTTGATGCCATTGTATTACTTACATACAAGATATTTAATACTCCTAATAACTTTAAATCCATATATCACTCTCACTGGTCTGTACTTTATAAGAGTTCTGCCATTTTGTATGTCACATAAATTAAATCATGCATTATGTAATGTTTTATGTCTAGCTAATTCTGCTTCACACATGACTTTTCATTCTTGTTGGTTCATATATCAAAACCAAGTGTCCCTCTGTGTTGCTAGGTTTCCATGATCTGAATCTGAATCAAATATATCTTGGACTTATTTTCACATCACCCATGGGACTTAGTGGGCATGTACAAATGATGCCACTATAAATCTTATATCATCTTCTTTGTTATAAAATGCCTCTTTTTGTCTGCTAGAACACATGTGTTTTCCCAGTAATTAGAAAACCATGAGAATATAAATCAATAGACTTCAAAAAGATAAAATAGGTTTAAAAAATTCTCCTTTCATGATCTTTATTGCTGTGATGGATTTTACCAAGCTTCTAAACCATAAGAGTATTATGTTGTTCTGTTTGTCTTATTACTTATTAAACATATTTGTACCTACTTGCATAAATGTTCTAATGGACAACTTTACACAAGTAAATATTAAACATTTATATATTTTCTTTTATTCTAAATCTATCTATCTATCTATCTATACATATATATATATATATATATATATATATATATATATATATATATATATATATATATCACATATCTGAACATACTCTCTGGATTATCAAATAAATATACCAACTAAAAAAATCCACAATGAAATGTGTTAGGTATTTTCTAAAGCACAGATGTAATATATTAAATATGACTACTTCCTTCACCATAAACATACATAATTTTTCATTACTAAATTAGCTTGTATTTAAAAAGTCCTATGACTTCCCTATAATTATTATTTTATATAATTCTATTTTCTGTCTTTATTTATCATTTAAATAATAATGAAAGTCATTTAGACATTAAAAATAGGTTACATAAGAAAGAATTTATGCATTTTTGGAATAAATTTGCACTATTTAATCATTGTCAAAGAGTAAGAAACAGAAAAATGAAGAAAGTATTTGAAGATGAATATAAATCTGATCTTATATAGATATATTAGAAGAGGAAATTGAAAATAATTACAAATAGTGAAAACCTGTTATTTCATTTTCTGTTATAAATATTTAATTTACTTCTCATAATAAGAATATAGAGTAACTACCAATGATATTCATTTTCTTTAGTAGAAAGTAAATTTTTGTTAGTCACATGCAAAATTTAAAACTCAAATATTCATAATTCAAAAGGGTATTATTCCATCTTCTTACCTCTTTAAGAATAAAAGTTGATGTCTTCATGACATGTTATTCATTTTAAGCAGGTGAAACTCTCAATGAAAACTATTGAAGAGACTATTGTGAGACTGTGGATATGGTTTAATGCATAAAACATTTCTCCCACAAGCATGGAGACCTGAGTTGTGACCCCAGGAACCTCTATATAATAAGCAGGCTAACATGTGTGCCCCTGAACCTGTACACATGTATGTACCCACGTATGTCACGTGCTCTTGAATATGCCACCGTGAATGCATGCCACACACACACACACACACACGCCAATAAAAGAACAAAACACTACTGCTGTAACTAGTTACACATTAAAAAAAAAGTCTTACAAACAAACTTTCCTATGTATAAAGTGTGTAATAAGCCATTTACATTTTGTTCCTGTCAAGTAAAAGTAATCTATATAAAAATACCTTGAAGCTGAGTGTGGTGGCGCATGCCTTTAATCCCAGCACTCGGAGGCAGAGGTAGGAGGACTGCCATGAGCTCAAGGCCACCCTGAGATGACAGAGTTAATTCCAGGTCAGCCTGGACCAGAGTGAAACCCTACCTCGAAAACAAGCAAACAAACAAAAAACCTTGAGTCACCCTCTCCTTTCTGGCACACTGCCATCTAACATGGTTGGACCCTGTAAAACTAATGTTATTCTCTAGATATGTACCAACTTGTTTACGAGTTAAGTCAATCCTTTGACCATTAAGTGACAAGTGATGCATATTTTCCAGGTATTGTCTCCATAATTGTGTAGTCACATGGCATATTTGCAAACAAACAAGAAAATTCGTGTTTGGAATAGTATATTTTTCTGAAGTTGAGAAATGCAATGTTAAATCATATTTTATGTTCATCACTGTTAGCACTTTGTATTGCGTAAAAATTTGTATTGTCAATTTTTGGCATCTGTCTTTGCTTCGTGTATGGTTTTAATGGGGCTTCCACTTATGCTCTTTTTCTTTATTTGCATCGTGTTTAGTATTGCGGTGGTGAGGGTGGTAATGGTGGTGATGTGCGTGTTTGTGTGTATGTGTGTGTGTGTGTGTGTGTGTGTGTGTGTGTGTGTGTGTGGCATATGCATATTTGTGAGCAAAAGCAAGTGTGCCATGCACACAAAAATAGAGGCCAGAGAAGGGAGTCTCTATCTCTCATAGGTGTTGGATTTCCTTGTGATGGAGTCTCTCATGAAACTTGGAGCTAATCTTTCTGGTCAGAGTGGCTGACCAATGAGCCCCTGTGGTTTATGTCTGTCTCTGACAGGTCTACTGTTTATGAGGGCGCTAGGGACTGGAAATCAGCCAGAATCAGGCCTTCTCACGCCTCTACTGCCTATGTGGTAAGTGTTCTTACTTGCTGAGCCCTTTCCCAGCCCCTGCATCTTTTTATCTAAGAAATTGATTAACAAAATGCATATATGAAAGTTTTGAAAACATTATCTTCCTACACCTTCTGAAGAACTTCTTGTGGAGCTTGTAAATAAATGTACTATTTTTGTGAATTGTAACTTCTGAGGATCATGAAGCAGATGCATGTGAATATCAGTTTCTTTTTTTCTCCCTGTAACTATTCTTCAAATTCATATGAGGACTTCAACTGTCACTGGAAGTGCTTTGAACTAATCCCAGATATTTCAGGCTTGACTAGCTTTCCATTCTTGTGACTGTCCTTTTGGTAACTTCTAGTGAAGATGATTCCTCTCTCATCAGGACTTTAATGTGACTTTTGTAATATTTTTTAATTTTTTTTTGTTTATTTTTATTTATTTATTTATTTGAGAGCAAGAGACAGAGAGAGAAAGAGGCAGAGAGAGAGAATGGGCATGCTAGGGTCTCCAGCCACTGCAAACGAACTCCAGTCACGTGTGCCCCCTTGTGCATCTGGCTAACTTGGGGGTCCTGGGGAATTGAGCCTGGAATGGGGGTCCTTAGGCTTCACAGGCAAGTGCTTAACCGCTAAGCCATCTCTCCAGCCTGGACTTGTGTAAGTTTTTGACATTACTTCGTTGCCTCAGATCCACCTGCCCCACTCTCACCACACTGAGCAAAGCATGTGTGGGATCACTTTCTGCATTATGGTGTGTCTATTTGTGTGTCTGTGCATGTATGTGAAAGTGTGCACTTACATTAAGAAGAGTCCACAAGCACACTAGCAGAATGGTTGAGAAGATGACATGCAGAGACAGCCACCATTAATCTTAACCACTCTCACTGATAGTGTAGAGGATGAAGAGAAAGAATGATGTTTTGTCTATTGTAGAACATTCTTTGCTGTTTGATTATTTTTAATTAGATTTTATTAAGAACATACTTTGTGGGCTGGAGGAATGGCTTAGCAGTTAAGGCACTTGCCTGTGAAGCCTAAGGACACATGTTCAGCTCTCCGGATCCCACATAAGCCAGACCCACCACAGTGAGGGAAACACATTGTCACACATGCCCAGTAGGTGGCACAAGCATCTGGAGTTCAATTACAGTGGCTGAGGTCCTGGCACACCAGCTATCCTCCTCCTTTTTCTCTGTCAAATAATAAAAATAACATATTTTGTATGTATATATCATATGTTGGTATCATCTTTCCCCTCTTCCTTCCCCTGTTTGAGTATGACTTTGAAATACTCCCTATTATGATACAATAAGTGAAAAAGACACATTTTGAAAGCTTCATGAGAAAGAGAGGTACATACACATTTCCATTGTCTAGATTAGTGAAGTTATGCTTTGTATTTATTCATTTTAGTTGATAAAACATATTTATATATTGGCATTTCACTTTTGAGCACTTAGCAGGAGTATCTGGTGTATAACTTTAATGGAATATAGAGTTACCAGTTTAATTACTTGTAGCTATTCACTGAAAATAATCAGCCCAGAATTTGCATCCAACTTAACGTCTAGTAATCCTTTACTTTTCCTATTTACTTCATACCTAGTTATTCAATTTCTCCTATTTAATACATACTATGGGGTTTTACTAGAAAATTCACCTAAATGCGAAGCACCTTTGAGTAAATGTGAATCCCCTCTGTTGAATTTATTGTTTAATAATTGGGTCCTTGTTAGTGTCATGTCTATACACGCCATTTATAAGCCTAATGAGCACCTTGCCTCACGCATGAGCCCTCCGCCCTGCCCACAGAGGGCATGTTGCTTAGCTCATCCTTCTGCTGGAAGTAATCCAGTGCCTCCCCCCAGCATTGAGGAGAGATGCAAACTGTTTGGCCTCTCGCACAAAGCTATTCACAATCTTATCATTTTGAAACACGCCCAGCCTCAATCCTGCCTGCATTTGCCTGTAGAAGTGCTGGAGAGGTCAAACCCCCAAACATTCACTGATTCTTGCCTTTTGCACTTTTTTGTACCTTTCTCTCTGTTTGCAGGGTTTCTTTCCTGTTTTCTATCAAAATCTAAAATATATTCTGGAAGGGTTAACCTTGTAGCATATGCGTTTCCTAACCAATAGGTTTTCATCACATATTCTTTCTACATCTTCCTGTGGCATTATTGAAGGCACTAAGAGTACATAAACTTTATTGACACGACCACTACTCCTCCAAGAGTCTTACTCAACTCTGTGCACCTAGAAATAAACGCGTCCATGAGAAGCTCAATCATTCTGTTAAGTGCAGGAATAAAAATTCCAGTTTTGTGGGCATATACTAACACAGGGCCCTCACTGTTCTGCCAAGAACCTAGTTTCCTGCTAGTTTGTTTTCCTCTTCCCCTCTCACTCTTCTCATTACAGCAGTCACCATCCTGTGGATGCATGTTTCATTTATGTGCCTCTTGTCCCTGGAAGACGTCTACAGTTCACCCTCAGTGCTCCGTAGCATCTGCCAGCTTCCCTTCCGCTCCTCGTTTAAATAATGCTCCATATGCATTCTTCAAGGTTTATTGATTCTGCTCTCCAGAGAGTGCCCTATACTTCAACTGAAGAATTTGAAAATAGGGGATCATTAAAATAAATTCCTGTGTTTGGGCCAAAATTCAGTTATGGTGCTATCGTTTTCTACAGCTTCTAGCCTGTAAGCAATGTGTCACACTGCAAGAAGAAGACCTGCATCTAGATATAACATTAATAAAGGAATTTTCTGGGTCTTACTTTTAATCAATTTATTTGCCACAGGAGAATGTGTTTGAAGTCAAAGTTTACAGTCCAAATGCATATTAGTGGAATTCATTATTTCAAAGTGTAGCTATTATAAATAAAGCTAAATTACAGGTAAAATGCACCCAGAATGTGAAGAGAAAATATGAGTTCACTGAGAGTGAGATTTAACTTCATTTTCTTTTTTTTCACAAATGCTGCTGACTTTCTAAATTTTATCCAAGAACTCTCAGATAGTTCATGTGTTAAATAGATAAACCATATAATTAATATACACATGCCTCCTACCACTCTAGATTAAAGCTTTTCTCTGGGGATTCACTTAAAAATGACCCTCATGAAATGTACTCAGGCTTTTTCTCATAAACATCTTAAGAACAGAACACTTAAAAGTGTTTGAGTGATAATAATCCCCTCTCATTTTTTTACTTTTGTCTCCTTAAGTATCGTAAGCATCAATACCCTTATTAGCTATCATTGGCTTCTTGTGGACCCATCTCCTGTATCTGCTTGTCATCAATTTAGTCCCATTCTGCAGCCGTTTTGAGTGCCCATCTAGTCCCACTATTAGAGAGTCTAGTGATTAGCTTGATTACACCTAATTGGTTTGCACTTAGATGAAAGCCTTAGAAACTTTTTTTTTTTAATTTTCTACTATATGTGTCACAGTTACTGTATCCTTTCCCTCACTGAGTGACATGTTGTTTGCATATCTTACCACATTTGTGCAGGGGAAAGGAAAGAGGGAGATGTAGGTCAGAGAGTTTATGTAGCAGTAATGATTTCAGATACCTAATGTATAGAATAAGAAATCTGAGTAAGGACATGAACTGGACATGAAATGCATCATAAATGAGCAATAGTTGCTGTTACTCAAATTTAAAGACTTGAGTGAAATAATAAAAAAAATAATTTATTTCATTATAATTACCTTTTATTATCTCTGCATATCCCTCAACTTTGCATTGCTTTCTTTAAATATAAGAATATTTTCTTTAAAAATATCAGAAACTCCCTTTATTTTTAATTACTTTTCCAGTAAAATTCTAGTAGTTTTAATGAATCCTGTAAGTACCACTTTTAAAATGTACCTGTAAAGTAACTACACTTAATCATTCTTCAAATGAACATAATTAGCACTTTCTTATATGAAACTACAGAGATAGATTCTTGATTGGCTACCTTGTCAATAATTTTCTCCCTCAGTTTTGTACACACTAGTCTTAAACCTTTTAAATAGTCTATCAAACTATTTTTATTACTTGAAAGATGTTTGTACAACTAAACTTGCACAGGTCTCCTAGCATGCATGAAGCAATGCTTGCGAGAACAGATATTAAAATTTTCTTAAATACATATATACATATACATATATGCATATACATACATATATATATATATATATATATATATATATATATACACATAAATATCTTTAGTAATTTTGATAAACCTGCTGTAGTCATTGCTTTTCTCTTTCTCATGACAAAACACCTGACCACCAGCAAGTTAAAGAAAACGGGATTTACTTCTGCCCACAGTTCCACGGCATAGGGTTCGGCACAGGTGGGAGGGATGGGGGCAGGAGCCTGGAGACGTGGTCACAGTGCATCTGCGTTCGGGCTGCAGAGAGAGATGAGGGCTGGTGCTTAGGCTTGTTCTCTGCTGCATTCTTTCTTGAACTCTGACCCATGGAATGACGCCACTCACAGTTAGGGGATGTTCTTAATATTTCAACCTAAGCTAGAAGCAGACATGCAAGGAGGTTTGTCTCCCATGTCTTTAAATTCAATCTAGTTGATGATCAGGATTAACCATCAAAACATCACACATGGAAAGCATGTAACCATGACAAACTAGAAAGAAACTAGACAAGGGTGTGTATGTGTGTGTGTGTATTAATTCTTTGTTGTCCAGGAGGCTCTTCTCAATGTGTCATTTACCTCTATAACCAATAAGCTTATGCTTAAAACTTTTGGGGGAAGGATGATTGCATTTTGGGGCTGTAAAAAGTACATAACTGAAAGATGAAACATTCATATATATGTCATTGGACTCCACTGTTTCATTAATAAATCAATAGAATAATATCACCCATCAAGAGAAACTGTCACTTATCTTTTGCTTTAATTCGGATGTACACAATTGCAGCTCGGGGACAGAACTTGTTTTAGCCAGGAGACTCAGGCGATGTCAGTGTTCTGGGAACTGACTGTGGCAATAGAAGGTAATGCAAACGTTGCCTAAATGAAATCATTACTAAAGCAAGCAAATGAACACTACTGACCACAAAACAAAATAAAATTAAACATCTGAAGCCCCAAACAAGTTTCCATAATTAGAATAAGAAATAAGGACAAGGAGCAGTCCTTATCAAATGGTATGCTGCCTTTTGATGCCTATAAACTGTGGGAAATTGACTATTTTAAGCTTTTCACACATGCTAGCATTTAATTCTCAAAAATGGTCAACTGATATTGGCAATAATCGTATGTTACATTGGAGAATGAACTGGGTGAGTGTGACATTCCCCCTTTGCACTGAGACACATGATATACATTCACAATTTGGATTTTTTCTCTAATAACTAGCATATCAATGATTATTGGAGTTGTCATTTATGATTATATAATGTAAAAATGTTTAAAGCATGAAAGAATGACTTTAAAAATTAATATCTTGAAAAGGAGCTGAAATGGATTCATTAGAATAAATGTATTTACTGCAACCAATTAATTCTTGGTGTTCATTGAATGATTTTCTTTTAATTTTATTTTTGTTTATTTACTCGAGACAGAGAGAGGGGGAGAGAGAGAGAGAAAGAGAGAAAGAGAATGGGCACACCAGGGCCTCTAGCCACTGCAAATGAACTCCAGATGCATGTGCAACCTTGTGCATCTGGATTACGTAGAACCTGGAGACTTGAACCTGGGTCCTTAGGCTTTTCAGGCAAGTACCTTAACCACTAAGCCCTCTATCCAGCCCAATTATTTTTGTTTGAAATGGAAGATCTTGTAAATGTATATCTGCCCAATCTAACTTTGAGTATTTATTATGTTTCTACATTGCTATGTACATATGAAGATTACGTATTCAACTTCATGCACTAATATGAAACAGAATTGCTTTTTTAATGTGCCTTCAGGGCCAAAGGAGGAAACTGCTACAGTCATTGGACATCTGTCCCCTAATGCCTGGTGTCCTGATGTGACTGAAACAAGAACATTTTTTTGCCTTCTGTAATTCTCCCAGAGTCCTTTGAGGGCTTGCTATTATGTCAAGCAACACAAATAATGGGAATTCGCAAACATAAATTTTTCCAAGGTAAGCCCTTGAGGGGTTAGTTTGCTTTTTAAATTTTGTCAGTGTGGATTGGGCTATAATATTTTATAGTGTCCTAAGAATTCCTGCAAAGCACGGTACATGAAATACCCATTCAAGTGTTAAAGCCCTGAAATAAATCAGGCATCCCTGGCCTAAGCTCTAACGGCTAAACAAACTCCACACAGAAAAGTCTCTGACTGAGATAATGGCTTTCAACTTTAATAGTTTGAAACATTCAAAATATTTATTTATTTAAGAGAGAGAGAGAGAGAGAGAGAGAGAGAGAGAGAGAAGGAGAAAGGTATTGGGCATGCCTAGTCCTTCAGCTTCTACAAATGAACTGCAGATGCTGTACCACCTTGTGCATCTGATTTACACACATTCTGGGGAATTGAACTTGGGTCCTGTGGCTTAACCACTAAGCTATATTTCCAGCCCAAGACATTGAAACTTTTATTTTTAATTTTTTTTTCTGATTTATTAATTTTGTATGAGAGACAGAAAGAGAAGGAGAGAGAGAGAATATGGGCATGCCAGAGCCTTTAGCCATTGCAAACAAATTACAGATGCATGTGCCATCATGTGCATCTGGCTTATGTGGGACCTGCCAAATGAAACCTGGGTCCTTAGGCTTTGCAAGCAAATGCCTTAACCACTAAACAATCTCTCCAGCCCATCTGAAACTTTTAATTAGAGAGATTATATGTGTTTAGTAGTTTTCTAATTAAGAAATTTGTAATTTTTATTTCTTTGTCACTCTAAATTTTAAAACTCTAGATATTAGCACTTTCCAAAATTAATAGTAGGAAAAAAAAACATGGTTCTTTTATTATAAGGTCATTGTTTTATTATCTTCAGATTGTCACTGAACATACTAAAAATTCTGATAAACACATTGCATCAAGTCTTAACACCATGGGGACAACTAAGTCTCTTTTGCAATTGTTTTAATATATTAACCAAAATTAAAATTAAAAATTTGTTGACTTGGCAAAATGTAAAATTAGTCAAAAGAATGAAGCTATTTGGAATATAAGTTAGTTGCCTTTCAAATCAATGTATGCTTATTCCTTAGGGGAGTTTGCAGAGAAAAATTGGTTTATATTTGTATACTTTAGGTATCAGTGCTTTCATTTCTTGTTTTATAAGACTTATAAAAATTTACAAAAATCCCTTCATTGTGTTATTAAGCAACATACAAAATACAATTCAAACAAAGTTTCCTTAGTGTTTTGTTAGGTGAACTGATGCATTTTTATGGAATCTTAATTTGGTCAGTCAAGATAAAGTAAAAATAGTAAATGCTTTCAGTAGCACTTGAAGACATACATGTCACCTGAGACCAGGAAGAGTCAGTCACTTAAAGTTAGATCTAACTCTCCACGGTTCAAAATTCCACCTGGTGCTATGATTTCAACCTCTTCATTTTAAAAATACAAAATTAAAGTCCAAACCATTTTTTTTGTTGTTGTTGTAGTATGGGCATATGCAAGATTATTTGTTAACAGAATACAATAAACAACATAAATAAACATAGCTGTTCGTTTATATGTTTCAGTCTTCCTTTTCTCAAAAATTGAAATATGTCAAATGTTATCAAATTGACTTCAGAACACTTAATGAGTTACTTCCTTGTAAGAATTTAGCCAAATGCATGACCTTTAATAGTCAACATTTAAGAAAATTAAATTTATGTTTTCAAGAAGTCATTGATTTATGGTTAATATATTAATGTACTCAAAATTTAGGTATTTGCTTACTTTATATTGAAGCCTCAATACCTGAGTTTTAGATATTTGTATTTTATGTGAACATTACTTTATAACTTCTAAAGAATTCTTCTGTTTATCTTGCATTTCATTTCTTGTGATTTCCATTTTTGTTTCTAAAATTTAAGTTGTTGAGAAAATTGAATACTTCAAGTTATAAAGTGTGCACATTTTTCCTAACTGTTTTCTCCTTTGTGTGTTGGGGGTGCGGGGAGATGAGACCTCTGTGGTGTTTCCACATATATGTGCTCATGAGGGGCCCTGTACCTTGCCAGTGCTTAGGTCAGCTCCCCTGCAGAAGCCTAGGGGGAATACTGTAGATTCCTTTCTATCCCTGCCATACCCACTGTCCCTTGACTGCTGTCTCTTGATCCTGGAACTTGTAAGGTGTATGTGTGTATGTGAGAGAGAGAGAGAGAGAGAGAGAGAGAGAGAGGAAGGGAGGGAGGGAGGAAGGAAGGAAGAATCCATGCAAGAGATTCTAAGGCCTCTGCTCCACATGGGGAATAGGACTGGGGTTAGAGAAGGAAGTGGCTGCACTCAGCTTTTTATATGTGTCTAGAGATTCAAACTCAGGAGATTTATCATGTCTTCTCAGGCCTTCATACTTGCATTGTGAAATCTCTGAGAAATCAGTACAGCCCGAAGCCTTTTTAATTTTTTCCTTGCTGATAGCATCTAGCAAGCTCCAATTATAATAGAATATGAAACATTAAAAACAGCCCGTTGTTTAACTTATACTATTTGTAAGTTATTTAATTAACTTTTATTTATTTCCTTGTAAGCATTTAATAACACACATGATATCTTTGGTTTTTAAACATGTATATTCATGTGATGGAAACTAAGATCACAAACTTGCCACTCAAATAAAAAAAACAGAAATGATTTAGGGATACAAATAAATTGAAAACATAATGTATCTGAGATATTAAATATAGTTAATTTAAATTATAGAAGAATTGAGTAATAATGAAAAGTTAAGTAAGTTTATTATAACCAAAAGGCAGTAGCTACATGTTGCAATAAGAATATTTAATACGTTAAGTTAAAATAGATTTCATGTTCAGCATTTTTTCTTCAAAAGTTAGTCTTCAAATTAAGAGCACAACATGCTAGATGTGCAGCTGAGATTGGCATCTGACAATTGTAAGGAAGCTCAGGCTCAGGTAACCGTCCCAGTGTGTTGTCAGCCTGGTGTTAGGTGGCTTCCCCAGAGGTGCCTGCAAGCGTTGGGAATGGTATCTCATGTTCATGATTGAAAAATTATCATGTCAACAGCTCCAAGATTAGAACAAATGTAAGAAAAGACTGTAAAGTCATTGTGTACAACATTAAGCACTATATTAGTCAAAATACTCATACGCGAGCAATCATATGACAAGAAAAAATCAGAAATTCCTGCAACTTCAGATTTAGATGTAATTATAATGTCTCCTTATTAAAATATAGACAAATCCAACAAAACAAATGCTGATAACAGATTAAATAGCAGATTATAAACAAAGAAAAAAGCACGTAGGGATTGATATAAGTTTAGATGAAGTCCCACAGAAGAGAAAAGTTAGGTCTTACATAAGAAGCAGATTACTTACACACAAAATAGTATTGTATGTCTAACCAGAGTTCCTCAATATAATAAACAATAAGGAAACTACATTCAAACATGTCAGACATTTACAAAAGTTCTGAAAGGAAAAAAAGAACCCCTTTATTTCACATAGCAGTTTATTACAAGTAGAGTGAAATAATTCTTTTCTACAATATATTGACCAAGAAAGAAAAGGTCTAGAAACAACCAAATAGAAAAGCTAGACTATATAAAAGAATTGAGTATCTGAATCAGCACTTTCTCAGAAGCAGATACAACAATACCACCAAAATTTTAAGAGCTAATATTTAATATAAAATCATATACTCAGAAAAGTCTGTTGATATTGAGAGAAAAACAAGAACATTTTCAAATCAGTAAATCATTTCACAGCAACAGGTCTTCTCTTAAAAACAATACTAGCAAACCTTCCTAACATATACACTTGCATATGACTATTTAGTTTCAAAGTCTTCAATATTATAATCGTGTCATTCCCTTCTACTATATAACACATAAGACAGAAAATTTTATATACATAGACTACATGTGGTTGGTTTGACACCCATGAGAATTTAAGAGATGATGATTATGAGAGATGACTTTTTAAAATATTTTTTAAACTTGAAACATTGGCTTTATTATTTCCTTGGATTAAACCAATAATTTAGAAATATATTACAACAGTAGACAATTGTTGAGAAGTATGGGAATTCTGTTATTCTAATTCAAAGATCTTACTTCTCAAGAAGTGTCCTTAACCACAACTGTCTCCTCAGATTATTGATGTAGCTTTTGCTTCTGCTCTGTAGTATAGACATCTTCATTATAGCTTAGTTTAAAACATGTTGACCACACCTAAAACTACAGTGTAAGGATCACACTGACTTTATTGAACAACATTTACAATTAAAAGTTTTCAAGTGGTGGTTAAAATTAAATATTCAGGAATTCTTATCAAAGTGTCCTATATCAGGAGAATTTTGAATGGTGGAAGCCACTTTGGCAAAGGCATTGTTTTGGTAGCTCCAACTCTGGTGGTCTCTACGCACCTCTGGGCCATCTAGAGGACCCTGATGTTTCCATGAGCTCGTTACTATCATTTTCCAGTGTTTATGGAAACACAAAGAACCCTCTTTTTAAAACAAAACCCTTAATATTTCAGTCTTGACAACTAATTCCAAATGTAAATACTTGCTGAGGATTAAACATGCATGACCAAAAAAGAAGCAACTTTTAGATCAAAAGTCATCCAGTTTTTGGTTTTATCTAACTCCTCTCCATAATTTAGATACAAACTTCAACATTTCTGACTAGACACAGTCTGAACATATACCACTTCAGACAAATCTTTTCTAAGACTTAGAGTGAAATGTTTATATTTTGTGTTCCTTTTTTTTTTTTTTTTTTTTTTTTGCAGTATGTAAGGGTAAATTTTTATTTCATTTTATTATTTTACACTTAATTTGAATTTATTAACAACTTTTCTGTATGAACATATGGGTCATATTCCAATAGGGGTATACTCTTTAAGTTCCCTCTCCCTTACCTGCATTCCACTAAGAGTCCTCAATGCAGCTGTTGCAATTCACTGTGGTGTCATGAAGGTACCAGTCTCGGGAGGAGGGAATGATGCATCAGGATACTCTTTCTCAGGTGTGTGTGTGTGTGTGTGTGTGTGTGTGTGTGTGTGTGTGTGTTGATTTTTAGAAGTAGGGTCTCACTTTAGCCCAGGCTGACTTGGAATTCACTATGTAGTCTCAGGTTGGCCTTGATGGCCTTGAACTCCCAGCGAACTTCCTACATGTGTATCATGAGTGCTGGATTAAATGTGTGTGCCACTACACCTGGCAAGGGTGTGTTTTGAAGAAGAATCATGACTGTGTTTCTTCTCATTAATGCACAGGCTAGCCAGAAACTACAAATTACAAGGGGGCTGTTTTCCTGGTGAACCGGATACCAGCACAAGGGGGAAGGAGATCAACACAGAGAAAAATCAACTCCTACCAAATCAGAGAGCCAGAGACCCAGAGGCCGCCAACACCTCATCACTGAAGCAGACCAAAAATGAAATTTTGTGGAAGAGGGAGCTGAAAGAATGTCAGAGCCACATGTTGGGTCATGATATGCAGAGACATTTATGTTACTCATAACTGTGGGCTAACTCCACAATGCATGACCCATATACTTCAACAAGGAGGGGCCAAGGGGAAGGAGTAGGTCACAGATGAGCCTAATAATGGTACCAAACTGACTGTATTTGCTGAATACAAAACTAATTAGTAAAAAAGAAAAAGAAAAAATAAACAAAGTATAATGCACACTGAAAAAAAAAACCTACAAATTATCACACAGTAAATACTGAGTGATTGATGCTTCTACAACACGGATGCATATCAATGATATAGATAGTGCTATATAAAATTACTGTGCAATCCATTAAAGTAGGACAAATGATATCTACAGGTGTTTATCTCATTTGATGGCCTCTTCTATACTTCAACTTTTAAATTAGGACCTTTGACCTATAACTTCTTATGTATGCTCACTTGTCATTAATAAGTGCCTTGAATTTTCCAGAAATATGATTGTTAAGTTTATTGCTGTGTAGTCAATATGGGAAACACGTAAGTAATTGTACTTTGAAATGAAGGCATGAAAGTGGATCTTCATCCTCAACATTACAGATAGCTCTGGCAACAATTATAAAGTACACATCAAGTTAAGTGTAATACAGAATCAGATACAATTATTTCCATTCCATCCATGGTATCATATTGATAATTATCCAATGTAATTGACCTAATTTTTTTTCAACTGAGATTAAATAATTCTGTAAATAATAATAAATTTGTTCTGAAATCTTCTTTACATTATTTTTTTTTCTGAAAAGTACTAGTCCTTTTTACTTGCTGTATAGAATGTCTAAATTCTCTTCAACTTTCCCCTTTTCCAGCTCATGTGTCTTTGTATGTCATTCCAAATTTTTGAGTGGAATAATTTATTTGATGAGGTAATATGACTGCTTAAATTGCTCATCCCTCTATCTGCATATTGAGGGATATGATTGGGTCCTTCTTTCTGGTGTATTTACTGACTTTATTTAACTGACTGAGCCATTATTGGTGTTTAATAGGCACTTGAAGAAAGAATAAGTAAGTAACTGCTTCTCTAGATTACTGAATGAGTGGCTGATGTAAACATGGTTTTGAAATGTTGATGGGCAACACTAAATATGAAGGGGTTTTCTCTTCCTGTGACTTAGTTATCAGAAAGTTATTATCTAGAATTTCAGCATTTATCTAAACCCAGGATTGTGTCAACACCTTGATGCTATCTGACTTACTATCCTTTAAGTTTCACTGGAAGTGATTTCCACTTGCTTTTTCAAAACAGATTTTTAAAAGTGATATGCACAATAACATCAATCCAAATATTTGATTAACTATTACACATTTCCCTGTGATTAAAGATTTAATAGATGATTTTATTATTCTCAGAGTGAATTCAAATTCTAGCTGGAGGGCTGGAGAGATGGCTTAGTGATTAAGGCACTTACCTGGAAAGCCAAAGGACCCAGGTTTGACTTCCCAGTACCTACATAAAGCCAGATGTACAAGTTGGTGCATGCTTCTGGAGTTCATTGTAGTGGCTGGAAACCCTGGGTTGCCCATTCTATTTCTCTCTCTCTTTATTTTTCTCTCTCTCTCATCTGCCTGTTTCTCTGTCTCTCTTTTTTCTCAAACAAACAAACAAACAAATAAGAACACTTTACAACTAAAATTTTAAATAAATAATTATAGCTAGACAAATCTATTTAAATATAACATTTAACTCTCATTCTGACTGATTAATATCCACTGACAATTTTTAATATGAATTAATATGTTTTAATGAATCCTATACTGTTTTGAAATCCAGTGTGTTTATTTTATATTTATAAAATGAGAGAATCAGTAAGTAATACATATCACCATCTTATACTTGCCCTTAGGAGTAAATCATCCACAGAATTTTCTCTCCGTGCTTTCTGTGGGATATTTAATACTGTGGTGCCCTGAGGATGCATCTTAACCATAGTCAATGTTTCCCTTTGGGGAGAGAGTATGTTCAACCGTTATCATGTGCAATAAGACATTCTGGTTTCTAGTCTTGAAAGTTTGTGGGTAATAAGGTCAGGAAACAAATAAAATGGATGCAATAAAGAAGAAATTGAGCCCTGATTGTTGGCTGGAATGTGGACTGCCCAACCAGAGGTGGTTCTGAGTTACAAACCAAGCAGCCTTGGCTACTGAATTACTAAGTCATTAGGCTCCAACAGATGGAAACTGCTGCTGATTGGTGCTTAGCGTTTTCATTTCTCTTAAAAACCCTTGGAGTCTTGAACTATAACTAAACAGTGGTCACCACAGTAGATCATGCACATACAAGCTTCAGTGGGGCAAGCAAGTTTCTGCCAGGACAAGGACGGTCCACAAGGGTAGTAAACTGCTGCTCTGCAGTGCAGGGTTATGTAAAATGCAGCAGGTAACAATGAACTTTGTGCTTTCTGCTTTGTTCGGGCCAGCTGGACTTTTGGTAAGGACAATTGGAATGTTATTTTAATACTTAATTTTTCATGGATATAATTTTTGTAAAAATGAGACAACAAAGAATTCTAAAAGAAGACATTCATATTTTAATCAACTAATTTCCTGGAAAGGAGTATTCAGAATTATAAAATATTTCCTTTCCTTAATCATGTTATCATTACCTTCCCTTAAGTCCTCTTACTGACTGTTTATGGTCCCTTGAATATTACTACTTTCATTAATTACATTTAATTCTGTAATCATTTGTAAGCGAGTGCCTTTAGCCACCGAGCCACCTATCAAGAACCTTGATAATCATTTATATTACTGATAACGTTTTTTTTTCCAGGCCAGCGAGGGACAATATTTAATCTTATTTTCTCTATTTATGTTTGAAGTATCTGTTGGGTAGTATTGAAGTAACTTGACTTTTTTTTTTTGTGAGATGTTTGGCCATGAGACCTTAATCCCATGCCCTGTTTCTCTGCTCCTCTCTTCATTTCCCAGTATGAGGGCCATGTAATGTAACCTTTACAGTATCGATCTAGTCCAGAAGAGTCTAGTATAGAAGCCTGGGTTGTCAGCTATTACCTGGAGGTTCACCAGAGAAGAAAATCAACAAAACAGAGCTTGTAAAACTCTCAAGAGACCCCTTCAAAGAGCCTCAAGAATGTTCTGCAGCTCCCAGGAATAGACCTGCACAATATTTTGTGGTTAAATGGTAAAAACACAAAGTACAAAGTGTGACAATGTTAAACTTTGGTAGAAGTAAAAAGAGTCTGAAATCCAAATTGAAATGATCACCACCATTTGTTAAACATTCAGGCATCTACAAAAACAATAAAACAAAAATAAAAGATGTTAGTGATCTAAATCATTATTTAACTAATTCAACTAAAGAAAATCATGATTTCATTAGAGTACTGATTTAATTGCAAAGTCTTAGCCAATTACAATATGACTTCTATATTCTTAATTAGAAAAAAATTGTCACAGAGAGTAAAAACTCGTTGCCCCAGCTCATCCATATATCAGGGGTCAATTTAGAGTTTGACTCATCCAGAAGCACCCATTGCAATCTCAATGCTATACTATTAATGTCACTCCTTTCATGCCCTCGGTAATTAAATGCCAGTACCTGTTTATTAAATTTTCAATTATCCTTATGCCATTTCTCCCAAATGAACTGAGAATTATAAGACTTGTTCCCTAACATTTAGACAAACTGTGGCTCATCAAATAATATATTTGTTCATTCACTAAATTGGAAAATTTATTAATAAGTAATTATTAGATGTTCTTATTCTACATAAATAATTGTGTAATATAGTAGTTACAATAAAAAACAAACCTAGTGGCTGGAGAGATGGCTTAGCAGTTAACGTATTTATCTGCAAAGCCAAAGGATCCTGGTTTGATTCTTCATGACCCACGTAAGCCAGATACACAGAGGCAAGCATCTGGAGTTTGTTTGCAGTCGCTGAAGGCCCTGGAGTGCCCATTCTCTCTCTCTCTCTCTCTCTCTCTCTCTCTCTCTCTCTCTTTCAGTTTTTAGCCTCTTTGTCTCTCAAACAAATTAAGTTAAATAAAAAATAACATTTTTTTCAGAAATACACTAGTCATTATAGTCATTTCCTCTAAGCATACAAAATTTTAAATAAGGATGATGAAATATTGAAGAATGAAATTTTAAGCAAAGTTGGACTTAAGTAGAGATATATAATATGATGATCCTAGAAATATAAAAATATCTGGAAACCCATTCTAATTTTCTCTCATTGTTCATTCCAAATTTTTAGAAGTAAAAGTTATAATGTGATTTTTGTTGGCAACAGAAATATTTTGGTTTCAAAGACTGAGATATAAGCCAAGTACATATATATCAAACAGTGTAAAATGTAAGAGTATTAAGGTCCATGTAACATCTACAAATCATAAATTCTTATATCCATGTTATGCTTTGAATTTTGGTTCCCCCCCAAACTTACGTTATATTTATTTCCTGGTATAGCAATATTGGGAGTGAGGCCCTTAGAAAGTTATTACTATATAAGGGCTCTTTCTCACAGTTGCCTATTCAAAAAGAGTCTTTTAAGCTGGGGTGGGTAGTGAACATTTGTAGTCCTAGAAGCTCACCTACTCTACTCAGATTTTTAGTCCTGCCCCCTAAAAATTAATAAATAAATGAATATGGATTTAAGGAGTGGTTGCTATCTCAATCTTATCTTTCATCTTAGGATGATAACATCTCTTTGGTGTTGGAGTATGCAGCCTCTAGAAATTTCTGTTCATTAAAAATTACCTAGCCTTGGGCTGGAGAGTTGGCTTAGTGGTTAATGCACATGCCTGTGAAGCCTCAGGACCCAGGTTTGATTCTCCAGGTCCCATGTAAGGAAGATGCACATGGTGGTGTGCTGGAGATGGCAAGCGTGCCATTTCAGGATCACGAGGAATCAAGTGCTGAAGAGCTGCATGACACAGTTCCAGCCCAGCTGTCTCTTCCTTGAAGTCCAATGTGGCCCCTCTATAGAAACATCTTTGGCTCTCTACACCACAGAAATCTGTGGTTTTCTGTATGTTTGTCTTTCTCTGTCTTTCACTTGGTGTCCCTATCTCTAAGTTTATTCTTCCAGTAAAAATTGGTGTTGGTGAAGTGTTGGCCAATGTATCTGAAAGAGGCTATGGCATAGAATTGGAAAAACAAGAAAATGGGTCAGAGATAATTGTTTTCCTTAAAGGCCTTAATTAAAGTCAGGCATGGAATACCGTACACTTAGGAGGAAACAATGAACCTCCTGGAACAATGTAAAAATTGTTCTAAGACTATTTTTTTCTAAATGGTGGCAATTGCAGCAAACTATGACTCTTTACCAAGAATTCTTACAGAAAAGCAACTGAAGTCAGAATCAATCAGGGGGACTAAAGTCTAAGTATTAGAGAGACATGAAAAGGAAAATTCAAAACAAACAATTGAGGGATAAATGGGTTTTTTTGGATCAGTGATTAATGATGGGAACTCCAATTTGTGGTTGTTTTGCCTCTCACCTTTAATATAGTAATTGAAAGTAGAAGTTCATGAAATCACAAGTGCTTGACTGCACATACATGGGGAAAGTGTGAAAACAGTTAATCATTATAGAGTTCTGACGACTTTACTTGAGGTGAATAATTATGGGATTGTTTGATGAAAAGGAATAACAAAAAGTTTCTATGAATTCTGTGAAATTGTACCTTTCTTGAAGTTTGCTCTTGCATGACATGATCAGAAAATAAAAGACTGAGGCTAAGAGCTGTGGGAGCAGAGAAGCAGAGAATTATAGAAGCAGGGAAAAACAGAAAACAGAAAAAATAAAAGAAAAAAAAAAGAAAAAAAATAGAAACAGAAAAGCAGAGAAAGAGAAAGATGGAAAAGCTGAGCTGCCCTCAGCATTCGCCTGTGAGCTTGCACCAGAACTTGACCCGCTCCCTTCCACGCCTCTCCTCGGGGACCCTCCTTCAAGCCAGGGCTGGACCCTGGCAGTGGTGCACGTGTCTGGAGTTCGTTTATGGTGGCTAGAGGCCCTGGCATACTTATTCTCTCTCACACACACTCTCCCTCTCTGTGTGTCTAATAAATAAATAAATAAATAAATAAATAAATAAATAAATAAATAAAAATCTTTTAAAAATAATGATAAATTGTTCAGCCTCAGATATTCTGTTGTAGCCATGCAAAACAGACCAAACATCTTGTATATAAACAAAAAATGGAAGGGTATCTACTTTTTGCTTATGGTTGTATTTTATGAGTTTTCAAGAGCTATAGATGAATGGAATCTCTCTACAAGAAAAACAATAGAGTAAATATGATAATATAATTCAACCTACATTCAACCTTGGGTCTTATAACTACAGTGAAGTCTGGTAGGTTTTGTGGGGAATTGGAACAATAAGGCCTTGTATAAATTAGCCTCACACTAATTTAGCAGTGTCATGCAGAAGCTTAACCTAATATTGCTCAGAATATTTGGTATTTCCAGTTAACCTGAGAAAGCTTAGTTTCCATTAATTCTTCTAATTCGCAAATGTTGGCTCCAAACACTCATATGAAAACACAAATATATTTACAGTGGAAGTCATGCTTTAGTACACCAGCATGAGATTTCTGAAATGTTGGCTTTGGTTTCAGTCTGTCAGATGTTATTGAAAATTCAAAAGAAGATTTCTAGATTATATCAATCAAAGTGCTACATCTGATTCAGTTGTCAGAGCTAGCAGTCTGTTTAGTTAGCCTTAGATATGCTGATAGGATGGCAGGTCCAGCCTTCTCTGTCCTGGAGTGCCGCCTTTGCTTCCACACTCTGCCACTGCCTGACTCCACTCTGCTCTTCACAGAACAGCCGCAGCAGGACTGCCCAGTCGTGAGACAGGACCTGCTGGTCTTTAGACAAACATAGATCTTAGGCTTCAATTTGCAGTCAAAGCGAAAGTCTAATGAGTTCCAAGAGGACCGGGGCACATTAATTTCACAACCCTGGCCCTGTCTTTTGTACACAGCCCTCACCTCCCTTCCCTCTGTGCCTCCAAATCCTTCTAGTTTCCTTACTCTGCATGTAGACTCTTTCTTGAGGGGACCAGTTACTTTGACATCTTGGATTCCCCATTCCACATAATGCAGCGTGGCCACTACTCTCATCTCTCTCAAACATTTCTTTGTAAGTTTCCTGCTATAAGACCTATCTTAGATTCCTTATTTGAAATCTCAGTCCCTTCTTTGAATGGTTTCTAGCATTTTTGTCCCTGTCATTGTTGGCTCACTTCGCAGTTTCAGACATACTTAGCACTGACTTGCAATTTTCCAATAAGAAAAGTAAGAAAGCATAATATACATATATAACGTTTTAAAAATTTAGTAACATCAAACATAATATGGTGTGAATTTGAAAAAAAAATCATTCATGGATAGTTGCATGTAATTCAATGATTTGATGACTTAATTTATTAGGTGATAGAGATAGTAAGCCAGACCTAATTAATAATTTAAAAGGAAGATATTTTTCAAAAATTAGAAGTCTACAAATAGACTTGGATATTGATTAAAATATGTTATGAATTACTCAAGTACATAGCAATGAAAATCAGCAGAAAAATGTCAAAGTTAGAAGCAAAAAATATGTTTACTTTTAAATCCAAACTATATGTTCTATAACTATATTTAAATATTAAGAAGTGAGCAGCCAATATGGTAGTAATGAATCAGAAGTCAGATTGTGCCAGCTCTCCTTTGAAAGGCCTCTTAATCATTGTTGCTATACCTTACAATTAAACTTTCCTTTTTCACTGTGATTTTTGCCCTGAAATCACCCTTTACTATTGCATTCCTATGCAGTATTACCTTATGACCAATCCAGTGCCTTTTGCTTTCAGCCTGAACTCCTGTTTTTTACTGATTCATTTATACATTTCATAACCATGTAAAGAAAGAGAATTTCATCTTATTTTAATTAATTCAATAAGTGTCCATAATCCATATAATTATGCAATATGTACATAGTGGATAAAAGTTAATAAATATGAAAGGAGAAAGAAAACATACAGCAAAAATTTATAAACAAATTTATTGATTTGGGAGAATTCAAAAGAAGTTGGAAACAAACATAAACTATGTTTTCTTCATAATAAGTAATTGCTTTATTATTAATGTACAAATCTGTGGATGTTATTGAAATGGTATCAAAACATTAAGATAATATGCTCCAAAATGTAGCTAAACTTTGACAAATATATGCATTTCTGAATAGCTAGGAATGTTTGTCATAAATAGAAGAATTGATGCCCGACATATAAATAAAATTCATTTATAAACCTTAATTTTTAATTGTGTAGGAACTTAATAACATCACAGCCACAACCATTCAAAAATTCATTTTGGACTAATCAACATTTAATAGGTAAATGATACTATGTTATATATTTTAGCTAAAATTCTCACTGTCTGAATACAATCACATTTACTGTTAATAAACCACAATTTTATGGGAATATTAATATTATTAATCTTATTAAGTATGTTAGTTATACAAAATATGCATGTTTCTTGGTGGTATTTTCATCAAGTCCTATAATATAGTTTCATCATAATAATGAATAAGGGATGTCTTGGATGGCAGTAAACTTGGTTTTGATGTTATACATTTGCTATGTGTCTGGTTTATTCAGTATCTGGTTTGGCAGTCAATTGAGTGGGGGGAATGGGAACTTTAAACTAAATTTAATTTGGAATTTTCCATATAGAAATCCCACTCATATTTCATTGACTAAGAGATAGGGAAGGGCACTTGTATTCTGTGTTTGGAAAGTACATGAAAAGAATTACTTGGACAGGGACACATTCTTATCTATGAACTGCATGACTAACAATGTAAAGGTGTTAGACATGGGATGTGAGAAAGTGTTCTGCAGGTAATTCCAACAAAACTAGAGTTATAAATAGAGATCATCACAAAGTGAGTGTTTAAACTTCTGCCAAATATTTGTTAAAGTCGCACTGATCATTAAAAAATCACACAGCAAACATAATGGTGGGCAGCTCAAGTCACAAGCAGAATTTAATGAAATTTGGTGGGTTTGCAGCATCAAGGAAAACTGATTATATGCCATTACAGAAGAAGGAGAGATTTGGAAGAGCTTCTGGATTTTTTATTTTTCGGAGGGAGAGTCTCACTCTGGTCCAAGCTGACCTGCAATTAACTATGCAGTCTTAGGCTGGCCTTAAACTCATGGTGTTCTTCCTACCTCTTTCTCACAGGATTTTCACCTGTGCTAACACTTTTCAGAAGCAGGGCTGTGTTCCATTTCGTGCTCTCAAGAAATGGAAGGACTGGTGTGATTGGGTGTTTCAGTAACATATGCATAGGTAGTGGGAGGACAACAATATGTTTCAATTTTCAAGTGCTGGAGGGTCGGCAGCCCTCTTTGTACCCCTGTGGTTACAAAGGGACCCTGCCTTTATCCCAGGGCAGTACAGTGCAGATTAGTCCCCTAGACCACTTGCATTATGTAAGTGTATATGTTGTTTCCTCTCAATGGACTAACAACCCATACCATAGCAAGGCATACCTGAACGTTGGCAGGTACAATGAACACCAACAGGGAGAATGGAAAAGAAACTGGTCCTTGTCTTCGTGGTAGGCAGGTATTAGTCTTACAGGCAAGACCTGGGCAGCTCCGTGGGAAGCTGAAGTGTCCCTTAAAATGGCCAAATTTGAAACTGTGGAATGTAGAAATTCCAACTTTTTATTGCAAATCTTTTCTTTGCAGATGAAATTATTGACCTACACAGGGGCCATCATGCCATTTCCTGAGAATGGATCCCAAGCACCGTCACCCGTATCTTTACAGGAAAGAGCGATTTAAACACACACATCCATCATGCGTCCACTGGCCCACACAGATGGGCAAGAGCACAAGCCAGGTGAAGGGATTTTCCACACACACTGGCCTCCTGGCAAAGTCATGAAACCCAAAGGAGGGGACAGCAGGAACCATCTGATCTGCTGCTGAAGAAGAACAGCCGGGCAGCTCCTGTTCAGCTGCAGGCATCCTGCACAGCCTCCCTTCCCCCAACTGCCTATGGCATAAGTCACCACAGAACTCACCCACCCACAGCCACACAGTATCCACCCAAGCTGATCAGACATCAGCTCCAGTGATCCAAGCAGCCTCACGGAGCCCACAACCCAGCAGAGACTGATCAAGGGCACAGTAGAAGGAGAAGAATCTCACTCCAAAGACATAGTAGGTATTTTCAACAAAATTATAAAAGAAAATTTCTCCCAAATAGAGAAAGGGATGCCAATTAAGTAAGCCATTAGAAAATCAAACAGATAAAATCAGGAAAGAACCTCTCTCACTGCCACATTATCATTAAAGTACAAAACCCACAACCCAAAGAAAATATATGGAAAGCAATTAGAGAGAAATATCAAGTCACATACAAAGGCAAGCCCACTGGGGTAAGAGAAGATTACTCAACACAAACTTTAAAAGCCAGAAGAGCTTGGAATAATGTATTTCAAGTTCTGAAAGTTTACAACTGCCAAGATTGCAGTATCTAGAAAAGTTATCCATCCAAATTGATGGAGAAATAAGGACATTCCACAACAGGCTAAATGAATATATGTCAACTAAACCAACTCTACAGAAAATACTTGAAGGGATCCTTCGTAGTGAAGAGAAAGAGAAGCACACACATAAGGAAATAGGGGAAAAAAAAAGTATCCAACCTCAAATAATAGTTAATATAAGAGAGTCAAGGAAAAGCAAGAAGAAGAATAAAACAAGAATGGCAAGAACAAATGCACACCTTTCACTAATAACATCAAGACCTTAATGAAACAACCAAAGGACAGAGGCTTGCATACTGGGTTAAAAAGTAAGCTCCCGGGCTGGAGGGACGGCTTAGCAGTTAAAGCACTTGCATGCAAAGTAAGTCCAAGGGCACCAGTTTGATTCTCCAGCACCCACATATAAGCCCTATGTACAAGGTGGCACATGTGTCTGGAGTTTGTTTGCAGTGGGTGGAGGCCCTGAAACACCTATTCTCTCTCTCTCTCTCTCCCTCCCTCTCTCTCTCCCTCTTTCTCTGTCTGCCTCTTTATCTCTCTCCCTTCTCTCTCTCTCTCTTTCTCTCCTCTCTCTCAAATAAATAAAAAGTTTTAAAAAAATTGAAAAAGTAGGATTCTTCTATTTGTTGCCTCCAAGAAACTCACCTTTCCATAATATACCAACACTATCTAAGGGTAAAAGGATGGAAAGTGGTATTTTAAGAAAATCAGCCCAGAAAATAAGCTTTCTTCATAGATCTGACAGGGTAGGCTTGAAACCAACATTATTTAGGAAAGATAAAGAAGGTCATTTCATATTGATTAAAGGAACATTCCAACATTACAATTTTAAACATACATGCACCTAACACCGGGCCCCCTAATTTCATCAAACACACACTATTAGACTTAAGGTCACAGATAACACCAAACCCAATTGTAGTGGGTGATTTCAATACCCTACTCTCATCAATTGACAGGTCATATTGGCAAAAAGTAAACAGAGAAGAATCTAGACTAAATGAGGTCATACAACAAATGGACCTAAGAGATATCTACAGATCATTCCATCCAAATGCTGCAGAATACACTTTTTTTCAGCAGCCCATGGACCATTTTCTGAAAAAGACTATATTTATCTTAACAAATACAAAAAAAAATAATAATTCTTTGCACTCTATCTGATCACAGTGGGGTTAAACTACAAATACAAATGAACAGCAAGAAAAACTACAGAATATACACAAAGCCATAGAAACTAAAACATATGCATACGCACACACGAAGAGAATGCAAAATGGAATGCAAAACATTTAAGAGGCCAGCTTTGAAATACTAAGTGAGCAGCTGCCTACAGTCCACACTGCGAAGCCTGCACTCTTTTCTGAGTTCTAACTCAAAATGGTGAGCTTTCCTGTCCCATGTTTTATTTCTTCTTGGAATTCCAGCAGAAATTCTAGGTGTGACTGACCTGACACTGTGGCCTTTTTGGGAATTGTCTAAATAAAATCTCCTTTGTTTTACTCAAAACAAAGAAACAAATAACTAGATAAACGATTGAATAAATGAGTACTGATATGGCTACAAAACCAGTCCTGCCTGGAATCTATGAAATCTGGAAGAAGCAAGAAGTGCTTTCCTTGCACAATACCTGATGAGCCCTGCTGGCATCATAATGCCAACCCAGTGATGCCACAGTATTAGCTGCCAGAACTATGAGAGAGTAATATTTTGATATTTTAAGCCCCGGAATGTATTAATGCGGAGCACACTGAAGGGACAATAAATAGATAGCATACACAAAATAGGTTTTAACCTTCATCAGTTCTCTGACTATAGAAACTAATTATAGAACCAGTGTAATGTCTGATATTTTAACCCCAAACTCAGGTTTTACACAGAGGATTAAGATCACACAAATGGAACAAAAAAACAGTCGAGCTTGTGCGAATTCTTTCTGCAAATGAGGACTCTGACAAACCAAGGTTTTGTAAACTGATAAGCCATTTCCATTATTTCTGGAAACAAACAAATAATTGTTTATAAAATAAGGTCTCATTAGTTAAGTATGTCCATTTTGAGAACAATTGTCTTTCTCCCAAAAGAAATCATTGAGTGACAACTGTCCCTATAGCTGTTCAGAGAGGGAAAGAAGGCAGCTTAATTGCCATAGTCTATCCCTAAGAATGACAACAGTTACCAAAAAAGAAAAAGGCTAAAATTTATCTCTGGTAAAATGTTATAAAGTGACCAGAGTCCCATACCAAGCAATTAAAGCGATATCTACCAAAGACATTACTGTTTAATTCCAATTGTAAGAGGATGTCTGACAGCTGAGTAGGCAAAGGTACCATTTAATGATATAGGTAGACAGAAGAAATAAGTTCTAAACAAAATAAAAAACCACTACTTTTTCATAGTAAATTCTCAACATTATTTAAACATTAAAATAAATAATGTATGGCTGGACATGGTGGCACACACCTTTAATCCCAGCACTTGTGAGGCAAAGGTAGGAGGATCGTTGTAATTTTTGAGGCCATTCTGAGACTACATAGTGAATTCCAAGTCATCTTTGACTGGAGTGAAACCCTACCTCAAAAATACAAAAGTGAATAAATAAATAAATGTGTACTATCAGTAACTTAATACAACACAACCAATTAGTTCGTCCATAATATAACTTGAAGATACATGAATATATGTGTATGATTTGCTATTATAGGATTAGGAAGAGCTTTCATATAGAAGAGAGACAGGAGCCTATTGAGGAGACAATTCATTAATCATATATGTAATACTGATGGATAATCATGGAGAGAGTGATATCTTGTATACAGAAGGAGGATAGACAGAAGGAGGGAAGATGAGGAAAAGCAGGAAGGACGAGAAAACTAATGTACACTGCAAAGAAAATTAAATCTTCATAAAGAAAATATAGGGATAAATAAAATGAATTGTTTCAAAGAGAAAGATACTGATCATGGAAAAATTAAAAAGAAAAACTGAAATGAGCATTTACTATAGCTTTAGCATGCATACTTTAAGCTACCCAAAGTGACTCTCAAATAAAAGATAAGTCAAGCCATCAGAAAGTAATGGCATGTGAGGCAGGCAAAGTGAGGGAAGAAATTAAGGAGAAATAACACAATTGGATACTATGAAGTGGAAATGAAGCAGAAAGGAGATAATCATGGGCATGCAGGACAGGCTTGAGAAAATGATAGCTAATGTGAAAGAAAATGACAAAGAAAACTAACCAGCTAATAAAAAAGAGCCCAGTAGTTATGAAGGACGGATGAAGGAGGTCTCAAATAGTAACTCCTCAGTTTATGTGAAAGTAGAGCAAAGGAAACAAAGGAGGAACTACTCAAACTAATTGCTTACATCTTTAATGAAGTGCTTCCACACCTTTCAGGTAAAGGTGAAAGGTATCTGGTGATTGAAATTTGCATTGCTGATTCCAGCGCTGCATAAACCTTTGAGTCCCACAGTCTCTTTTTGAGATTATCGTTATTACCAGAGATGAAGCATGTTTCAGCACCCGACTCAGGATGGGCTAGAAGTCGCTGCTTGTTTTGACCATGATATAAGTGAGCGAAACCATGTGAAGCCTCCATTCTTCTGGTGACTTTCCTTGAAGTTCTTCCCTCCAGACCCATAGAAGAGTCTGGTACTCACTATGTAGTCTCAGGGTGGCCTCAAACACATTGTGATCCACCCACCTCTGCCTCCAGAGTGCTGGGATTAAAGGTGTGTACCACCACGCCCGGCTCATTCCCATCTTTCAACCCGCAGCTTATTCAGTGGTCTTGCACAGGAAATTCAAGAGAAAGACAAGACCTGCACGCCATGTCGGTGCTGTGTAAAGCTGAGCCCATTCTTTTGAGCCAGCCTGCTCAAAGCTCATCCACATAGACTCAAAACTCAATCAAGAAAGTTCTAGGTCACCTTTCTTTATGGACTTCTGTAAAAAATACTTGATGGATGTAATGACTGAAAAAAAAAAAAAGTATACCATTTATCCAATTAAACACAAATTTAAAGAAAATTACATGGAAGCACATTCACTGAACTTATAAAAGTAAAACAAATAAATATTGGGTCAAAAGTAAATAAATCCAGAGAAAAACAATACATATACTTAAGAAAAAAAAAAAAATCTTAGCACCTCAGTCATACTAAAGAAATCCAAAATGTAGTTATGAGACAGCAGCTAGAGAAATCCTTTACTCCATGATTATATTCCTTTATCATCCTTTTCAAAATATCATTTCCTCATAAATGATGTCAGCTAACACTTCATGTCTTGATATGTTACATCCCCTCCCATCAAGACTTCTGTGTGCATTGGCCCCTCTAGGAAAAGTCAGAGTATCTTGTATCATTTCCCATCACTCCCTCTGTGTGCTCATACTGCTGCCCCCCTGGGCTACTCCAAGAAAGTTTCTTGCCCACATAAGATTTCTCAGGGTACCTTGTATCCCTGCGCCATCTCTCCCTCTGCTTGCCTACCTTAGCCCCCGAGGCAATGCAAGGAAACCTCATGATCTCTGCAGGCATGGAAAGCACATCTGCTTTTTATTCTGCATCCCAATTTCAGACAGAGAGCCATAAACGCCTGCCCTCGCCAAACGTTCAAACCCTATTTCTCCATCTGCGACCCACACGCTGTAGATGTGTGTACGCGGCTCTATGTACACGGCTATCGCCCTCCCTAAGCCAAAGGTGCTCTTAACGCCTGGAAGTTTAGCTTCTTTTTTCACTGCTGGAGATTGAGCACCCAGAAATACAACTGAAATGAAACAGCATAAAAACAAGTTTTCATAAATATTTAGTGCATAGACATGGTGAAAGAGGGAATTTCATTCATTGTTGGTGGGAATGTATAACTGCCATGGAAATCAATATGGAGATTTCTGAATAGGATGAACAAAGAACAATTGACAGACGCAGTTAGCTCCTTACTGGGCTTTTATCCTAAATGTTCCATGCTTCACTACAGATGCATGTACAATACTACATATACAGATACAAGTACATGTTTGTTCAACTGTGTACATAGCTATTCAACTCATTATAGTTAAGAACTGGACTCAACCCAAGTGCCCATCATTGGATGAATGGATAATGAAGTTGTGGGACATTTACACAATGAAATTCTACTCAGCAGTAAAAAAAATATACAGTAAAATTTGTGGACAAATGGACAAACAGACTTGGAACAGATCATACGCAGCAAAGTCACACAGTCACAGAAAGACAAATGCCACAATGTGTCACTTGTTCCTAACCTGGACCTGCTCTACTTGTTGACATATCTGATAGGCAACTGAAGGCCCAGGCTGTAGGGATGGAAGGGTTTGGGCACGGGGGAAAGGAAACGAAGAAAAACAACGCAAAGCTAAATCCAAAATGAGTTGGTAAAGTAGAAACCTTTATCCTTGGAGATAGCCTAAAAGATATAACCCTCAAAAGCAGTAATGGGGCAGCACTGGAAAGCAGCACCCTGGAGAGGGTGGGATGAAGCCTAAGCTTAAAGGATTTTTTTTTTTTTCTGTCTCTGACCTGTAACTCCCAGTACCAGAAATCGGTTGCTACCCTAATAGGCCCCCATATCAAAACAGTTTTCTGTCAAAGGACTTGATTACCACGCCTGAGGCAAAAGCTAAGACTCTATTGCTGAAGACACCATATGCTGCTGACAAAGAGCATGGAGAGACCGGGCTGGAATTCAGAAGAGAGCCAGTCCCTGGAAAGTTAGCCTGTCTGCTGCTGGAAAGTGCTACAGGAGGTACTGGGGGAAAGTGGTCAACAACAGTAAGAGTAACCAGAGGTATAAACTACTCAGAAGAAAACATCTGACAGGATGTACATACCAGTACAATAGTGGCACACAGCCTCAGTGGATAAGCAATACCCTTCTGGTTGGCTAAGAGAACTGCTCAGTATAAAGGAACCCATATGAGGAAACGGAAACCAGATCAGGATCCTATGGAGACAAAGATTATGCTCCCAGTATCAAGCTCTCACTAGATTTTGGCTAACAGAGCAGTTGCATACATCAAATTCTCCATAAATTAATAATGCTAATCCTTTAAACTCTGCTAACTTCATTCTCCAATGCAGAATGTGTTCTTCTTTTTCAGAAGGTAGCAAGATTGGAGGAGATAAACTACTCCCTCACTTCAGCCAAACCACAGCTGAATCCACAGGGGAATTGGGAGACAAGAAAGAGTTCTGCTTCCATGCTGAACCTGATTATCAGCACCAGGCTATAGGAGCAGACCCTGAGGATCCCCACACCTACCACAGCAGAGATCCAGAGACTCCTAACTACTCATCACTGAAGTAGACTTAAAACTCACCCACCACAGCTCAGGGAAGTTCGAGGAAGAGAGCTCAGAAAGATTAATATAGCCACAGGTTGAGACATCATGCCCAGAGGCATTCCCTTCTCCTCCAAAATAACCAACTGCTGTTCCCACAATACATAAACCACATCCCCATAGTGAATACCTGCAACCCCACTGAAGAGCATCCCCAGTGGAGTGGGGGCAGGGATGAGGGAAAGGAGATACCAACACATGATGTATCCATATGAAACATCTTGTTAATAATGATAACAATAAGAAGCATAAGAATAAAAGTAAAAAAGTTTTAAAAAAATACATTTGTGTCTTAAAGAACATGAAAATAATGCTATTGTGACACATTTTCTGGGTCACAGTTTGTAGACTTACCAAACTCAAGAATGATAGGAGGAGAGCCGTGGGCGATGGTGCACACCTTTCATCCCAGCACTCAGGAGGCAGAGGTAGGAGGATCGCTGTGAGTTCGAGGCCACCCTGAGACTCCATAGTGAATTCCAGGTCAGCCTGGGCCAGAGTGAGATCCTACCCTGGAAAACAAAAAACAAACAACAACCACCACCACAACAACAACAAAAAAAACAAGAATGAGAGGAGGAATACAGAAGATGGGCAGGCAAACAGCTTCTCTTGAGAAGTAAACTAGCAGCAGCTCTCTGCTGCCTCAAGATGGGTTCTCAAGTACAGTGCAGGCTCTATATGTTGATGGACAAAGAAAGTAGTTTAACGGCTCTAATAGGAGCCTACCCATCTGGATAGGTTCCTCAGTTTGGATTTCTTTCTTTTACTACCCACTGTGTAGGCATCCAAAGAATGGGAGGGAATGGTTCAGTGTCATTGCCTGCAATAATATGTGTTCTGGTATTTTTCTTATCCAGGGCTGACAGTCAATACCCTGAAGGTTTCCTTACCCTGTGCTTACAGTTGGGATCCCGGGCCTGTATTTTCACTACAGGATGTCCGTAAACATAGTTTGCACATGATGCTCTTAGAATTGACTAAAGCTCTGCCAGGTTATGTAGACTCTTGTTTGTTTGTTCCGTTTGTTTGTTTGCTTGAGGCTATGATTCCAGCTCACTATGAACAAAGGAGTGGCCTTGCTCCTAATTCCTATAAAAATCAGGTACATTGATTAAAAAAAAACAAACAAAAAACACTCACTTAAATTTGATGCATCACTTTGTTAATTACACAAATTGGTTCCTAACTTTATGCTTGTCAGGCAGAATACATCAGTGAGAAATTTCTTTTACAAGGATCACACAACTCTGAAAATGGAGTCATCTCAATTGTAATTAAATTCTTCCAAAGAGTAGGAGGCGTGATTCATAGGCAAAGCTTCCATCTTGGTGCACTTTCATGTTACTACAGTGCACCGTGACTGTCACTTACTGTGAACAGAAACACAACAGCTTACAGAATATGTCCAAACCTGAACAGGGCAATCACACATTTCACAGTCCCAGCAAAACAAGATCATGACCTCAAGATGGGCAAATCCCAACACAAAGCAAGCCAAAATAGCCCCACTTATTTCTCTTAGCCCCATAATGGCAGCTTCCACCACAAACATAGAGGAAACTTCAGCTTTAGAATCTCAAAATGAAGCTCTGGCAAGTATATTCACCAAAACTAAAGGTGTTATAAATAAAAGGATGAAAGAATTGAGAGCTGAAATAAAAAATCCACAAGCATGGTTTCATCCCAGTGATGCAGTGTTGGCTGAACGTATGGAAATATGTTAATGTAATACACCACATACATAGACTCAAAAATCAGGAGCCACATGATCACCTCTATAGAGGCAAGAAAGGCCTTTGATGAAACTCAACATCCCTTCATGATTCACTGAAAAAATAAAGGGTTGGTAGGAACAAATATCAACATGATAAAGGCAATATGCAACAGACTTAAAGCTTATATCATAGTAAAAGGAGAAAAAGTCATTACCATTAAGGTCTGGAATTAAGCAGGGGTGCCCACTCTCACTGCTGCTTTTCAACATAGTACTTGTCTTAGCTCAAACAATAAGATAAGACAAGGAAATGAAAGGGATACGAGTTGGAAAGAAAGATGTCATATACCCTGTTGTCATATGATATGATTATATACCTAAGAGATCCAAAATTTCCACCAAAAACTCCTGGAAGTGATAAGCACTTTCAGCAAAGTGGCAGGATATAAAATCAACACATAAAAATCATTAGCCTTGGGCTGGAGAGATGGCCTACCAGTTAAGGTGCTCTTCTGCAAAGCAAAAGGGACCTGGTTCAATTCCCAGGACCCACAAAAACCAGACGCACAAGGTGGTCCATGTGCCTGGAGTTTGTTTGCCACTGCTAAAGGCCCTGGCACACCCATTCTATATATTTTTTCTCTCTCTCTGTTTCTCTGCCTCTTTCTCTCTCTCTCTCTCTCTCAAATGAATAAATTGATTAAATATTTTCAAAAAATCATAGGCTTCATTTATATCAGTGATAACAATATGGAAAAACAAATTGGGGAAGCTGTCCCTTTCACAATAGATACATGCATACACACACACACACACACCACACACACACACACACACACACAAATCAAATACCTTGGAATTTCCCTAATCGAGGTAAAACACATACAAAAGGAAAACATTAAACATTGAAGAAAGAACTGTAGGAAGACATTAGAAGATGGAACAACATTCTGTAGTCATGGATTGGAGGAATTATTCTTGTTAAAATTGTCATTGAATCATCAGTAATACGCAGATTCAATGCATTCCAAACCAAAATCCCAACAACATTCCTCACAGAGTAAGAAAAAAAAAAAGTTTCAAAATTCATATGGAAGCCCAGAAGGCCTCAGAGAGCCAACAGTGTAGTCCACAAAAGGAACGCCTCTGGCCGCATCATCCCACCTGATTTCCAGCTACACTATAAAGCAATACTAGTCAAACAGCATAGTACTGGCATATAAACAGGTACACCAATCAATGGACTAGAACTGAAGATCTAATTATGTGCTTGAGTAACCTGAACTTCAACAAAGTGGCCAAAAGCACTCACTGGAGCCAAGACAGCATATGGTGCTGGAGAAAATGCATAGACACGTGTAGAAGACAGTATCTGAACCCTCCTCGCACCTTGCACTGAAATTAACTCCAAATAGATCAAGGACCTCAATAAAAGTCCTGAAACTATAACTTGGCTAGAGTAGAAAGCAGGAATAACAACACAAGATATAGGCATAGGGAAAGACTTTCTGAGTAAGAATTCAGTGGCCCGGGATATTACACAAACACTCAACAACTAAGATCTCATGAAAATTAAAAGCTATTGTACAGATAAGCAAACAATCAACAGAGTAAAAAACAAACAAACAAGCAAACAAACAAAAAAAAAAACATACTGAATGGATAAAAATGAAAATGCCCACTGGCAATACAGGGAAAGACTCTGCAAGGAACTCCAAAACCTAAACAATAAAAATATCAAGCACCCCACTCAAAAAATGGGCCAAGGAATTGAACAGAGAGTTCTCAAAGGAAGAAATGCAAGTGACCATTAAACAGCTAAGTAGAGATCCAACATTCTTAATCATCAGGGAAATGCAAATTAAAGCAACTATGAGATTCCATCTCACTCCAATCAGAATGGCAACCAACAACAACAAAAATCAATCAAAGGACAACACGTGCTAGTTGGGTTGTGGGGAAAGAGGAACCCTTATTCACTGCTTGCGGGTATGCAAACTTGTTCTGCCACTATGAAAATCAGTATCTAGAGACTCTTTAAAAGAGTGAAAATAGAGCTACCATTAGATGCAGCTATACCACTTCTGGACATATGCCTCACAGACTCTACTATATACCAGAGAGACTCTTGCTCAACCATTTTTATTCACAATTGCCAGGAACTGGAAGCAGCCCAGATGCCCATCAACTAATGAGTGCTTAATGAAGATGTGGTAATATACTCAATGGAATTCTTCTCAGGGGTAAGAAAAAGTCACATGATCAAATTTGCAGGAAAATGGAGAGACTTGAGAAAAATCATTTTGAGTAAGATCACATAGGCTCAGAAAGACAAACACTGCATGACTTCTCTCACATGTGGCTCCTAACCTGGTTCAGTGTAAGTTAATTGCAAGCTGTAATAAATATCTACAATATGGACAACATTAGAATAAAGATAAGAAAGGAATACATATAAGAAAAGGAGAAATAGGAGGGAAGGGCAGAAGGGCTAATGGACGACAAGTCAATGATCAGCAAATGAAAATTGATTTGGAAAGACCTAAGGGGTAGAATAAGGGAAGGCGGCATGAGGGGAATACACAAAACTAACGGCAACATGAATCAATTCCATAAAAACTTCCTTCTCTTGGGCTGGAGGGATGGCTTAGTGGTTAAGGTATTTGCCTGCAAAGTCAAAAGACCCAGTTTTGATTCCCGAGGACCCATATAAGCCAGATGCACAAGGTGGCACATGTGTGTGAAGTTCGTTTGCAGTTTGCAGGGTCTGGAGGTGCTGGCATGACCATTCTCTTTCTCTCTTCTCTCTCTCTCTCTTGCTCTTTGTCTCTCTCCATCCTCCTCCCTCTTTCTGTCTTTCAAATAAATATTTTAAAAAATACCTCCAGCCTGATCAAAACAGAGGTTCAGAGTCTATGGAGAAAGCAACACTAAATCAGATCTCTAGCTTGCCCAGCAAGGCTCAGGGTGCATGGTGAGCAAGGGGATGGAAAGATTGATCAGCATAACAGAAAGAAATATTTGGAAAGGCCTAGGGGACATAGGAGGGAGGACGCAGGCATGCACCTGTGCAAATGTGGAACCACATTGAACAAGAGTGGTCCACTATTCCCACGCTGGGTGCGTGGGAATAACCCGAGAGGCCGTGTTTCCCCCATACCTGAAGAAACTGAGGCCTCTTGGTCACCGCAATGAACACCACAGTAACCCCACTGAAGACCTTCAGCAGAATTTGGGTGGGGGAGAGGGGCCTATGTGTGCAAACTTTTTATTTAAAAAGTCAGTAAATTAAAAAAAAATGTTATTCTTTTTAAAATTCAAAAGAATATTTCTTTATAAAACTAAAAATAACCTTGCCTTGCAAGTCCAAATATCGTGAGCTGGAAAAAAAAAAAAAAAAAGGCCCAGTGTGTTAAGGAAGCGTAGGTAACACTTAGATGGAGTAAGGGGCTTACTCCCAAGGCCTGCCGGCCCGGGTGTGACTTCTGCGGCACCTACGTCAGGCTGGGCACAAAGCGGCACAAGCACCTGTGCCACAAGCACACCTGGGACATTGGAGGCACAGCCAGGGGACTCAAGCTGCCCTTTGGGCCAGGCTCCCAGACTCGTATGCAGCAGCAAGGAATCGTGCGTGCGTGGAACACAGACCCTCGGGGTTGTCATCTGACCTCCTCGCCCAGGCTGTGCCACTGCTGTCTCCATACACACATAAATAAACAACTAAATATGTCTTCACACACATCTGAGGGCTGCCTACCTGCAAAGCAATTCTTTTTGTACTGGGTTGTAGCTTAGTTGTCAAGTAACACTTATGAGTCCCCTTTTTCTGGTCACTAGGGTGAGAGAGGCCATTTTCAAATGTCTCCAGCCAGACTCTCTATTCCCACATGGATTGGGCAAGCTTGCTTATTTTAACGGCTGAAGTCTTGGCTGATCATCCCAGAGTTTTGAAATTGGTAAATGTTTCCACAGTCACATGAAGTTGTATTGGATCAACATTGTATTCACTGTGCCCAGTTGTATTTTAAGTTGAGAAATTCAAATCTAAAATTTAGTCTTCCTAATTTTGAAATGCATACTTTAACATTCAGTGCTTTATGCAATCATTATATGTGACACGGGCATCTCTAGACAAAGCTGGCTTGTGGCACTTTAAGTCAACCCTAGACCCTGGTAACCATTGCACTCCTTCTTTTCATTATTGTATTGACTTTATCCAATTTGGAATAATAGAATAATTGGGCATGTGCTTTTGTCCTTGCCTTCTGCCAACTTAAGAGCGCGCGCGCACACACACACACACACACACACACACACACACACACACAGAGAGAGAGAGAGAGAGAGAGAGAGAGAGAGAGAGAGAGAGAGAGGGAGTTAGGCCCTGTTTTAACAGTGTATTAACCAGAACTGAATATAAGCCACATATGGTATATCTCATAATTCAAAGAGAACTAAGAGATTAAATGAAATTATTCATTACACAGCCACCAAATTTAGAAACTAATTCAATAAGACCCACATAGTTGTCCCAGAAACCCCAGTTTTAGCCTTGGTAAAACCCCAGGCCTAGTGTGACCAGTGTGGGAGGGAAGGTATGTGAGTGGAACATCTCTGGTCTTAGCCATGAATCTAGAAACACCAGTGCTTTGTAATTCTGGGTCATTTGTGCCATTTGTGTGAACCATGATTCATGTTGGAAAAGTCGAAAGGACTTGATAACAATACATTCAATACACTTAAAAGCTATTTATCCTGCTAACAAGGCCCCCATATTTGCGTCAGCTGCCGCCCAGTGCAGAGCTGTAGTAGATTTCTGAATCGGGCCTCTTGTCAGTGTTACTGATACTTCTTCAAGTCCATAAACAGGAGGCAGAGGGAAGTTGTATTAATCAAACTTTGTTTCCAAGCACCACATGAGACTATTTCCACTTCTGTAAGTTGTTCATTAATGTTCCCCCTGGGTACTGGCCGAATCTGTGTATGCACTTGCCATTATACTCTCACCTTAAAGTACACTCAGCAAAATTTATCAGGGTGTATTTCATTCCTGAATGGGTAGCACAGGTTTTTAATCCCTCCACAGACTCCTCTATGGCCCTGCATACAGAAGGGAATTTGATTCCATGTGTCTAGTTGTGTCTCCCTAAGCCCAGGTCTAAAAAGTTAAAGATCTGTCCAAGCAACTCAGTGTCTAACCTAATTAGCAACAAATAACCTGATGTGATGCCCACACAAGTGCAATAGTGGCACACAGCCATGGTGAGGAATCAACTGCTCTTGATTTGGCTAACTGATCCACTCAGTGGTACTAGACCCATAGCTGGAGCTGGGAAACAAGTCAGAACCATACTCAAACACAAACTCACCCTACAATATCAAGCTACCATCAATCACGGGGTATAAGAGGGCCTACACCTATCAAACTCAAAAAAGTAAGTGTTATCTCAATTTTCCGAGGGCTAACTTACTCTCCGTTGGAGAATCTGCTTCTCTTTTTCAGATAGATGCATCTCTGGTCTTAGCCATGAATCTAGAAACACCAGGGCTTTGTAATTCTGGGTCATTTGTGCCATTTGTGTGAACCTAAGGATCCTAAGGAGAGAGCTGCTCCAACATACCTCAAAAGGGGCCCAACTGAAACTAAGGACAATTGGCGAAACAAGAAAGGGTGATGTTTTCCTGTGAACCGGATACCAGCACAAAGGGCAAGGAGACCAACGCAGAGAAAAATCAACTCCTACCAAATCAGAAAGCCAGAGCCTCAGAGGCCCCCAACACCTCAGCACTGAAGCAGACCAAAAATGAACCCAACATGGCTCAGGGGAATTTTGCGGAAGAGGGACAGAAAGAATGTCAGAGTCACATGTTGGGTCATGATTTGCAGAGACATTTATCATACCAATAACTGGGGGCTAACTCCGCAATGCACGACCCATTTACATCAACAAGGAGGGTCCAATGGGAGGGGGTAGATCACAGATAAGCCTAAACAATGGTACCAAACTGCCTGTATTTACTGAAAAGAAAACTAATAAATTAAATTTAAAAAAAAAATTTAAAAAAAAGTTAAAGCTGGATATTCCTGTATGGTCTACATCACAGGCAAGCTCAGATAAACATTTCCTTACCATAGAAATCTTTGCTTCATCCAAGAATTCCTACAAAACTCTGTGACTTCTTGTAAACCAACAGTGCACTGTCTAAGCATGCAACATGTCCCTGGGATTGTGATTGTTGTTTTAGTCCTCCTCATGGCCCACCTGGGAAAGGACAATCACAGGCTATAGCATTTAATTTAATTACACACACACACACACACACACACACACACACACACACACACACACATATATATATATATATATATATATATATATATATATATATTCATGCATAGTGACAAACATCTTTAATCCCAGCACTGTGAGCAGAGGTAGGAGGATTTCTATTACTTCAAAGCCACCCTGGGACTACACAGTGAAATGCAGGTCAGCATGAGGTAGAGACCCTATCTTGAAAAACCAAAATAATAATAGTAATAATAATAATCCTTGACCCTCCCAACAAACATGACATACCATGACCGAGCGCTTATGTAGGTCCTGAATAAAATGAGCATTGTGAAGGCTTTTTATTTCTCAACTTTTATTACATATGAAGTCCTAAGAAGTGTAGTAAGGAAAAACACTCAATAGAATTAAAACAAAAAGTGGACTGACTTGAAACAGACAAGACTCAGCCAAATCCCATACTCACAGAAAGACAATTGCCATATGGTTGCATTCACCTGTGGTTCCTAACCACAAGCTCAACTTACTGACATACTTCCTAGGCATCTCAAGGCCCAGACAATAGGGATGGAAGTGTTTTAGGTTAAGAAAAGGGGAGGATGGGGGGGGAGCACAAAACTGAACCCTACATGAACTGGTACCTTAAGTACCTTTATTCTTGAAAATGGAGCAAAAGATTGAGCCCTCAAGATGAGTATGAGGGAAGTATCTGAAAAGTAAGGCCCTCCTGGCGAGGGTGGGATGAAACTTAACCCTTTTTTTTTAATGCTTTGACCTGTAACTGACACTATTATGAGTAAATAGTTCCTACCCACAATGAGCTGTTGTTGGAGAGACCTGTGAGGTCCCCGAAACAAGGCAGGCTTCTGTCAAAAGGCTTTATTACCACCTGCCTGAGCTAAAAGATAAGGCACTGTTTGCTGCAGTCACAGAGAAAGGAGAGACTGGCCTGGAATCTGAAAGAGAGCTGGACCCCAGACAGTAGCCAGTCTAGTTGTGGAAAGCGTTACATGAGCTGTTGGGGTAAAGTGGCCAAGCAACCAGAGATCTAGCTACTCAGAAGCAAACACCCTGATGTGATGTGCATACAAGTGCAATAGTGGCCCACAGCCAGTGAGTAACCAACAGCTTTCTGATTGGCTAAGAGGTCCTCTCGGTGGTGGAAAGGAACCCATGTCTGGATGAGAGAATTGGGCTAGAATCCTATGGAGACAAAGATTATGCTCTTCAATGTCAAGCTCCAATTAAATTGGTAAAATCCCTCAAATTATCCCTAAATTAATAATGCTTATACCATTATCCTGTGATGACTTCATTCTCCATTGGAGAATCTTTTTTTTTTTTTTTTTTTGAGAATGTATTGAGACCAGAGAAGATAAATTACCTCTCATACTTCAGCCAAGCTATAGCTGAAGCCACAGAGGAATTGGGGAGAAAAGCAAGAGTGCTGCTTCCATGATGAATCTGATAATCAGTGCCAGGGTGTAGGAGACAGACCCTGAGGACACTCAACACTTACCAAAGCAGAGATCCAGAGGCTCCTAAGAGCTCATCACCAAAGTAGAATTAAAATACACCCACCAAAGCTCAGTGAATTTTGTGGAAGAGGGGGTAGAAATATTGTTAGAGCCACAGGTTGGGACATCATAACCAGAGGCATTGCCTCCCCCAACAATTGGTTGCTGCTCTCACATTGCATAACTCATAACCCCATGGGAAATACCTGCAACCCTGCAGAAGAGGGACCCCAGTAGAATGTCAGCATGGGTGAGGGAAAGGATGGTACCGATGCATGATATAACCATGCTAAGTATGTCTATAGTCAATGTTTTTAAAAAAGCAGAAAAAAAGTGTGGGGGGCTGGAGAGATGGCTTAGCAGTCAGCACACTTGCATGCAAAGCTAAAGTACTCAGGTCGATTCTGCAGGACCTATGTAAGCCAGATAAATGTACAAGCTGGCACATGCATTTGGAGTTCATTTGTAGTGGCTAGAGGCCCTGGCATGCCCATTCTATCTCACATTCTCTCTCTCTCTCAAAAATAAATCAGTAAAAATTAAAAAAAAATAAGAAAAAAAGAAAAGAAAATATTTTTAAGTGCTTTAGGACATATCTTTGTATTTAACAAATTGTAAGAGAATATTTAAAATATGGTACAGATGGAAGTTTGTGTTCCTAGACCACTGGAACAGAATAAAGAACCAGGAAGAAGTACACTTTGATATGAGTGAACAGTTTTTTACAAATGTAGTTCAATGGGAAAATGGAAGTTTTCCAAACAATGATGGCCTAATCATTAGCTATCTACAGGTGAGTCCATCCACCTTCACCTACACTCTATATAAGTCAGAGGATATGTCTATACTGAGAACACATAAAATTAAAATTGCATTTATTATTATTATTTTAGGAAAGACTTTACATAACAAAGACAAAACAAAGCCATTTAAAGTTAGCATGCCAGTGATATCTCCCCAGAGCTTTCTTTATCAGCCAGATAGGGTGCTCCACTCCCTGACTTCAACACCTGACCCTAAGGTAGGTTTCTATTCCCAATTTCCAGTGATCTTTTGAGCATCCCCCTGACTGTGTTAGTAGCTTAAAAGGTTAGAATATATTAAAAAGGGAAATAAATTTTGTCACAGGTATGTGAATATTGTGGGTTGTGAGCTGTGGGTAAATTTGTTTTAACTTTGGATATAGCCTGAATTAGCTTCCTACTGGTATTGAGAGATTTTGTTTACAGTTTTGGTTGTTTTTGATGTTTCCCATACATATTTTGCCATTTTATGCATCAGCATTCTTATTTCCAAACAGGAATAATGATGTCACATATATAAACACAGTCCACCTCATGGGGATTAAATCAGTTAATATATGTATAGCTTTAAGAACAATTCCAGACACACAGTAAACAGAGTGATACACATTATTACTTGTGTGATAAACATTTACTGATCTATTCTAGACACAAGAGGTGCATTAATGAATAAATTAGACTGACTTGAAGCACTAGGGGAGTTTACATTGTCGTAGAAGAAGATAGACAATGCATAAAGAAGTAAATGTGTACCACATGAAGAGAGAATACCACCAAGAAAAGTCACGCAGAGAGATGTGTCAGTGGGGAATATGCTATTCACTGCATACAAAGTAAGAGACCAAGCGCAAATGAGGAGACGGTACTGCAGACAGCGTGTAGAGAAGATTCATGACAGGAAACAGATCCTGAGACAGGCCAATTTGTGTGCGGCATAAAACACTGCAGGTTTAGGGTGATGGCTCACAGAGTAATGGGCTTGTCTTGCAAGCATTAATACTTAAGTTCAATCTCCAGAATCCATGCAAGAATGATAGACTTGGTGAATTATGCTTATAACAAAAAAGAAACAAAACATTATTCACCTAAATAATCACCAAAATAATGACCTAAGCTGGCAAGATGCTTCTAATTGAGTGAGTCTGATGCAATGGAGAGTGCTGAAATACCAAATGTATTATGACCCCTTCTTTTGATATAATTCTTTTCTCTTGCTTTACATTGACATATGTGCTGTATTTACTTTATTCTAAGTAGCAAAAGCACCAGATTTGGAATTGTATACCATGTGGATGGATTGATGGGTGGATAAATATAGTCTGTCCTTTAGGAGATCTATGAAAACATACTTGCAATGTCACCTGGTAAATACTGTAATTCTCTCCCATGTTCCTTAGAAATATTTTATATTCCATAGTTAGTTTATTTTTGAATCATTTATTAGTCTCTCTATATCCATATATTGAAACTTGTCCCTGAAAATGAACTGTAATTCTCACCATCTGCATGTTGGCCAGGAATGTCCATATCCTTTTAATGCATAAATGCATCCCAAATCTTTCTCATTCTATTGGGAAGGAGCTGTGAAGCACAGAAAATAATGTTTTGAAGAGGAACCACATGGGATCATTTATTGCTCTAGCACTTTGAAAAATCTATGAAATTCCTTTATGGCTTCTTCATTATATTTTCAATGGAACAATTAGTTTGAGTGGCTACAAACACTGAATTTTCATGACCACATTAGCTTTTGAAGCCAAAATTATTGAATCCATTATTCTCTATGCAAAATATGGTGGGATGGGGAGAGTTCACAATTATGAAGCAGAAGTTGCCTGCAACTGGAAAACTAGTTGAGAGATAATTTTCTAACAGCTATCTGGTCACACTTTAAAACCCACACAGTTTGCATAATGTAGCAGTTTGTTCCAAGGATATATTTTACAAGTCTTGAGAACAGTGACTATGGCTTCTTTAATATTTAGTAAAGCCCTTGGAATGAACAGTAGCATCTCAGGTATAAAGGCAGTACTGTAAAATCTAACTCACAATCTCAAAAGGTACTAAGATGTTCCTGTGCCCACCCCTTCAGTCACACACCGTGATTACCCCAGAATGACCGAGTGACAGCGGCGGCATCAACTGAAGTTGTTTTCCACAGCTTCACTGAGCAAAAGCAGAATGAAAATATCTGAAAATAATATGTTATCATATATATGTAGACTTATCTGTTCTATACCTTTTTTAATAATGAAAAGTTCCATTAGTAGATAAAAAATTAAAGGATTGGCATATCCTGTCAACATCAATGCACCCAATATCTTTGTCTTTGGTTCATACAGCTTGTGTGAAAACTTCTTGGTCTTCCCTATGTAAGAAAAAGCAAATGTCAAAGAAGCTGAAAGGTGATAGGGATTAGCGTTACAAGAAAACTTATTTATGAAAAAGTTAGCCAGTAGAATTTGGCCTTCCATCCCCCAGTTTTCCAGCCCATGCTAAATAAAATAAATTAAGACATGCATCCAATACTGTCAGTCAGAACATATTTTCTTGGCTTGGGGATGTAATCATATTAGAAATGAACACACAACCTTGTATTATGTAAAAATGAGAGTTCATCCTCATATATCCATCACTCGAAGGTCTGGTAGTTACACAAGCATCATGTAGGGCTTTGTCAAAAAGTCAAAGGTTTAGGGTACTAAAGACCTAGGCTAAACAGTTTAGCTTACTGTGTCTAGGCCATAACACTATACAGAACATTACTTCACTAAATAATGTAGGCAATATTAGCACAATTCCAGCTATTTGTACATCTAAACTTGCATTTTTTTAAAAAAAAAAAAAAACAGAAGGGGTACAATCAAAATGGTGTTTAAATAATTTTAATGCATGCATATCCCTATATAGGAAGCTAACTATGAACTAAGCATACAAAATGGAAGGTGACTTGATGACTCAGTGGGTAAGTCATGGGTAAATGTGAAGAAGTAAAAAGTTTCTGCACACTGCTAAAGACTGGGAGCACTCTGAAGAGTACAATTCTGTTTGCGTATGGGTGTATATGTGTTTGCATAAGTGAGCTCTTTTTTGTGTGTACAGGCAGTATTGCATGTGTGATTAATTTTATTTATATTTTCATTTATTTATTTGAGAGTTGAGAGAAGCAGAAAGAGAGAGAATGGGCGTGCCAGGGCCACCAGCCACTGTAAACAAACTCCAGATGCATGTGTCAGCTTGTGTATCTGGCTTCCACAGGTCCTGGGAAATGGAACCTGGATTCTTTGGTTTTGTAGGCAAGGACCTTAACTGTTAAGACATCTACCCAGCCCCCTACCTTACATTTTTTAAAAAGAAATATATATCTATACACAAGCAGAGAGAGAGAAAGAAACTAAATGGGCACACCAGGGCCTCCAGCCAGAGCGAATGGATTCTAGATGCATGTGCCATTCTGCATCTGACTTTACTTGGCTACTGAGGAATGAAACTTGGTTGGTTTAGGATTTTTAGGGAAGAGCCATCTCGCCGGCCCTTTACCTTATTTTCTGAAGCACGGATTCTCACTGGAGTTTCAGCAAGACTACTTGGCCAGCAGCTCCGACGGGGCCCCGCTGTCTCTGCATCACCATCGCAGGGATGACAGGCCTTTGACCGAGTGTTGGGGATGGAAGCTCAGATACGCATACTTGTGTGACAAGCCCTTTACTCACAGAAACATCTCCCTGGCCTCTAAGGTAATTTTCCTAAACAACTTTTCTTTAACCAACAGATTTACTTTACTGTTTCATAAAATTTGTGATGTTTTCAAAATTTGAGCATACTGGACAGCTATATGAATACCTTCACTTTTTGAACACTTATGCTATAAGCTCTTTCTGATATTCATATTGTTTTAGGTTTTTAGTCTGAAATCATTATTATTTTTTGTCAACTCTAAGACATGAATATATATATATATATATATATATATATATATATATATATCAGCAGCCTAGGTCTACAGATGTTCCACATCATCTGGGTCTGTATCCTACATTTTCCCATCCTAGGATAGCAGTATCTTCAGGATCTCCTCTTTGAGGGAACTGATGAGGCTCTTGTGAGCAGCTGTCACTCTTTTTCATGAACCTGTTCATGGCAATTTGATTTGTTTCACTTTTTCTCTCCACTTTCCTCTGTGCAAGCAGGTGCACCACAAGCATGTCTCTTTGGGTAAACCTGTCGTTATCCAGCTATCTGTTTATTTTTATTTACTGTTATTTTTATTATTTACTTTTACTGTTTTATTATTATTAGGAAGATGCTTCATATGGATACATCATGTGTTGTTATCCTCTCTTCCTTCGTCCCTGCTCCCATTCAGTTGGGGACCCTCCTCAGTAGGGTTACGGGTATTTCCCATGGGGTTGTATTTTATGCATTTTCAGAGCAGTAGCCATTTAAATTATACTAACTTCATCCCCCCCCTGGAGAATCTGTTCTGCTTTTTCAGAAGGTATCAGGATCCAAGGAGATAAACTACCCCTTGCACTTCAGCCAAGCCACAGCTGAACCCACAGAGGAATGGGGAGAGGAGCAACAGCGCTGCCTCCATGCTGTTCCTGATAATCAGCACCACAGTGCAGGAGACGGACCCTGAGGACACTCAGCACCTACCAAACCAGAGATCCAGAACCTCCTAAGAGCCCATCACTGAAGTAGACTTAAAACTCACCCACCATGGCTCAGGGGATTTTGTGGAACAGAGAGAAAAGATTGTAAGGGCCATAGGTTGAGGCATCATGCCCAGAGGCATTCCCTCCTCCCCAAAATAACTGACTACATCTGGTTTGAAATGACAGAAGATGTTGGCTGTGGCTCACAGCAGCTTCTGCTAAAGACATCCCAGTGAATCTTAGGTGGCTCTTTTCTCTCTTTATTCTTTTACAATTTTTTTTTTTTCTCCTGCCTCTTCTTCAGGTATATGTTTTGGTTCAAGTTCCACATAGCCATTACCTCAAGAATCACACCCAGAGCTCCTCACAGGCCCCATTATGCACACCCAGCTGTGAGCAATTTGCTAACAGAAACATCACCCTGCTGAAGTTCACAGTCTTTAGGTCGTGGCTGAACCTCATCCGTGTTTTCTTCCTTAGGTGGGGGCCTTGCATTCATCATCTTAGTAGTATTTGACCTTCCTTAACACCACACCATTTTCAATAAGCTTTGACCATTATAGGGTAGCAAGGGATTAACTTTGTGTCCCTTTTTCAATCTTGATCACTAGAAGTTTCTCTACGTAGTTCATCTTTGACCAACCCTTCTTGTTGCCTTCAAGGAGGCAAATATTTTAATGGCATTTCTTACTTTGTTCCAGTTCTTCAAGATCCAACTAGCATCACAAATTTTCCATCTTCTGAGACCTTAATTAGCTTTAATATTGTTTCCAAGTCATTTGCAAAGTGTGGTGTCTCCTGGTAATATTGCCTGTAGGTTTTTGTGAACACAGTCCTCAATGGATGAAAGAACATTAGGTTAAATCAAGTAAGAGAGATAATGGTTCAATTGAGACACATGGTAAATATAAGAAGTAGAAACCACTGCCCGCTCTACACCACATTCCTTTATGGTGAGCATTTTAGAATAAAAAGGAACAATATACTCAAATAACAGTAGCCTCACTAATGTAGCCATTTAGTGCACTAATACAGTCATTCTCTAGTATTATATAGTCTATGTAATTACTTGTGCTATATTCTAAGCAGCTGGTGTCTTAGTGGGTATGTCAGTGAGTGCACAAACACATTATTAATGCACAGATTCATAATTTTGACTAGCTATATTCTAACTAGGTTATAGGAAATCTTTGCAGTCATTAGAATCTTATGAATACATATGTATATATGTATGTATATATGTACTATGAATGTATGTATACACATATATACATGCAGTGTGTCATTGGATAAACTGCCCTTGTGCAGTGCGTGGTAATATAATCCATTTCAAAATGTGCTCTGTATTCTTTGTGCCCATGTTACTTAGTAGCAGTAATAGTTGCTTCCTGATTTCTGGGACAAAACGAAAGTCAGAAGCAACTTATTGGAGGAAAGGGTTTAACTTATAGTTTTCAAAGGAAGTTTCTTTACAGTGGGGAAGGCATGGAACAAGCAGGAAGCTGGCTCACGTCTTGTCACATATCTGTCTGTGTGTAGTTTTAGTACGTTGCTTGGAGCTGGGCTAATAAGCCACAAGTTTTTCCCTCCAGTGACCCACTTCAGCAACGTTCTACCTCCCAACGGGTCTACTAGTTGGGAATTAAGAATGAGGATTAATCGCAGACACGTGCAGTTATGGGGGGCACTTTGCATTCACACATCCACAGTAAACTAGTTACAGTGACAGTTAGGGGTGACCCTGGTTAGGGTAATAGGGCACAAACGTTTGTAGAAACGTCATATAAGATGTTCCTGTGAAAACAACTTTAAATGAGATTTCATTTCTGTCAATAATTTATGGAGAAATTTAAGTCGGAAATGAAGGACAAATAAAAGTTTACTTGGAAAGGAGTTGTATGAAGTTTGTATGTATGCATGTGGGAATGAGTGAAGGTAGGGCCAAATCAATATAGACAAGTGAATATCATTAATAATAAACATAATCATTAAAAAGAATGATGAGTGCAACAATCTGATAGTCCTTCAAACTCTTTGGTAACTTTATTGCATAACTATATCATTTGGGAAGTTTTTGCCTTCAGGCAAAATAGAATATGGGTCTAAATTAATGTAATGAGTTTCACTCCATACATATTTATTGAATCTAGTGTTTGATAAATATTTCTTCATTACAAGGAAATCTTAGAAAACACACATGTTCCTTGACCTCATGGAGTTTTAATTGATTAATTTAACAATTTTAAATTAGTTAAGTAAGCGGAATGAATTCCAACAACGTTTTGTTTTGCTCCAATTCTACAAGACAGTTAGTAAGATATTTAAAATATTTTGATGATGCTTTTAATACAGGAACATATTGCAATTTTATCATGTCCTACTGGTATTATCCCCTTTTCCTCACTTGTTCTTTGTGTGTTGATGGGTTCAGAACTGTGCAGGTTTGTGGGGTAATGACAACAGCTGTGAAGTCATGAATGCCTCAATTGATTCATGTCTGGTGGACAGTTTGCTAAATTACTCCTTCTCAGCCTGTGATTCTTAAATTCTTTCCAACCCCTCTTTGACAATGTTTCCTGATCCTAGGAGGGTGTAATAGAGATATGTCATTTAGTGTCAGCTCTCAACAGACTATTATTTTGAATTTTGATACGTTTTGAATAGTCTAAGTGGCTTGCACTTTCTCCATAGAGATGTGAGGGCAAAAGTAATATTCTTTCTCCCACCTCCTCTGCAATGATGTGGACACGATAGAGATGACTCACACTGATAAGCACTAGGCATTCTCTTATCATCATCTCGATGAGTCTTGGGTCTCCCCATTATTCATCACCATCTAGAAAAAGAAGCTTCTCTGCCAGGGGTGGTGGCAAATGCCTTTAATCCCCACACTCAGGAGGGGCAGAGGTAGGAGGATCACTGTGAGTTTAAGGTTACACTAATGCCAACATATTACAACTTTGGTATCATATGGAAGATAATGAAAGATTTCATGCCTCGTGTCTATCATAAAATAAGTGTGCACTGCCTTGGGATTCTGCTATTTAGAATGCTAGACTTAAGTAACTGAAAATTTGCAAAACCTAAAGCTGATATGGAAGGAAGCTGATTTTCAGGTTTATTAAACACATAAGCTCTATGTCTCAAAGTCAAATCATAATGACTAAGATTTTATTAAGCATGTCCTTGAAGTCAACTAATTCTCTCTGGGATGTATTTTCTCTCGTTTCCCTTCTTCTTAACTAATTAGAGCACTTTGCTTGTTATTGAAGAAACCTGAGATTTTTGCTGATGTTATTTACTTCTTAAAGCATTCCTATCTCTGTTAATTGAATTGTTCCCTATTCAGGCATTAGAACGGAACTAAAACGTATGACACAATTCCAGCTTACAGTCCACTGGATGGGAAGACAAAAGACACATGATACCCAGACAACTGCAGTAAACAGTGGTGGCATCGCTCTGGAATCTCAGAAAGATTGATAACTGTCACTGTGGGTAAAGGCAATGGAACCAATTAGCTAGGAAGCAGTAATCTGTATTAGATTATCAACATTTGTGTTGATTTCCTTTTATGGGGGGGCACTTTATGAGAACAATAGAAGGAAAGGGGAAAGCGTTTTAAGAGCCCCTGCTCATGAGGAGGCAGGAGGAGGTTAGGCTCTTTCCCTATGTGTATTTCTCTGTTATGATCTCTGAGGGCACTACCAACAGTCAACAAACTGTCAGCTAAATTATTTCATCATTAACAAAACAACAACAAAATACTGTACTTTCTTTTCTTGAAGATAAGTTTTTAAATAATTTGTGAAAGTAAAGTATATTAAATATCTTATTAACTAGACACTATGTTTAAAACTTTAGGAAGTGCTATTAAGATGAATTTTATTTTTGCATATGTGTGTGTATTACATGTTTCATGTATCGCTTGTAGTATATGCACATGTGTAAGTGTGCATGTGTGGGTGTGCATGTGTAGGTGTGTCAGAGGCCAGAGGAGAACTTTGAGCACCCTTCTTCATTGGCCATAGTACTTCTTTGAGGCAGGGTTACACCCTGATCTTGGAGCTGCCATTTTTAGGGAGTCCCAGAAATGTTCCAGTATCCACTCCACTATGACAGAAGTTACAAATAAGCTTGGCCATGCCCAGATTTTTCATGGGTTCTTGACTGTCAAACTTATATGGAGAGAGATTTTTCCTGGTGCTTATGCCTAGTTGTCAAATTGCTTCCAGCATTGAACTACCTTCCAGCCACTTAGATGAACATTTTAAATGGAGTCAGTATAGGTACCTAACAGTTCTGTTCAGAAATGTTTTACACACACCTACTTAAGACAAACCCTGTTGATATAGAAAGAGGACATGGATGTATTTATTTAGGAAGTCTCTTCAATAGCAAAAAGAAATGAGCAGAGCAGCAAATAAATGATATCATGGTGAGTAAAGAAATTGATGTAGATGTGACTTCTCTAGGATAATGCCCATTTCATTTTGCTGTGCATTTTTCTATAAAATATTTTAAAAAGAAAAAGAAACAAAAAAAATAAAAGTAGAAAAAATAAATTTTAAACAACTTTCCAGTGTGCATCAACAAAAGTTAGGTGGTACTACACAGTCTGTCTTAGTGTATATATTCTCTATTCTGAGGGACTGCTAACAACACATACAGTGATCTTTAAATTGTAGATATTTGAAGGAACTTAAACACATACTAGGTTTTTTTATTTTTAAAAAGCACTTTATTTATTTATTTGAGAGAGACAGAGAGAAATTGACCATGAGCATCCAGCCCTCTTGCCACTGAAAACAAACTCCAGATCCACATGCCAGTTAGTGCATCCAGCTTTCTGTCAGAACTGAGGAATCAAGCCCAGACAGTTGGACTTCTGCAAGCAAACACCTTTAACCACTGAGCCATCTCTCCAGCTCCATGTCCTCCTTTTAACCCTTATTTTAATAAACGAGGTTAATGCTTTTTCACTCATCAGCTAGTAAAGCATGGTTTTCCTAAATATATCTAACTCTTCTTGGCTAATCATTATTTTTATTACATTATTTCAAGCTCAATTATAAAATCAAAATTTACACTTGTTGTCTAAATCGTTAGTGTGGGCTGGGAGGGGAATTGCATGCACACTGGACCCTCTAACTGCTGTAAGCGAACACTGCACACTTGCACCAGCTTTGCATCTTGTGTGTGTAGGTGCCTTTGCTTTTTTAATTAACTTATTTATTTATTTGACAGAGAAAGAGGGGAGAGAGAGAGAGAGAGAGAATGGGCACACCAGGGATTCCAGCCACTTCAGATGAGCTTCAGACGCTTGCGCCCTCTTGTGTATCTGGCTAACATGGGTCCTGGGGAACCAAGCCTGGGTCCTTTGGCTTTGCAGGAAAACAGCCCAACTGCTAAGCCGTCCCTTCACCCTGTAGGTGTCTTTTGTGAGAAAGCCTGTCATTGCTAGACCATCTTTCTAACCTCAACATTTTCTCTTATAAGAAAAAAAAAATGGTTTAGTATGATATTTTGTTGTTACTAATTTATTTTAAATTTATGTTTAGGTGTTAAAGTTCTGTTGAGCTAATAGAAAGAGACAGAAGAATGTGGTTCATGCCAACAATTGGATTTTATGCAACATTTAAAAATATTTCACTTAAGCAGGGCGTGGTGGCGCACACCCTTAATCCCAGCACTCAGAAGGCAGTGGTGGGAGGATTGCCATGAGTTCGAGGCCACTCTGAGATTACTTCATGAATTTCAGGTCAGCCTGGGCTAGAGTGAGACCCTACCTTGAAAACCAAAATAATAATAATTATAATAATAATAATAATAATAACTTTAAAAAGTCACCCACATTTCAATTCACCTAATTGTCATGAATATAGTTCCTATGTATTTCTTTGAAATACCTGTATAGGTATAGAAACTGATTTTTAATAATTGAAAACAATGACATCATAGCTTACAGCATGATGGAAATCAATAACAAAGTCACTTATCACCCTCTCCAGTGCTGTGGGTGTTGACAAGAGAGACACAGACCTCATGGTTATTAGAACAATTTCAATCTGATGAAATTTGCATGGCATAAATTACAAGGTAAAGACAATTTTCAAGGTGCAGTGATGAGGTTTCGAAGAGATTAATCTTGCTATGACAGAAGAAAAAAAGTAAAAAGAGAAAATGTTTTCTGAAGCAACTTTCTCCAAGAGAAAATTAAAGTTGGAATTTGTGTGTTATACCATCTGAATCAGGTCATCTGTCTGAAATTCCCTCATCATCTCTTCTTCACCCCCAGCTCAGTGTTCTTGCTGAGGAAAGGATGTGGGTGTCTGGAGATAGGGGGAGACAGGAGGCTCCTCCTCGTCCTGAGGCCCCTGCTCCTTCTGGGGTAAGAATGCATCTAGAGAAGGGAGGACGATGGGAGAATCTTCCTAGCTTTGGGACCACTGCTCTCGCAGGGGAAAAGATGCTTCTATAGATGAGGGGAAGATGGCAGTATGCTCCTGGTCTGCCTCCACCTGCTGGCAACAAGACACTCCTGTGTTGCTTTGCTGTGACGAGATTACAAGAAATGGACTGGACAGATGGTTCAGTGGTTAAAGGTGCATTCTTTCTTTTAATATATTTTTAATTTTTTTTATTTATTTGACAGAGAGAGAGAGAGAGATAGAGAAAGAGAGAGGAAGAAATACAGAGAATGGGCATGCCAGGGCCTCTAGCCACTGCAGATAAACTCCAGACCTGTGTGCCCCCTTGTGCATCTGGCTTATGTGGGTCCTGGGGAATTGAACCTTGGTCCTTTGGCTTTGCAGGCAAACACCTTAACTGCTAAGCCACCTCTCCAGCCCTAAAGGTGCATTCTTGCAAAGCTTTAATTGCCTGCCCAATACCCATGGAAAAGCAAATGCACAGAGTAGAACATGTGTGTCTGCTCATCATGGAGCTCGTTTGCATGCAAGGGACCCTCCCACTTTGCACTCAGGGCAAGGGTGAGCTATCTTCTCCCAAACGGCAGTCTCGCTTTCTGTGTGCCTCACATAGCAAGCACCAAGTCAGACAGAGATAGACTTCCAACTCTGTCACTAACAAAACGCATTCTATCCAAGGCAGTAGATTATGACTATGGTATATTTAGTAATATTATTTATTAGTTTGACAATAAGACATATATATATGCATGTTCTTTTCTATGGTTAATATTTATGACTTGAATTTAGGAGAACATTTTACCCACCTATACTTACATTAAGTTATCTTCTGTGAAAATTACTGAAAGGCTTAATTGATTTCTTAAATCAGAAATATTTGATTTCAATGAAGACTTTAAGTATGTATCATTAAAATTTATTTTATCTCAATCAAGACATTGATATCTAGCACATAGAGAGAGATGATACAAATTATTGAATTACTAATAAGTAATATTCAGAATATCTAATGTGTAACAGCATAAGTCGGATAACTTTTTTCCCTTTTCTGACAACTAGTTCATTTTGCAGACAAGACACTCCAGGGAGGCTTCAGTGGTAGTTATCTGAGATGTTCAGCTGCAGGCCCGAATTCCTATCAAAGCAGCGTGTTTCCTCAAATAGCGTTCCACTGACAGTAACCTGTCTGCTATATCTCACAGGATTCTTTTAATCTAAAAGTTAGGTATGGTGGATGTCCTTCTCTAATGTTTTGCAGTTTAAATGTGTTAATAGACATTTGTGAATAGCTGGGTGTGGTGGCACACACCTTTAATCCCAGCACTTGGGAGGCAGAAGTATGAGGAGCACCATGAGTTCAAGGCCACCCCAAGACCAAGTAGTGAATTCCAGGTCAGTCTGTGCTACAGCAAGACCCTACCTCAAAAAAAAAAAAAAAAAAAAAAAGGAAATTAGCCTTATTACAACCCCAATTATTAAAAAAGGATGGCTTTCTAAAGCTTTCTAAAGGTAAATGAACTATAAATGTGATATTAAACTTGAAGATTAAATAAAAGATACTTGACAATGTGTACTACATTAACTTAAAGATTTTTATAAACCCCTGCAATTCTTTAGGGCATGGAAGGAATGTGGCATGCTAATAAGCTCTCTGATTTGAAGTAGACATTTCTCCTTTTGAAATGTGATGTCTTCTCTGCCCCTTTCCCACACGTGTGTTCAACAGCTTCATTTACCTGCATCTACTTACTTATGTATTGCATGGTACTTAACAGTAAAATATTCTGTTTATTTGAAAGCAGTGCATTTGCAATTCTGCTAGCATAACTATTACAGGTACATTTATTTTGATTTTATGAATGAGTTAATTAAGGCACAGACTGTCACGTCTCATCCATAAACTGATACTGTCCAATCTGTCCTATTTCCTCTTGGGAAATAAATGTAAATTCAAAGAACAATGGTTCCAAATAGTGCTCTGAGCTTAGATACTCATTTCTTCACAGTTATGAGGAAGTAGTTAATATGCATGCCTTTGTTGAGTGTATAATAAAAATCATTCCCTTCAGCTCTTATGGGATATACACTGCTTTGTGGATCCATTGATATATCCACAAATAAATGCTGGGTTATTTCTAGAAAAGTGCCTGATCTTGGAAGTCTTTACATTAAATAAAAGGTGTAAAAGGCACTGAAGAGATGGCTCAGTGGACTCCCCCCGTTTAATTGTAAATGCCAGGGAGACATGGTAGCAGTTGATTATACTCGTGCTCCCAAGGCAGAGACAGAGGATTCCTGAGATAAACAGGTAGCCTCACTAGCTGAAACTACAAGGCCTGGATTTGAGGGAGAAACCATGTTCAGTAAATTGGGTGGATTGTGATGGAGGAAGAAAACTAGCGACAACCATACATGCATACACAGATACATGTCTGTCCACCTCACATACTGCACCCATACCCACCTACCACACCCTTGCACACACACATATAGGAGCACCTACACACACGCACACATGCAGCACACACATACACATGCACTGTAATAAAACTAGAAATTAAATTTATATTGAGATCATCCCTTATGTTTGTTCATATGATTATATTACAAAATCATATACAGATATTTGTATTGTAATTGAAAGCTGTACTATATTATGTTCTTGTACATTTTATTTAAGATCTCCCATACCATCTACAAGCCTAAAAGCACTGCTTCCCACACGCAGGAATGGAAATGAAATGATGGCCACTTCAAAGAACCAAATCCATTTCTCTGGTTTTGACTTCTTATTCTGTAATCCACATCTTTGCACTCTTAAATTTTGCAAATGATTGTGGTAGATCCTGGAGATTCCCAATGTGTTAAATGGGTTAATGTAAAATTTGTCTCTTGGCATAGCTTTGATGTTTAGAGGCATCCATATTAAGTTGGAATCAGGGCTCAGGGTGCATATTGTATGTGACCTTGAACCAGAAGTCTATAGTCACAGGATTCAGTGAATTAATCTATGTAATCCCATCGAAGGTAAGTAATGTTTTCAATTATCATCACTGGGACTATGGAGACGTAATCCAGACGATGGCAACAAGGTAGACGCAGGTGCCATTGAAGTGACTCCCACAACAAGGGGACCAACTGCCCTCAGAAGTATCCAACCAGGAAAGGTGCCAGGCCTGGCACTGAGGGCCCTGCACTGGGCTCTGACTACCTGATCTTGTAGCAGCCATCCCCCTGCTGAGGCGCTGCCTCCCAGGGTGCTGATACTACACATGTCTGCCTGTGGAGACCTCAGTTACACAGCCCAACCTTTCACCATCTTCTGTGGCCTTCTCCCAAGAGAAATTGGCCTATTTTTCACTTAGTTAAACGTTGATGTTAAAAATGGAGGTTGCCACTTGGATACTCATGGGTAGAATTTTCTGTTTATTAGTATTTCTTTGTTATTTGATTTTTTGTAAGAGAAAGAAATAAGAAGGTTGGGGGAGAGAGAGAGAGAGAGAGAGAGAGAGAGAGAGAGAGAGAGAGAGAGAGAGAGAATGAGAATGGTTACACCAGGGTCTCCAGCGGTTACAAGCAAACTCCAGATACCTGTTCCACCTTATGAATCTGGCTTATATGGATCCTGGGGAATCAAACCTGGGTCCTTTGGCTGTGCAGTCAAGCAACTTAACTGCTAAGCCACCTCTCCAGCCCTATTACTATTTTTTAATGTCTCTAGACTGGGGCCTAACTTTCAACAGATTGTAGCATGAGTGCTGATTTTAACTTTGCTCCCCAGTAACCCCAGCACTTGGATCCTGAAGGCATGTATTCAGGTGTCTTCTTACAAGGTAGGTTGGTTTCTTGAAGACATTTGGGTACCTCTGGAAGGTTCTCTTAAGTGCTTCTCCAGATGTTTAAGAGCTTAATACTTGGTGGCATGGATTTTATATGATGATCTCCCTCTTATAGGATATGGTAAAGACTTAATTTTATAATTGTTCCATTATATTTGAGGAAAAAAATGACAATTAAATCACTACAATGAATAATTTCTATAGGTAGATAGTATTTTAAACATGTTACTATGGATTTTTCCACAAAAATTCACATTCAAGATTTAGTGTGTTTTCTTTTGAGCCCAGAGTCTTGTGCATATTAGGCAAGACAAGTACTCTACCACTCAAGGGCATCTCCAGTACTATGAAATTTAACTTAATTTCATTATTTTGTGGTTTACTTTTACTTTAAAACAAGGTCCACTTCATGGCACAAATTGGTCTTTGTGCCCTATAGCTGGGCAGGCTTTGAACTTGGTATCCTCCTGTGTTAGCGTCCTATGTAACTTGGATTACACATTTGTGCTCACAGACACAAATTAGAGTCCCTTTATGTAATATAAATTGTAAACATAACTAATACTTAGCTGAGCTATCATAAAGTACAGCAAAATATATTCTGAGAATATATCATTGAGCGTGGGAGTATAGCTCCACAAAAATGGTATGTGCATACCTTGGGCTTCATCTCAGCACTGAAAGAGAAAAAAAAAATAGAAAAAAAGAATAAATATATTTTGACATGTTATGTGTTTTAAAGATTATCCATTTCCTCAGTAGCCAAGATTCTCTTCTCCAGATATAAGAAAAATCTATTTTAATAATAACCTAACCGTGAAGAGTCAAGAATGTTTTCTTGCATGGTTGTTGTGATCAGTTCTATTCAATGGGGTAGAAACAACATGAAGGGCTGGGCTTTCAAATCAGGATTAGTGGTTTAATCCAGTGTTAGATCTGCTGTATTATTTTTAAGAATACACATAATAATGAAAGATGATTAAACCTATGTATATTGTGAAGTTCTAAAACAGTCTTCATGGCCTGGATTTTCAAGTTAGCATGCGTCTCTATTCATAACTGTTCCAAGAAATCCATGAGAGTTGTGTATGGTACTAAAAATAACTTTCTTAGGTCTGGAATGCCTTTTTATTTATTTGCTTACTTATTTATGATTTTCTTTCATATGTTCCTATGTGGTGTGGTGTACTTATGAGCACATGTGCTTGTGCGTGTGTGTCTATGTGTGTGTTGGTCAAAGGCCACTCCCCAATATATTTATTTTCTTAAATATTTTTATTTGCCAGGTGGGGGAGAGAGAGAGAGAGAGAGAGAGAGAGAGAGAGAGAGAGAGAGAGAGAGAGAGGGAGATAATGCATGTACCTGAGCCTCCTGCTACTGCATATGAACTCTAGTCTCATGTATCACTTTGTGCATCAGGTTTTAAGTGGGTACCAGAGAAAGGAACTCAGCCCATCAAACTTCACAAGGAAGCAGTTTGAACCAAGTGTACAATCTCTCCAGCACAGATCTAGCACTGAACCTATCGCTTATCAGTTAGGCTAGATTGTGGTGATCAATTTAGGCTCTATGACTTTGAGGTTTAAGACCCTTTATGTTGAGTTATGCTTTTGAAAGTACAGGTTTTGAATGAAGGGGAAATAATCAGGACATAATCTAATTTAAAAGCAAGCAGTTGATAGACCTACATAAAAATTATAGAGTTTTCTTTGTGAAGGAGGGTCTCATGCTAGCCCAGGCTGTCTTGGAGCTCACCATATATTCTCAGGCTTCACTCCATGAGCACTGGGATTCAGTGCACAAACCACCACTCTCAGCTGAACATTCCCCCTTTTCAACTCATCTTTTATATGACTATATTTCTGCATATTTATATGCATAATGACTATGTGTGCTTACTTATATTACTTAAAATATTTACATGACATCAAATTAAATAATAAGTAAACTATCACTTAAATTGAATTTGTTTGGTTTGCACAAAGTCCTTTTAGTTCCTCATGTTATTAAAGTTTTAAAACGAAGAACACAAAGTGTATGAAATGGAACATTCTAATCACAATGTTATCCAGTTGATGCTTATCTTGCTTCTGATACTACACGTGGTCTAAAGAAGTCTCTATTGCTGGGGGAATAAATTGTCTCTTAGGACCTAATGGCTCCTGCTTCAAGGTACACAGGTACAATGTGGCCCTCATGAATAATTGTCCTCATAGAGGAATCATTCTGGTAGTTTCCACTGTTCCTGGAACACAGAGAATGCTTTCAAATGAGAAAGAATTTTAAATAACTTTAAATGTAGTTTTAAGGACTTCACCAAAGATCTTAGCCACAAAAAAAAAAAAAAAAATTAAAGACTTAACAATGGATAAGATTTAAAGATGGCACATGGCATGTGCATTATTAACTTTTCTTGTTGCGTTGACAAAATGCAAGACAAAGTCTACTTAGTGCAGGCTCAGAGTTTAAGGCTGTAGTCAGTTCATCTTGATGGGGAAGTAAGAGCAACCAGTGCCTGAGGAAGCAGGTTACACTGTTTCCACACTCAGAAGAGAGGCCGATGCAGGCTGGTACTCAACTCTTTCTTCTTTCACTCAGGCCAGGGCCACAGCTCATGGAAAGGTGAAACCCACCATTTTGGTGCGTGTTCCCACCTGAAGCCATGTAATCTAGAAACTCCCTTATGTACATGTTGATGTATTTGTCTCCTAGGTTTTTCTATATTGAAAATGGAGATTGACCACCATACAATGTATACGCTTAAGATGGCTAAAAATTATTAAATTTTCTCAAGATTAAATTTCTCTATATACTTATTTAATTAAGAAGGCTGTTCTAGACTATATGAGAAAATAGAAAAAGAGGCAATATAACCTCAGATGGTCCAATTTGGCTTAATAAAATTTGGCAAAATAAAATAAAAGAAATCTAAAAAGCCCAGAGGGCACAACCATAAACAAAAGTCCAAGCCCAGTTGATATCCTTATCAATGGAAATAGATATTCCCAAGCAAATTACAAGCTGACACTTCAGAAGTATCCAAGTTGAAGGCAGATGTTTTTTAAGGGGCAATATTTGTCACAGACACAGGAAACCAGGACTCTGGAAAAGGAGCTAATCTCAGTAGAGTTCTACCAAATAAGACTTTATCTTCTCTGCAAACAAGGAGTCTACTGCAGAGGGGTAACATCCTGTCATCCTGTGCCCTGGCCTTCAGATCCAGTGATGACTGCCCATGATTCTAAATGAAAGCTCTATTTAAGTGATTCCTGATGGCCAAAAGTACAAGTTTGACGGCTGTTGCTTTAACATGTAAACTTGATGTCCTATGGGAAAAAAAGGGGCAATCACCCCTCAAATCCGAGCCACTATCACCAACACCACGAGAAATGTCCAGATCTACAGATGCCTGAGAAGGCAGGAGATATGTAAATGGGCAATGAAATGCTCCACACTTATGCCTCAGGGTTATTAGAATTTATAATTTTCCCCAACTCTCCTGCCTACTTCCATTCTCTGACTGCAGTTTTCTTTTTTTTCCCTTTTCTTTAATTTTTGGCGTGGTTGTACATGTATGTAAGTGTGAATGAGTACTGGAGTGGGTGCATGTGCCCGTGCGTCTGCAGGCAGGAGACAGAGAACAATGTCAGATATGTGTGTGTGTGTGTGTGTGTGTGTGTAGACATGGATAGAGAGAGAGAGTGAGATTGAGTCTTGGTCTGAGATAGGAACTCACCAATTCAGTAGTTGGATGATCTAGCCAGCAAGCCCTAGGAGACTCCCTGTCTCAGCTTCTGGAGCACTGAGAAGACAGAAATCTGCTACCATTCTCAGGTTTCCATGGTTTCTGGGCTTTGAATTCACTTGCACAGAAAGCATTTTAACCACTGAGCCATCTCCACAACCTCCTTTCTCTTTCCTAATGAACTTTCTCCATTCATATCACTATCATGAATTGCTTCTCCAATTATTTGTCCCTGAAAATCTTAATATGTGACATCTGGACTCCAATCCAAAATATAACATCATATACCCTATCCAAGACACTGGCCTAAAGAGTAAAATATCATTGAAAGAATTAATCAGTGAGCAATAACTTAATACATAAGATGAACCGGAACAGGAAAAAATTCAATGCAATAATTGTTTTATCTATTCCTGCTGAAGGAAGAAAACATACATTATAAAGAGTATATTTTCCATAATAGTTCTATTATCAAAAAATACAAAATCATCATAATATCTTATGACCTTAATAATTAAAAAATGAAGTAGTAATATAGGAATATTTATAAAAGAGAAAATAAATTCTTTTTATATTTCTCTGAAATACTACCTGTTTAGCAAAACTAAAAGAATAATGTTGTCTTTTTTTTTTTTTTTACAAATATTCAGTGTGGACAATTTTCTTGTCATTTCTGATGAAATGAAGTTACTTACAGTGAAGTAACTACTCTGTCAATTTACCATCCATACAACATTTGAAAATATATTATTTGCTGGGGTGCCTTTAATACAAAATGTGCCCCACAGCTTCAAAGGTTTGGGAATAAGCCTCTTACTTAGTTGCCAGAAGGTGGAGTCTTGCTGGACAAGGTGTGCCACTGAGGAAAGGCCTTGGGATTTTAGAGTACAGCAGATTAGGTATTCAGAACTAATTTGCTCAGAATACTTTCTCCTGATGCTGTGGCAAAGTGTGACACCCTCGCTGCCTACTGCTTGATGCACAAGGTGAAACTTCCCTTTGAAAACAGAAGCCATAATAAGCCCTTTCTCCCATCAGCTGCTTCTGTGGGGTGTCTTGTCCTATGACCGCTACCTTTGCTGTTATCCTCAGCTATAAAGCTTCTAGACATCGTCCCGAAGCAAGGAAGTCATTGTGCAGGTAGATACTCATTACTTTTTCATTCACTTACATGGGGGCATTTCTAGATGACACCTAAATAAGAAGCTAGCGATTCAAAGATCTAAAGGAAGTATAGCTGGGGGCTTAAGGCAACTGCACAGCAAAATAAAATCCAAGATTCTGGCAGGAGCACTTGCCTGCCTGAAGGCCTTGTAGAGTGGAGTAGGATGTGGAAATGCTAATGTCTTTGCAATGGAAAGCTACTGAAGAATTTTGAGCAAAGTAGTAACTTAATGTAATTTATTTATTTTATTATTATTACTATTACTATTACTATTATTATTATTATTATTATTATTTTGGTTGTTCAAAGTAGGGTTTCACTCTAGCCCAGGCTGGCCTGGAATTCATTATATAGTCTCAGAGTGGCCTCAAACTCACAGCATTTGCCTCCCAAATGCTGAGATTAAAGGCATGTGCCACCATTCCCAGATATAATTTACATTTTTAAAAGATCTCTGGGTAAAACGTGGATGAGAAGAATTTCTGGAATAGAAGTTAGAAAAGCCAGACAGGGGCCTTTAAGTTTTGAATAAGAGACCCATGTGGTTTGGATCAAGGAACCAATATTGAAACTTCTAGAAAGCTATGTGAGGTACCTTAGAGAAAAACTGATAAAATACACTGTGTATTGTTGTCCAGAGTGAAAATAAGTAGGAAAAAAAAATAGCATGGTCTCTTGGTTTATGGGGCTAGCATGTGGGAGAACATGGGACCTCTCCCAGAACAGTATTGTGTTTTGTGGAAAAACTGTTTTTGAAGGGTAAGAAAGATAAGAGATCAATCTTATACTAGTCACTTGTAAATACGTATTAAGCAAGAAACAGCAGGGACAACTGAGTGTCTGTTGGACACCAGGAATGGGAGGAAAGAGCTCATTCATTCTGGTGAACAAGTGGTCTAAGAACTGGATGAAAGACAGTTTACTGCAGACACCCGCTGGGCTATCTGACAAACTTTAATTTGCCCAAAGAGTGATTGTAAAGCCAGATGATTGGTTTTGCAATTATTCAGAACTATTATTTTCTCATTTTAAACTAGTGCAGGTTCAGGTAAATTCAGGTTGGCCATTATTAAACAACATAAATAATCTTGAGAATTTTGATGTGAACTTTGCATGAATTTCTTAGTGATTAATTATTACCAAAAACTAAGTAGTAAACTAAAAATTTGCATTTAGCTCCTCACATAATACAGACAAAAATAATTAATGTTAGAACCAAGAATTATACAAATATCTTAGCATGTATTTTCTGAATATTCAAATTATTTCTTATTTTCTATTTTTCAAAATGATCATTGATTACTTTTGCTTTGATTTAAAATATTCCAAATATATTTTGTTCTTCTCTGAAATAATTCCAATTTCAATTTTGAAAATTGAATGTACCATCAAATTAAATGTTCTATATTTTTCTTATATGAGATCCATATGGATTTAGGTACAAGGACGTCCATCATAACTCTGTGTGGTAGTAAGAAATTAGGAAAATGAAAAATTGTAGCAGCTTTTTTTAATATATACCATTGATTATTTTGTCTTGTGATGGGAAATAAGGCACATTGACAAGTAGGAGTGAGGAAGGCCAAGGGGATTAATTGAGAAAAATCCCCAAAGTGTCAGAGTAAAATGCTAAGGGCTTTGGCATTCAAAGAAGAGATAGGAGGAATAGCCTTCTGAATTAAACTCAGGCAATCAAGCAGGATCAGCAGTGAATGTGTGGACACAAGTGAGGCCAGGGAGAGCTCTCTCTAGGTATAGTGTCCAGCTCAGTACATTGCTCCACCATGGGGTAATTAGCACTCCAATCTGCTCAAGCATGTTTTTAGTTGAAAACTGGTTCCCTAACCAGGTGAGTGACTGCGAGTGATTGACAGGCTCCATTGCATCCACATTACCACTGTGTTTAAATAAACACTATGCTCATGCATATATGTGCGTGGGGGTGGGCGTGTATACAAAAAATAGATTTCATTATGAAATTTTCAAATAAGCTTTGCTTGTTTCCCACCCCCCATCTTTTCCTATCCTTCTCTCAGTCTGTGTCCCTCACCCAGGATAGTATCTTCCACTTTCACTTTCCTGCTCTGTCTCCTGTGTCTTCTCCACGCCTCATCATCTCCTGCCCCCTCTGTGTCTCTGATCGTAACCTATGTTCACTTTTACAGCCCCTTGTATACAAACACGGAAATATTACAAGTTAGGATCACATATGAGAAACATGGAACTTCTGTCTTTCTAGGCTTGAGTTACCTCACTTAGTACAAATATTTCTGATTCCATTCAATTTTCTGCAAATTTTATGACTTGCTTTTCTTTCCAGGCTTGTAAAACTCCTTTGTGCTTAGTCACCACATTTTCATTATCTGGGCATCAGCTGATGGACATGCAAGGAAGGTAACTCAGTCTTCCCTCATAGCTCAAGGACTTGATGTCTGTGATCTGGAGGAAGTGGCTCTTCTGCTTTGTATATTTAAATTCTATAGACAATTATGACATTTCCCTTTCTTGTTTTACCAGGAAAACAGGAGGGAGGGGCCATTTTCACTGACCTTCATGCTTCCTAATATGTGCCCACCTACAACAAAATTCCTAATTCAAGAGAGATTTATGTCAAACATGTTAACAACAGACAATGCAGAATGAGTAAAATTAAGATTGTTGGACATTTTATGAATAACTTAAGTGTCTATGCCCTAAGTAAATAAACCATACAAAAAATTACATAATAAGTAAAAGAACAGTGTTTAAAATATTCAACAAGTCCTAGAATTACTGTCATTTAGTTCTTTCCAGATATTGGAATAACCATTTCTAGTGTATTGACTTTTTAGGGTTTTGTGTTTACTACATTTATTTGTTTTTTTTTTTACACATGATGTGTGTGGGGGCATGTGTAGCTTGTATATGGTGTTTTCTATTACATGTTGTATGTGTATGTACATGTATATGTACATGTATATGCACAGATGCATGAGCTCCACTCACATGTGTGTGGAGGCCACAGGAGAACTTCACCTTCTCTATCGCTCATCCATGTATCTCCTCCGTAGCATCCATTTTCAGTAAGTGAGTCCCAGAGAATCTCTGGTTTCTCCCCCAACTGTTCCCTACCACTCTCGTTCAGAGACTGGTGACTGCAGACATGAGTGTCCACACCTAGCCTGGAAGGGGCATCCCAGGAAGTCAGACTACTTGGGTGCAGACACTCCCAGGCCTTCAGGCTTAAGCAGCAAGTGTTCTTAACCATCAAGTCATCTCATTTCTATTTGCATACAAGTTTTGAGCAACATATTTTAATTTTATGATAAAATATGCTATTGCAGTTTCAACAACATAGTATCATGAATTTAGGGGGAAAGGGTTAAAGTTTGAACAATGTTTTCTATACCCAGAATCCCACAAGGCAATTGTTGAGAATTTAGAGAAACATTTATAACATCCTACCTCGAATGTGAACAAAAACACAATCCTAACAGAGTGCTCAACTAATAACAGGTGGGACACCTTATCACTAATTTATATAACATCTTATATCTGCAATATTCTTTTGACTGACAGAAAATTATAGATACTGTGTCCGTGTAATGACAATATATGGATCCATTCAATAATGTCTAATCAGCTAAAGCATTACTATCTATGTAAGTCCAAGACATGAAAAGATGGAAATAGTAGTTTTGTCTGTGTGCTGGAAAGCTTTTATGAGAAAAGAGTAGAAGTTAGCCATGCATACATGCCATTTTTTGGTCTTCAACTCAGTAGCATGATGAGTTTCACTTGGAAGAGGGGTGAGCATGTTTTAGGAATTATATCATTAACAAATATTCATATCAAGATATTCAGGTATATTCTGAAGTTTGAGAGTGATTGAGGAAGACATTTGACATCAGCCCTTGTTCTCCACATGCTTAGGCACACATGTGTAGGGGAAACAATGCATGTCCAAACACACATGCATGTATGCACACCACATATACATCCACACATGCAAAGTTAATCAGTAGCAGCATAATTTGTGCAATCATAGGTCATCATTAAAATTATTCACTCTTCTTTTCTCTTTTTCTCTAAGTAAAACAACAGAATTTAGTCTTCATATAATGAGTGAATGAATTATAAAATTTCCCGAAAGCTAATGTGAAGTAAACAAATTCTATGTAGACAAAACTATAAAATTCTAAAATATCCAACTATGTTCTTAGAAATGTTCTATTGTAATCTTTAGAAGATTAATAATTTCCATAGTGCGTTTCTACTCAAATATCTCTTTGCTCCCAGAGAAAGCCAATCTTTTATTACCATGGAGATTACCACAGGGTCAGTCTGCAAGGAGACATGCCCATCACTTCATGTGAAGGACACAGACCTCTTCCCACTGTATGCTAGGTCTATTCTCAGTTTATTTCTGTACTGTGAATCACTGTCTACCACACATCTGTTTACATTGGAGACTTCGTCTTAGCTAAGGCTTAAGGACTTGCTCAAGGCAAAACAAAGTATACCCTTATTATAATTTTATATTAATGGATAACATTAAGTATGCATTGTTCCTCTGACACAGTTTTAGGTAAGAACTGAAATATGGAGGTATATAAAGTCCAATATTAAGCATTCTTGTTACAGACAATATTAACAGTAGAGCAATGTTTATTATCTTCTAATTTCCAAATCTTCAATGAAAACATGATACTCATTAGGATTCAATGTTTTCTTTCACAGTTTTAAAATAATTTAATTCTTCACTGCTTAATATTTGTCCACTATTTTTTTTTAATACGAATATGCTTTGCCTGGACACATCAGGTGCTGGTACCAAAATCTCCCTCCACTCTGCTCCCAGTCCACCAAGGGCCACCTCAGCGGGGTTGCTGGCATTCCCCGTGGGGGTGTTGGAGCATTGTGAGTGCAGAAGTCAGTCATTGGTGGTGAGGGGCAGTCAAGCCTCTGGCTATGCTCTCCTGTCCTAGGGCTCTTAAAAGACTTCCACCTTCTCTTCTGCAAAATTTTCTGAGCCCATTTTTTTTTAATTGTCAAGTTGATATAAACTCCTTATTCCAGGTAGCAGAGACAGACCACTTTCATATCACCCACATTATACGTTAAAATACTTCCCACCAGATACTTGAAAAATAAATATCTTCACAATTCCGCTCACCTTCTAATAAACATAAAAGCACACAAAGAAATTGATGTATTTATACATTATTACAAAGACGAATAAAATAGACATGCATTATTATTATTTACATTGTGGCCTCATGAAAATAAATGTTATTTGGGAATTTGCTTGAAATGAAAAACACCTCTGATATGCATGTTTGAAGGTCTCTAGATGAACATTCTAAGAGCATCATAACATGTAAGAAGCACTTCCTTTTAGAAGTTGTGTGATGAAGCAGAATGAAATCAGCTTAAATGAGGGATACATTGTTGGCAGGATTGGGTTAGGGTTAGTAGGGTTGGGATGGAGGCACATTGGAAAGGTCTGGGCAGCAGTGAGGACAAAGGAACTGGAACAAAGGGCAGATGGTCTGTTCCGGTTCATGATCCACTTCTTATCATTGGTGATACCTGGAAGCCCCTTGGAAAGTCTAAGATTGTTTAATGCTTATAAATAAATAAATAAATGATTATAATCAATTAATACAAATAAAATGTTCATATTTCTGACTTCAGATCTCAAATATGCTGTCAACTGCTCTGAGTATAGCTTTCTGTCTTCTCCTCTCAAGTATCTTTATATCAGGTATTGTCTTTAAAGCATTGAGAGTTTCATAATCTGCTATTTATCTTTTTTGCATTTTTTATTTTTTATTTTACTTATAGTTTCAACATCACACATACATACATGTGTGTGTGTGTGTGTGTACTGTTTTCCCCTCACCCCAAATCCCTTTCCCCTGGTGGTCCTCCTCAGTGGGATTACTATAGTCACTATGATATAATAGAGGCCTCCGTCAGTCTGTATGGCATAGCAGCGGTCGGGCCTCAGGTTATTAGCATCCACTCTGTGGCCCTTAGCATCTTTCTGTCCCTTCCTTAGCATGAGCCATGAGCCAGGTCAGATATATCTTATTGTCTGACTTAGTGTAGGATTATTTGTAGTCTCTGGACTTCTGATTTCATGGATTTTGATTATTCTACTTGTCAGTTGCCATCAACCACATTGTATCTTTCTTTTGATTTATAATATCATGTTACTGGTCTCATAAGTACTGAACAGGAAAATATTGGATTTAAGCAGAATTTAATTGTTACCAAAAGGAAACAATTGTTGGATGGAATTAATATCACGAAAGGTTATAAATATGTATAATAAATGACAATAAAGGTAACACTTAAGTAAAAAGTTAAAAATACTAAAAACATTTCAAATAACAAAATAAAAACCAAGAAAGTAAAGTTATCTCCTTTAAGGATACTTGGCATAGATTAAAGGTATTGTAACTACACAAGTTGAAAGCTTTACGCTACTTTGAAGTATAATTAGCTTCAACTTCTCTTTTTAAGTTACCCATTCACAGCAATGAGTGAAATACAGAACCATAGGGCCTATAAAACTTAATCTTTCCTAACGCTTGGCTGAATGCCTTAAGAGAGGGTCCTCTCTGTGTTCAAGTAGTATCATTAAGTCCCTCAACTGAAGCAGTGATAGGGCTTTATTTATCGCCTTGAGTATCATGTGTCTGTCTCCTCCTAAGACAGGCTCCTTAACTCAAGGCCAGCCTTGTCTGTCTCAGGATCTTTAATCCACATGACAGATGCTCCGTATGGATACTTAGAGAAAAATGAATGGCTGGATAGCAGACTGAATGACTGACTTAATAGTTTAAGTAAATGATATTTTTCCTTGTCATTATTGTACAGCAGGGAAAGAGAGCTGTGACCCCAGCAGTTGAAGAAGAGGGTCATTAAGTTATACTGACCTGAGCCTTGATTTCAAAAGGCAGTTGCTGTATAAACTCAGCAGGTAATGCCCTGAAAGCATATCCCCAGGGTTGACACTTAGGGTGTAACTATGATGTTAAGGACACTTCATATTCACAAGGATAACAGACCACAGAATCATCACATTCCTTAGGTATATTGCACATCCTTTACCAAATATTCTTCTAAAATTATGTTGAATTTTGTTGTTCCCTCTGTTACAGTCAGGGTCATGGCATAGAGGGAGCATGCATGACAGAGTTACAGGAGTTTATCTGAAAAGAGATAAAAGGGAGAAGCAAGGTAATGTAAGTAAAATCACAAAGTGAATTTTATGTGTCATTAATTCTGATAACTGATTTTATTGCTTCGGAAAATTATTATGTCAGGCTGCTACAAAATGCTTAACCTAATTTAAATTTCACAACACATTTTTTTGGCAAAACGCTATAAGCAATATTTTTAATCAATGAAGTAGATCTAATTTGGATTTCAGATGCATCAAGAGAGAAAGAAGGACAAAGAAAGTTTCCTGAAGTAAGCACTTTGCAGTTCACAGCTTTGATTTAAATGATGCTACAAGGAGCAAAATTGAGTAATGACTTTCTCTTTCCACATTGAAAACCCACAAAAGATCAAAGTCTAAACTATTTCCTTGATGGTATATTTTAATTGACATTTTTATAAAGTCATTATGGGTCCAGGAATTGCTTTATTACCACTGAGCACAATAATTTTCCAGGAACCTGGTGATGTTTAGAAGGTCTATGAGAATAGATAGCAAGTACACTGTTAGGAATTAAATCCCTCATACTGATATCAATTTGCTCTATCAATGACAACAAGTGGATGTTTTCTGGGTCTTAATAGTTCAAAGTAGAAACCATTCTCTTTCTTTTTCTTTCTCTTTTCAAATTTTATTTATTAGGGAGAGAGAGAGGGAGAGAGTGAGAAAGAAAGAGAAAATGGCAGTCTATGGCCTCCAGCCACTGCAAATGAACTCCAGACTCAGACATCACTCTGTGCATATGATTTACATGGGTCCTGGGGAATTAATCCTGGGTTCTTAGGCTTCTCAGGTAAGTGCCTTAACTGCTAAGCCATCTGTTCAGCCTGAGAAACCACTTTCTAAAGTTTAATTTTCACTTATTTATTTTGGATGGTGTTGATGACATCACATTAACAAAACATTTTGGTACACCAGATACTGTTTGTATACTTAGGTGTCTCTTAAATAAGTGAAACATAAATATATATCTCCCCATGTGTCTGGTATAGAATTCTCATTAATGTGCACAAAGAGTGATGCTCATGTCCTCGCTGAATTGAATGCCTGTCATGAGCTGCAGGGCACCACTCACAGAATTCTGGCCGCCTTTGCCTGTTTATTTCCTCCTGGAGCTATCATGCACGGTGCCAGCAAATGAAGCTATCCACTGCACTTAACCCAAACCTCACGAGGTCAGAGACTGTCAAATCATAATGGGAACCAGCAGTCCATAAACCTCCTCAACATCGTTGAAGAATCAAACAAATTAAAATGTGTGTGTGCATGTGTGTGCACGCAATAAGAAGAAAGCGAATTCAGGCTAATTATATGAGAGAAATCAATGGCTTTGAAATTAATGAGCCAATTTTTTTTTTTAATGTGCTTTCTAGCCACACATTATCAAAGTGAACTCTCAACTCATTCTAGGTACTAGAAAGTTTATCTTTGCCTTAAAATGTTCTTGACATATGTATGTCCAGAAAAGCGCGGAGAAAGAGTATGATATATACCAGGTAGGTGTTACAAGATATATCTGACGATGTGTATTTCTGTGGCTATGCCTTTCCATCGAAGGATGTAGAAGGGGCTGGGCGGACCGACAGCACTCTGGAGAGGCAAAGAAGGTCCAGCGCAAGGTGGCGGGTGTCACTGCAGTCCACACCTGGTGTTAGAAGGCCTGGGGGCTTCCTGGAGCTTGGCTGTTATTGAGTCCATGACAGAGGGCCAAGGAAGCTGAGGTCGCCTGTGAGAAGAAAATGACAGAGTGCATGTTGAACTTTAGTGGCAGTGCAGACTGTAGGATATCAGTGATCACCGACCTGTGTAATAACAACTTAGGAAACTGGAGGTATAAGGAGGAACTGCCCAAGAGACAGGCTGTGTGCACTATGGGGGGGGGGGCAGAGATAGAAGGTCATGTTCTCCCAGGCAATTGGAGATGAGATAGTACCACCACAAGCCCACATATACGTTTTGCTCTTGCTTTGGTCCTAGCTTTCCTGGCTAGCCTCTGAGTCTTCCCTTTTTGAATGATAATGTTTACTCTGTGTCATTATCTTTGGAAGCATTTAACTTTTTATTAATTTATTTTTACAAAGAATCACAGCTAAGAGATTGCCTTCAGAATCAGAGGGAGTCTACGGGATTTTGAATGATGTTGGAATTGTGCTGGCTCTGAGGATGCTTAGAGATGGACTAATTGCTGAGATGGGATGGAGGTTTTTATGGCCCTGGGAGCAATGCTATAGCGCACAGTGATACATTTGAGAGTCAAGTTGACATGCATGGCTAATTTTGATTGGTGGTTTCATGGGACTAGATATCGCCTAAAGAAAAAAATGAGGCATACTTGTGGGTATGTCTGTGAGAATGTTACCAGAAAGGAGTGGCTTTAGCTGTACGCCGTCCTCTGTGGGCAGCAGCATCCTATAGATAGACTTCCCAGGGTGAATAAAAAGGAGTGTAGACATCCAGCATTCGTTTCTCTCGGTTCTCTGACTACAGGCACAATAGGACCAGCCGCTGCCCATTCATTCACTCCAGCATGCCTTCCCGCCACAAGGAACTGCATCTCCTTTTCAAGCCATAAGCCGAAATAAACCTTTCCTGCCTGAAAGTGCTTTTGTCAGGTGTAAAAGTAACCAATGCCACCATTCAGATCTCCAATCACAGTGCAGAGCTCTGATGTCTGTCCTATCAGAATGCTGTTTTCGGACGAAATTTCTTGACCAGTTTGTACATCGACTTCGTATACAACTCCAAATCTTTGTACTTGGAGTTTCTTGCTAAGATGGCTTTAGCACAGCAGGGCAACTGCTGAGTGTGGTGGGCGCTCCAACTGGGGCGCCAGTGTCAGTGCCACACTGAAGGATTGAGTGACCACTGGATGCCTCCACAGAAGTAGAAGATCCAAGAACCTGCTAGCTGTTTACCTAATAGTGTTGGTAATTGGATTAACAAATATGAACAATTGTATTCGGTTAGGTCTTTAGTGCATAGTAAATTAAAAAAAGAAACCTCACAAATTACTATTTTTATTATTTTTATTGATGTATTTAGTATGTAAGGTAAAGGCTGGAGAAATTACTCAACAGTTAAGGCCTGAAAAGCTGAACAACCTGGGTTTGAGTCCTCAGTACCCATGTAAAGACAGATGCACAAAGTAGTGCATTCATCTGGAGCCCCTCTTGTAGGAGCTAGAGGCCTTGCCACACCCACTTTCTCTCTCTCTCCTATTCTCTCTCTCACTCTATCTTTCCTGTCTGTCTGTCTGTCTCTGCTTGCATATAAATAACTGCATTAAAATTAAAAACAGAAAGTCAGGCTATTATCCTAGCTCATTCAATGATTTTATCTTTAGGTATAACACTAGTTATGCCCTTTAGTGTTTAAAATGGCTGTTTCTATTGATCGATTGATTGGTTGATATTTCCAGTAGTGAAACACAATGTGGTGAATTGGGTAGATGTTACACTGTAGATAATAGAGACGTCATCATAGCATCTACATTGAATCTTTTTCTCCAAGGTGCTTTTCAGAGACCTCTTCTTTAGTGAAGAAGCTCTTGGTGTGTGTGTGTGTGTGTGTTAGAGAGAGAGAGGGAGCTAGAGATGATGATGACGATAGACCCATGTTCACATGCATGTGGGCACATGAGTGAGGGGGTGTGCTTGTTCCCGTGCACCTGGAGGCCAGAATCTGATGTCAGGCATCGTCCTCACCCATCGGCCACCTTGTTTTCTTAGCAGTGTGCTTATGCTTATGCTGTTGTTTTTCTCTTGAAGTTTCTTGTTACTTTGTTCTCCAGTTCGTTGGAGAAAGGCACTCAGAACCTTGTAACACAGTGATAGACACCATCAGTAACTTGCCACATCAAGTTTTATGTGCATCGGAACATTTCTACTCATCACATTTCTTTATTTGTTTCCCAACCACTTGCAGGTAAATTCATTCGTTTTCTTTGCAGTCGATTTCAGCTAGGGCTTGCTCTATACTCGACACGTCACTCCAGTCATCAGCTCATCTTAAACCCGACCATCCTTGCCACAGCCTGCCACTGATTATCCTAAGGAATACAGCCACAGCTCACTAACTGACTGTGTATTACGCATTATCTTCTGCTCCACATGTACAAGTGCACCTTAAACCACTGTTAAATTTTTCTTACAGGTCCTATGAAGAGTGTTTTATCATTTCAGAGACTCTGGAATGTAATTATTTTCTTCCCTCACCAGATCCAGCAGGTGTCCAATGATTTTTCCATGAATTAGACCCTGGAGATTAAGAGAAGAGACGTGGACACAATCAATTGAAATGCCCACTGCTTGTGTAGGAGTCTTTTTGCTAATATCTTCTAGAATAGAGATGATGATTTTTTTCAGGCAAAATTAAAGGATCTTAAGATCTCATCTTCTGGGGCATTCATCTAAATACCTCATATTTTATTTCGGAGTTTGAAGATCAAGATTCTTACCTGAATATTTGATTTTGAAATGTGAAGGTCACCTGGTCACTCCGTCTCAATTACATGATTGCTTTGCAGCCTGGTGTGCTGACTCAGCTGGTGTCAGAGGCGGGGACAGCAAGTGAGGGCCGAATGAGGAACACGCCGTCTCCCTCCTCATTAGTGACTCTCAGTTTTCCCTTATTCTTCAGCAATGTGGCAATACACAATAAATGTAACCCTGCTAACTGAGCAGTTTTGCAGCTGTCATTCTCCTCATGTTGTTCAAATGTGGAGTGGTAACAGACACAAGTAAAAATTCCTCTTCTGCTGTATTTCTATAACTTTCTGTCAATGCCATCATGAGAAACTGTAATAAAAGCTTCTCAGAGTTGGCCAATTGTTTGCCTGCCTAGGTCCTCAAAGTACAGCCTGCAATATTTGGGTTTTCTGAGGTCCTCAGAAGTCTATCTAAAACAGTGCTTAACTGGGCTGGAAAGATGGTTTTGTGGTTAAGCACTTGCCTGTGAAGCCTACGGACCCTAGTTCGAGGCTCAATTCCCCAGGACCCACGTTAGCCAGATGCACAAGGGGGTGCATGCATCTGGAGTTCATTTGCAGTGGCTGGAGGCCCTGGTGTGCCTGTTCTCTCTCTCCCTCTGTCTCTCTGTCTCTCTTTCTGCCTCTTTCTCTCTCTGTCTGTCACTGTCAAATAAATAAATAAAAATAAACAAAAAAATTAAAAAATTAGTGCTAAAGAGAAAAGAGGTTTTGTGGCAACGAAGTGTTAAGCTAATAAGTAAAAGAGATGGGAAAGGCAGAGCACAGTCAAGCACCATGGAAAAATAGAGGCCAATATCAGGATGCTTGATTTGGAATTCTGTTTTCAATGAAACTTCAAAAACTTTTTGGTGGGCTGGAGAGATGGTGTAGCAGTTAAGCGCTTGCCTGTGAAGCCTAAGGACCCCAGTTCGAGGCTCGGTTCCCCAGGTCCCACGTTAGCCAGATGCACAAGGGGGCACACGTGTCTGGAGTTCGTTTGCAATGGCTGGAAGCCCTGGCGCGCCCATTCTCTCTCTCTCTCCCTCTATCTGTCTTTCTCTCTGTGTCTGTCGCTCTCAAATAAATAAATAAAAAATTAAAAAAAAAAACTTTTTGGTGAGACTAAATTAGGGTTCTAGAGCCAAACTCACTTATCTGTATTAGTTACGTTACATCACTGTGACAATTCCTTAGGGGAAAAAAATAAACATTTTAAAGGCTGAACAGATGGCTCAGCAGTTAAAGATGCTTTCTTGCAAAACATGAAGGCCTGAGTTCAACTCCCCAGTGCCCTTGTAAAGCCAATGCACAGAACGCTCCATCCATCGGGAGGTGTTGGTGATGGCAAGAGTCCTGGCACACCCATACTCGCTCGCCCTTGTCCTCTGTTTGACTCTTCCTCAGATTAAATGAAAACAATTTAAAAGGAAAAACAATTCATTGCAGCATACAATTTCAAAGCTTTTCATCAATGGATATCATACCCTATTGCTTCAGGGTCTTCACGGGGAGATACCTCTGGCTAAAGGATATGGTGAAACAAAACTCCTCACCTCACTTTAACCTGGAAAAAAAGAGAAGGAAAGAAACAGAACGTGAAAAGGTTATGCTCTCTAAAGGCCTATCCTGGTTACCAATACTTCCAGCTATGCCTTACCTCTTAAGGTTTCCGATACCACCCGGATTAGTAACAAAAATTACAGACAAAATCTTAACATGTCAGTATATAGGACATAATGTACATTCAAACCGCGACATAAGGCAAGTCAGTTCCTGTCAAATATTTGTTTATGGACAGGACATGTCTCCTTGGAATAGCTGCCTGCATTGGAATCTGATAGAAAGCATGAGCGAAAGCACAGAGATCTCCTCAGTGGGCTTGGCAGGCATCTGCATGGCATGTTTCCAGTACTGTCCCAGAGGCACTCGGTGCAGTGACTTCTTGAACCTAAGCATCTCCAGTTGCTACAACACATCAGGACCTTACGAACAAATTAGATGGGGATATTGGTCCATAATATTTAGTAATTCAAATAAGATTCATAGCCTAAGAAGTAAAATTTGGCTTTTGGTTGAACTGTCACCAGTACAAATGTTCCCAGTTTTTTTTTTAACAAAATATTACTCATGACTATAAACACCTTATTAAGTAAACACTTATTATCAACAATTATTGTTGACAATAATTACAGAGGAACTGTATAGTTCCATTGTCAAAACAATTGGATCTATAACTGAACATATTCCTCTCAAGTCAAATATCAAATTATTGCTGGTGTTATTTGCTCAAGATAGTAAATATTACTCAATGACTCAGAATTTAATTTAGTGCTTCAAATTATTTTCAGATCTTTAGAGATCACTCATGCTGTGTATTTAAAAACATGTATTTCCACTAAATATATAGCAAATTGCTGGAGTTAAACTGTCACATCTTTTGGGTTATAACCCATAAAAATTAAAAATGCACATCATTACTATTACTGAGGTGATTATAGAATGATAAAGACCAATGGCTATCTTCCTCAGTGGTGTGCATGATAAATAACTGAATACCAAATACTTGACTGTCAGTGTAGAGTCAGGTCCTTCCTGGTTTTAAGACACAAACATGACTATCATTATAATAATGTCACATATTAAGTATGTTATATGGCATATGTGCTAAATATTACAGACTTTAGTTAAATCAGTGTTCATCAAGCTAACCCATCACCTAATGTCTACATAGAATAAATATATATAAATATATTATATATAATATATATATATTGAATATGTACTTGTTTTTATATATATGAATATACAATATGAATATATGAATAAACAAGTACATATTCAAATCAAAGTCTGATTTTGCCCCATCTGTGCCTAAAATATTCTGGTAGATTATTTCCGGTCACTTGACTTTCTATTCACATTCTGATGTGTGCTTCTGCTTCTTCGTCTAGGCTCAATTTATTCCACTGAAACCTTTTCTGCCTCTATTCTATTAATATTGAACTCCTGTCTGGTCATGTAATACTGTAGGCAGTATGAGCCAACATGGCTCACCCTGCCTGGTAATTCCATAAAGAGCAGAAGCCTGCTTGATTTTCAAAAATTGCATGTCATTGGTTGGTCATGGTTACAGTATCAGAACTAGGCAAATCTAATATACATATACATATATATATATATATATATATATATAGAGAGAGAGAGAGAGAGAGAGAGAGAGAGAGAGAGAGACAGAGACAGAGAGAGACAGAGAGAGAGATACATAGAAATATATATGGAGAGAGATAAATATAGATATAGATATTACACAAAACTAGAAAGTTGAACAATAGTAACATATACTCAAAATTATATAAACGTTAATAATAATAATATTCACAAATTATTAAAGAAACACTAAGATAGCAAAATAATAGATACTAGTAAAGAAATCAACTCACACATAAGAAGACAAGTGACAAAACTGTTGTGATCTTATTTTTTATTGTGTGTGTATGTGTGTGTGTGTATGTGTACGCATACACATGTGCCTTAGTACACATGAAGAGTTCAGATTACAGTATCAGGTTGTCAGCCCTCCATTTCTAACTTTAAAAAATATTTTATTTATGTAATTACTTAAGGGAGAGATAAACAGGTACAGATAGAGAGAAAGAGTGAGAGTAGGCATGCCAAGCCTCCTATCCCTGCAAATGAGCTCCAGAAACATGTGCCACTTTGTGCATCTTGTTTTATATGGCACTAGGGAATCAAACCCAGGTCCCCAGAATTTGCAAGCAAGCAACTTTAAATGCTGAGTCATCTCTCCAACCCTCTACCCATTTATTTGATACAAGGTCTCTTCATTTTATTGTGTGTGTGTGTGTGTGTGTGTGTGTGTGTGTGTGTGTGTGTGTTAATTGTAAAAAATGATTAGGAGCACATTTTGGAATGACTATTTTCCTATAATTCTTCCTACATGACATAATGTACAGGCAAATCTGGAGAAAGTAATCTGGGATGGAAGAAAGCTGGGGGGGGGGGTGATGGAAGGATTTGGATAAACAGTCAAAGCAAAGGTTATATTTAGAACAATTATTCTGTTCTGTGTTATGTCATAATGGTAAATGGTCTATTGTAATAATTTCTAAGACAAATAGCAAATCCTCAGGTTAATTTTGGACTTTGAAAAGAGAGTCATATACCAGTGTTGGTCATCAATTATAAGAAGCCTACCATACCTATGTAAGATACTTATATATACAATGTTTCTGGCATTTCCTATTTTTTCCTATGGGGGCAAAGCTGCTATAAAATAAATAATGTTTAGACAAAAAAAAATTCTGCAGTTTGTATAATAAAATATTATGTTATTTTCCATGTACTATTTTACTAAAATTATTTAAAACTATCAAAATTATAAACTAATGGAAACCTAGTGCAAAAAGTTAGGTAAAGCATTTCCTCAACAAAAGAAACACCTCTGGAGGCATCACCATACCTGATCTAAAGCTATATTACAAAGCCATAGTAATAAAAACAGCATGGTACTGACATAAAACAGGCATATAGACCAATGGAACAGAATTGAGGATTTTGGGTCAAGTAACTACAGCTAATTGATATTTGACAAAGGCCCTAACAATATAGGCTGGAAAAAAACAAACAAACAAACAAACAAACAAAAAAAAAACCCAGCATCTTCAACAAATGTTCCTGGACAAACTGGATAACTATATGCAGGAAATTGAAACTTGATCCACACATGTTTCCATGCACAACAATAAAATCCAAATGGATCAAAGGCCTCAATATAAGACTGAAAACTCATTTACTACTGGAAGAAAATGTAGGAGGAACTTTTCATGATATAGGAAAAAGAAAAGACTTTCTGAACAAAACACCAGAAGCACAGGATCTTAAACTATCCACTCAACCAATGGGATCACATGAAGCTAAAAGTTTCTTCACAGACAAACATGCAATATGCAGACATAATAGATTACTTACAGAATGGTAGAAAATATTTGCTGAATATCCAACTGACAGAAGCCTGATCTCTAAAATCTACAAAGAATTCAAAGACATCAGCCATAAAAAGTCAAACAACCCACTCACAAAATGGGGCAAAGAACTAGACAGGCAGTTCTCAGAGGAAGAAATACAAATGGCAAACACACACTTAAGAAAATGTTCATCATCCCTAATCATTAAGGAAATGCAAATTAAAACAAATGTGAGATTCAACCTTACCCCAGAAATGATAGCAAACATTAAAATATCAAATGAAAATAAATGCTGGCAAAGATGAGGAGAAATAGGAACCCTCAACCACTGTTGGTGGGAAGGTAAGATTGTACAACACTTTGGAAAGCAATATGGATACTCCTTAACAACCTGACTAAAGAGTTACCAACAGACCCAGTTATTTAATTACTGGGCATATACCCTAAAAGTTCCAAGCCATAGTTCAGAGAGATTTGCTCAATTCATAATAGTTAAGAGCTGGAATCAATCCAGATGTCCATCACTAGATGAATAGATAACTAAGATGTGGTATATCTACAAAATGGAATTCAACACAGCAGTAAGGAAAAATGACACAATGAAATTTGAAGAAAAGTGGTTGAATCTGGAGGAGATCATTTTCCAGTGAACTCGCCCAATCACAGACTAGAAAATAAGGTGGGTGTGGGTTGGGGATGGCAAGGATGGGGGTGGGGGATACAAAAATGTGCCCAAAGGCAATGATACCATAAAATTCTACATCCTAAAAGACAGACCAAATGGTTGAACCTTCACCAGGCCCTTAGAGGTAACACCTGAATCTCAAGGCCCTGGAAAGGGTATGATGAAGACTGACCTTAATATTCTCCTGTTTCTGTTTCTGTTTGTTTCTGTTTCTGTTTCTATCTCTGTCTCTGTCTCTCTCTTTCTCTCCCTCTCTCTTCTCTCCCTCTCTCTCTCTCCCTATTCTCTCTCTTCTCTCAATCTATTTATATTACTTATCTTTTTCTTCCTTTGGGCTGCTGACATGTAACTCCCAGTAACAGCATGTGGTTATCACTATCATCCAAAATGAGCTCTTGATGAAAGAGACCTACAAGGTTTCCCAAAAGAAGACAGATTTCTGTCAGAGTACTTGATGACCCACCAAAGGACAGTGATAAGACCCTACTGCTGAAGACAACTTATGATGTTGGTACTCATGGTCTAACTTACTTAGCAACAAGTAACTTGGTGTGATGCCCACACAAGTGCAATAGTGACACCCAGCCATGGTGGGGAACCAACTGCTCTCGATTTGGCTAACTGATCCCCTCAGTGGTTTGGGACCCATAGCTGGAGCTGGGAAACAAGTCAGAACCATATCCAAAGATAAGCCTAGTCCCCATTATCAAGCTACCATCAACTGTGGGCTACAAGAGGGCCTACACCTATTAAATTTTTTATAAAAAGTAAGGGTTATCTCATTTGTCTGGTGCTAACTTACTCTGTTGGAGAATCTGCTTCTCTTTTAAAGATAGATGTAGATCCCAAGGAGAGAGCCACCCCATCATACCTCAAAAGGGCCCTGGCTGAAACTAAGAATAATTGGCAAAACAAGCAAGGGTGCTGTTTTTGTGGTGAACCGGGTCCCAGCACAAGGGTGAAGGTGATCAACACAGAGAAAAATCAACTCCTACCAAATCAGAGAGCCAGAGCCCCAGAGGCCCCCAACATCTCATCACTGAAGCAGACCAAAAATGAACCCAACTTGGCTCAGGGAAATTTTGCAGAAGAGGGGGCGGAAAGAATGTCAGAGCCATATGTTGGGTCATAATATGCAGAGACATTTATCCTAACCATAACTGTGGGCTAACTTCACAATGCATGACCCATATACCTCAACAAGAAGGGGCCAAGGGGAGGGGGTAGGTCACGGATGAGCCTAATAATGGCACCAAACTGAGTACAAAACTTATTAATAAAAAATATGTATTCTTAGTGTTGTTTTTCATTTCTGTTACTGTCACAATGTTCTTTGTCCTAAGTCACAACTGTTGCCAATATGGTACATACTGAATACATGAAATCTCACACAGTATATGTCACATTAAAATTTCTGTGGTGCATTCTACACATCTACCACCACGAAAAACCAAGTTCAGAAACGAAATGAAGACAGGTATCTCAGATGACTTAGCCAATATGATATCATTGATAAGTGGTAGGACCATTGCAAATTCAATAAAGTGAGCAGTAGGAATATAGTGAAATTATCCTAAATGTCCATGTTTTGGATCATGTTTTCATGAAAATTTAAGGTAAGGATATTTTACTTAATGATGAGTGGAAAAGGTAAGCGTAAACCTGGCACAAATATTTAGATTCCATTTATTTCTTGAGTATATAATAAGCATGGGATATTCCCCATTCTATTACATAAGATACAGATGGGATTTTCTGAGATAGGCAGAGTTAGACACACCACTTTTGTACAGATTGATTATAAAAAGTTCCCAAGGTTCTGCTCTGTTGAAATCACTTCACATTGCGCCTTCCAGGTTTGCACACCTGCCCCTCTGCTTCCCTTGGTATCGCCTGGATGTGTCATGCACCCTCTGTTCTCTGTGGCACTTCTTCATCTGTGCATGCCAATTGTCATTTCCCTTGGGAAATATGGTTTCCCAGTTGTGAAGGAGAAGAGCAGGCAGGTAAGAGCATTATTTTATTTCTTATCATGCCAAACTTGCTGTGATTTAGGAATAAGAGGTAGACAGACTTGTTAGCCTAGAGTTCAAGGATGAATGCAAATGTCCTTTTCTCCTGTTCAAGTTGCTCATTACAAAGTTTCCAACTTCTCCTTTCTCCGCACAAATTGCTCATTAGAACAACCTGACCTTTCCATTGACTGGCACAGGTGAGGACCCGTTGCTTCTCAGGGCTGCATTCACTCTAGAAGTGGAATCTTGGGAATTACTGGAGAAAGTGTTTCATATGGCCATGTGGAATAAATATATCAATTTTCTCTAAAATAAGCAGTGCCACCCTAATATCGAGTGTTGGTTTATAATGGAAGAATAAATTATAAACCATGAACCTAATTTGTTAATTGTGTTTCAGAGAGTAAATTTGCTTACGTGAAAGCTATAGCAACCTTATTTATAAAAGTGTTCCATTACTTTTTTTTGAAAGAGAGGCAAATAGAACAGTCATGCCAGGGTCTCTAGCCACTGAAGATGAACCCCAGACGTATGTGCCACCTTGTGCATCTGGTTATTGCGGGTACTGGAGAGTGGAGCCTGGGACCTTAGGATTTGCAAGCAAGCACCTTAACCCCTAAGTCATTCCAGCCCATACAGCAACCTTCTTAGGAGGACTATGCTGCATTCTTTTCAAAGAGACTAACTCCATAAGCTGCAAAATCTTAAACATTAAATTACTTAAGATAGCAACTGTAGGCTCTCTCCATATGGCATGCCATCATCATCACCATCATCATCCTCATATTCATAAAGGTATCATTTGGTACTCTTTGGATTTGGGAGACATCAAAGCTTTTTCATGGTTAGATGTATGTTTTAAAATAAAGCAGCACTTTTATCCAAAATCAGTTATACAACAATATAGTTGGCAGGTAAAAGCCCCGAGCCATAAGTTAGATTATCCTCATGACAAATCATTCCTCCCTGATAAAGTCTGAATGTTTTTCTAATAGATACTCTGGTAAACATTTTCATTCATTATTTAATTCTTGAAGTTATTATGGCCTTGGAAGTAAATGTTTACCACAAATGATGAATCAGAGCACCAAGACGGAGAAAGATTAAGTAGTCTTGATAACTGATGGGGCTGAAATCAAAACCGCAAACCTACTTTCTATATTCCATAAATCATATGTTTGTTCATTATTTTATTTATGTATTTGTTTACTTTTTAATGACTCTGAGGCTATAATGGGGGAGTTTTTTTTTGGCATGGTAGAAAACATTTCTACCTCTGTGCTACATATTCAGTCTTTTAAAAAAAAAAATCATGATACATCACACAGAAGAGATTTGTTCTACTCTGACCTAAACCTATATTTTAAAGAAATAACCCTACAATTGTAGGAGTTAAGTGATATCAATTTTTAAATAACTGAAGTAGTTATCATGAAGTTAAATCTGAAAGTTTCAAGTGACATTTGAATTCCATCTTGCTATCTTTTCTTCTCAACATCTGTGTAGAAGGTTATTTTGAAAGAAAAAGAAGGATCACCTTAAAACTTAGCTACGTGAACAGATTTTTGCTTTCAAATTTGTTGCTTCCTAGCAATGCTCTGCTGTACCATATCATGAATTTATTATTAACTATTAATTATTGTTTTTATTTGTTTGTTTGCAAGCAGAGATAGGGAAGAGAAAGAAGAGAAGGGGAGGAGAGGGGAGAGGAGAGGAAAGGAGAGGAGAGAGGAGAGGAGAGGAGAGGAGAAGGGGAGGGGAGGGAGGGGAGGGAGGGGAGGGAGGGGAGGGGAGGGGAGGGGAGGGGAGGGGAGGGGAGGGGAGGGAGGGGAGGGGAGAGGAGAGGAGAGGAGAGGAGAGGAGAGGAGAGGAGAGGAGAGGAGAGGAGAGGAGAGGAGAGGAGAGGAGAGGAGGAACTGAGAATTGGCATGCTTGGGGGATGCCTGAGCCTCTAGCTTCTGCAAACAAACTCCAGATGCAGGTGTACTTTTGTGCATCAGGCCTTTATGTGGGTAGTGGAGGATGGAAATCTGGTCATTAGGCCTTGCAGGCAAGTGCATTAACCACAGAGCCATCTCCCCAGCCTGGAATCATCATTTTTATCATCACCATCTGTTCTGTTATATAGCAAACTCATGTAGATATCTTCTGACAGGTCCAATCACAAGCACCTTGGCTAAGGAAAGTTGCAAAGGAAAATTCTGCTTATTATTATGTGATTGCAGTTTGCCTTCATGAAGCTTTCAATTATGATTATTTTTATCCTAGCTTAAAAGTTGATTACTGTCATAGTCAAGTTCAAGTTCCTGGGATGACCCTTCAAACGAGACACAGTTCATGGGAGGGTTTATTTAAAGTTTACAGATCCAAAGAAATTCCATAATGGCAGAAGTTGCTCTCCACTTTACACAGATCCACACAGACAGAAAAGCAATCAACACTCACCACAGCACACACAAACACAGTCCAGGAATCCCAAGCAGAGCTCAAGCCCTCTGTGTAAGGTTGAGGATTCCAGATCCACTCCTAAGCACACCTTAGGGCTGGACCCTAGGGTTCACCCCACAGTGACGCCTCTTCTAGCCAGGCAACTGGAAACCCAAAGGGGCTTTAATAAAACTGAATGCATTGGGAGTTATCAATTCAAAATATCATAGTTACCCACTCCACTGTCTACATTGCTTTTTATTCCTTTTCTCACTGATAATTCAGTGGGATATCAATCATTCTCAGCCAATATATCAGTCTCATTAATTTCCATTCAATCCCCCTGGCATTTTTGCTCCACATTAGGGAGACTTTTGTCCACAGCTCTGAGGAATATTGTTCTAAACTGTTGGAATGTGCACCCTGCGTATATGAGTGTTTGAACATAATCATTTCTAAGATACTTTTTCAAGGATTAAGTCTCATATGTCTAAACTAAGCTTTTATACTGTGTGATAGATTCTAGTGAAATATATACAATATATGAGTTATAAATTATGGATTTGAAAACATTTTACAGAAAAATAAATTGCATTGTTAATTTTATGATAGGTTTAAAAAAAGAAACACATATAATGAAGCTTGGTTCCATGTAGTTTCAAATGACTGGTGGTGGAAGTGATGTGAAATGTACTATAATATGGAGGAGCAAAATTTCACATCATTGATTTAGTGTTGAATGACTTTTGATGTCATTAATGCAATGCTGAATGAAACACACACACAAAAAAATGTGTCAATGCTCCAAGAATCCTGGATTTTCAATGTAACTGAAGAGATGGCTTACTGGTTAAGCCACTTTCCTATAAAGCCTAAGGACCCAGGTTCAATTACCCAGTGCCCATGTAAGTCAGATGCACAAGATGATGCAGATGTCTGGAATTCATTTACAGTGGCTATAGGCCCTGGCATGCCCATTCTCCCTCTCTCTATATACCTTTCTCTCTCTCTCTCTCTCTCCCTCAAATAAATAACATATAGATATAGACAGATATGTAATGGAAACAATTCTTTTTTTGTTAGTTGTAGAGGTGATATTTAATATATGACATGAAATACAGGTCCTGGCAAGGCCATTCTCCCTCTATCTCTATCTGCCTTTTACTTTCTCTCTCTCAAATAAATAAAGAATATATATGGCTGGAGAGATGGCTTAGCAGTTAAGTGCTTGCCTGTGAAGCCTAAGGACCCCGGTTTGAGGCTCAATTCCCCAGGACCCACTTTAGCCAGATGCACAAGGGGGTGCACGCATCTGGAGTTTGTTTGCAGTGGCTGGAGGCCATGGTGCACCCATTCTCTCTCTCTATCTGTCTCTTTCTCTCTCTCTGTCTGTCGCTCACAAATAAATCAGCAAATTATAAAAAAAAGAATATATAGATGTAGATATAGATAGTTATACATGTAGTTAGATATTTAATGGAAATAATTCCATTCTGTTAGTTGTACAGGTGATGTTTAATATATGACATGAAATGGTAAGTATATTATGCCTATCAGATATTATACTCTGATAAAGAGAATGCATTTATCATTGCATCTATTAAGACAGCATTCATACAATCATTGGCCCTTTGTTGCTTTTATGAAAGTTCTGTATTTGTTTGGTCAGGGTTGCATAGCTTGTGTCTTCATTTTTGGGTTCTGATCCTATTGTCTCTTCTATGGTTTGATTAAGCCAGGAAGAAGAGCGAGTTAATGGAAGAATACCTGGTAAGCGTGGGGCACTTAAATAGCCCATTTCCCTGGGGCACTAGTTTTGTTGTTTTTAGCTTTCTTGTTTGGGTTTGATATACCTGCTCACTGGAATCATCCAAAGATGATAGATGCCATGAAACTACAGGTGACTCATCAGAAATGTCAAAAATATCTCCAAAGTAGCACATAAGAGATTATGTACATGAAGAGGAGGGCATAATGCAATGGTGGCAGAAATATGCCCAAATGGTTGAACAATGGAAAGCCCCCAAGATGAGGTAAGAAAAGGATGAGGAGGTGTGACTAGAGAGGCTGCACCTACCCTGGCTATTTATTGCCCTTGCCCACTCCCCTGCACCTTATTGCAGTTTATTGCAGGTCTAACTTTAATTAGCACTTACACCCCATTGTAATTTTCATTTGCCAAACTAAATTTTTGTAAATCTTTTGGAACTTGCTAACTCACCTGTCAAGTACTATTGTAACCCGTGCTTGCTTATGCTATAAAATCCATAACAAACCTAAATTCGGGGCTGACACTATTACTGAGAGATCCTGGAATCAGTCTGCCAGTGTAAATAAACATCCTCTCCACCATGTGACTCGGGTGCTGGTCTCTTGACTCCCAGAAGTTTCCATAACACTTCCTTCTATGGCTAATTGGAAAATATGTGACTCATGTGTTTTTGTGTGTTATCTTTGCTTATAGAAATATATTAAGAATTTCTTCACAAAGGAACTGTTGTTATATTTGACTTGTAGTTTGGGTATTATTTTGCTATAGCAATTACACTATCTGAATCTCTTCCCTTTGTTGAACCCTACAGACCAGGCACAGGTAATAGAAGAATGGGAATAATAGCATAAAATTAGAATCTTCCACAAAATAAAGGCATATACGGTTGAATAAAGTATGGGTTTATACAGAGTTCCCAGCCAGTGAAAGCACTTAGAGACAGTACCAAAAAATATCTCCTACTTTGTTCCATGGAACTACATTATTTACTTTGAATACTTATAAGATATAGATCCAAATAAAGTTGGATCGCTTATCAAGAAAGGCTTTTCATTTTGAAGAACCTGTCTAACTATCCAACCTCCACGTGACAGGTGGAAGAGCAGACTCAACACATACAGTAGACGTGTGATGGATGCGTGTATGAGCACTTAGAGAGGACAAATTTGCATGTGACCTTTCACAACCCCATGACATTTACATTACTTATAGAGAGTTGCTCTGTGTCAGATGTGGTGATGTGAGTCCGTAATTACAACACCAAGGGGTGTGAGACAAGCCAGTCTCAAGTTCAAGGATAGCCCATGCCATGTAGCGAGAACTTGTAAACATAAATAAACAAAAAACAGATAAATAAATGAATAAAGTGCTTTTACTCTGAAGTCTGTAATGTATACTCTATGCCTGATGGTCTAAAACCCTGAAAAATGAAACATATAGAAGATCTGATAGTAATATCCCTTAGAGCTCTCCCATAAAGAGAAAATACTTATTCCCAAAGATGAGCTGGACTTGTAACCTAGATGTTAGCGACATATGGGATTTACGTCCCTCCTCTCTGTGAATGTGGTAGGTAGATCTAAATATGACATGTTGTTTTAAGTAGGATTGACCTTTTTGTAATCTTTGTGCTGAATAATTCTCTAGCAAGAGTGATTTGAAAATGTTATTCCTTGGTGATATTCACAATACCAAAGGTGAATAGTCAAGTAAATGTGATCTTAGATGAGGACCTGAAATTCACCAACACATAATGCTTCCTGATGCTTCATTTTGGCTGATATTCTTATAGTAATTGGCATTATTTTAATTAAAAAGCATTATATTCCTTATTCAAGTGACTTCATAAATAGAATTCTACCTGCAAGAATTTGTGAGAAGGGAATGGATCTGACACCAATAAATCATTGCTTACGCAATGCCTATACTTGGAGCAGAGGCACTTCAGGGATCTATTACCACATACAACTTACCAGGGAGCCTGTTCCACAAGCTTTTTGCATTAGTAAAACATGAAAGTGCCCATAACGACAGCTTTTCAATTGCTTTGGAAACGGAATGGACATAAAATACCCCATATACCTTGCAAAAATATTCTTTTTGAACCACTATAGTTAAAATAAAATCACAAAAATTTTAGAGTTAATCTTAAATATGTAATTATGTTAGATTACTGAAATGTTTAAAAATAATGAATTCAAGTAGCTACTGTTTGAGAACCCATTTAATGTGCGGCCACAGTGCTGTCAGGGTAACACGTTAAGGTAGATAGTGTTACTCAGATTGTATGAAAGATGACAGATTCACTGAAAATTAACTCTTCTTTCACAAGGCTAGTAAGTGGTAAGGTTGAGATGCAAACACAGATATTGCCAACTCTCGAAGGTCAATCTGCTAGGATAACATTCTACTGACTACTACTATGACTCTGTTTCTATAAGGATTATTTTGTTTATTTATTTTTTTTTTTATTTGAGAGCGACAGACAGAGAGAAAGAGGCAGAGTGAGAGAGAGAGAGAATGGGCGCGCCAGGGCTTCCAGCCTCTGCAAACGAACTCCAGACGCGTGCGCCCCCTTGTGCATCTGGCTAACGTGGGACCTGGGGAACCGAGCCTCGAACCGGGGTCCTTAGGCTTCACTGGCAAGCGCTTAACGGCTAAGCCATCTCTCCAGCCCTATAAGGATTTTTTTTTTTTTTAAGTAAAGCTTCTGCCACCTTGTATACACCAGATTTTTTGAAAGTGAAATTGTAATAATCTTCTCCTTAGACTCTAGAAAGTATCAACTGAGAGGTTCCATGCACACCTGGCCTTCATCTTCATTTTGAACTAGGAATACATTTTCTTGACAATGACAGAGATGGAAATTTGGAAGGAGACCAGGCCCCAGACATGTTTTGGGTTTTAATATTTGTTAAACTGTGTTCTTAAGAGAGGTGACACAGCTAAGGAAATATAAATTAGTCAACATTTTCTCTGCATACGTAATCAGGAGTAATAATCCAACAGAATTTGCTGATTTCATAATGAGTATAATGATTGAAAACGCCTCTGCTTTTGTAGATGGAGTAGAAGAAAATTTATATATAATATTTATCTAGGTTCTTTTTTGGTGACTCCCTGTTTTATAGTTTGCAGATATTTTGACATGACTTTTAGTCTGATTCAAAGTTCCTATATTCTACAAAGAATTCCTGGTGCATGGAGGAACGGAACAATGTCTGTAAACACAGATAGTGTATGTAAGCACTGGAGAAGTATTTTGCGCTGGTGCCAGGCGCAGAAATAAAAATGTATCATTGCGACTATCTGGGTATAGAAAGGACTTGGTTTGATTTCTCAAACAGTGCCTAGGCTGCCTCATGCTCAAAAAGCTGTTCTCAAATTTCTTAAACTCACTTGAAGATTACTTTTCAGTATATAATGCATCTAAGATTTCATGGCTTAATATGTTGTATGTAATGTTTTCTACTGTGAAATTGTATTTATTTATTTATTTATTTTTTAACATTTTAATTAATTTATTTCTTTACACATAACTGAAAGTGATGTTACAGTACATAAGTTATTTACAACTGTGCAGTAATGTGTTGCAAAATAAATTATCTAGAAGGCAGCAAAAGTACATTGTGAATGTATATAAAACTGTACAGGTTTGCGGATACACTCTATAGGATTATTGGCTCTGTAGTGTTTCAAGTTACGTTCTCAGAAAGAGAAACAAAATGCCCAAGATTAAAGGAAAAATATACAAACCACGTGGATTTGACTCCATTAAAAACACTATTGGAGAGTCCTGGCTGCGTCCCTCTGTGTCTGGGCAGGTGGCAGCCAGGTCCTTGCTGGCACCAGCATCCCAGTGTCCAAGCCTGTCCTAAGGACCATGTGGGATGGCGCTTTCCCACCTCACACAAGCAGTGACCCCTAGGTCAGAGGGGCAGAAATTGTATTTATAATTAGAAGTTCCATATGATAAGTGATTTATTTCCATATTAACTTTGATGAAAATATCTAGCTTGGAATTGTTTTGAACTTTTAAGACACCAGAAAACTTTGCATGTGAAATTTATTCATTTTTACATAATTTCCCTTTGAGAGATTGGAGAAGAAACAATATTGGATCTGTGCATATTATTTAAAGTGCTAAAAAGACAATGCACAATTAAGTGGGTTGACCTTAAGATGCACCTTTATTTATATAAGAACATATTGTGAATATTCTGGAATGTTTTGCTTAGACTTGGCATGGATTTGATTATTCTCATTTTCCCTTGAAGCAACTATAACTTAAAACAAAATTCAATATTGTCTTAACAAGCTGCAAAAAATAATGCATTGTAATTTCAAAACAAGGATTTACATCATATTTTCCTTCATTTATATATTCATCTTTGCCTATATCTATAATACCTATCTATAAAAATTTTGTGAGTCACAATATTAAATGATAAGCCAGAGTATTTTGAAACATCTTAACATAATTATTTTTACTCTTGCCTATGGAAATATGGTTTTGGATCCTAACTAAAGTTGCACCCACTTGGGTCATTTTATTTTTTGCTTTTTATTACATAATATGTCAAAGGGTATTTAATTCCAAATAGTAATTGTTATTACTATCCATAAAAATTAAATTACCTCATACAATATTGTGTTATATTGATATTTGCCTAATCCTAAAGGTATTGATATGTTCATATGTATAAATGTATAAACATTACACACACACACACACACACACACACACACACACACACACATATATATATATATATATATATATATAAACATTAATATGAAAACATTTTTATCTTTTCTCCCTAAACTGTATTTTAAAGTTTGGTGATTTGGCTATATTTATTCCATGATGTTATGTAGTATAAATCAAAAAAATCAATTTCAAAGCAATTGCTCTTACAAGGGCAGCTTTTCTGTCCTAAAACAACAGCAAGTTGCACTATCAATGGATTGCTGGTTAGTCAGTGCATTTTTATTTGTGTGGATAGTTACATGAGTGTAATACCAATATAAATTCATCAGAAATTAACACATGAATTAAGCAAAACTAAAATCACCCAAAGCTTACAAATGCTGACATTAATTATATATTCTTTTTCTTAGGCTCCATTTCAATTCAGGGTGATCTGTGATGTATAAAATAAATATTGTATCTGAATCTGCACATAGGTAATGTTTTATATTGATGACATAATTTTTTGAGTTGTCTAGCTAATTACTTAGTTCTTAAATCTAAAATTTAAAAAAAGGTCCTTTTCTCTAGTGCTTGTGTGTATGTATGGTGGCAAATCTGGTATGCTGTGGACAACAGATGGTGGGGCATGATGTTTGTGAGGGCATCATGACCCTAGTGCCCAGTGGCATCCTCCACAAATCAAGATTCCCAGATTACATGTCACTTCTGATACTCTGGGACCTTATGGTAGCCAAAGTTCCATGAAATTTAAAAGAACTCATCCATGTAATGACTCTATCTGGGTGTTATTAATATTACACACTTTAGAATGAAATTTTCCACTCAAGCATTGTGAACTCCAGTCCACCTAACAGTGCACTGACCTGTACAAGACATATATGGTACAAAGTTATGTGTTAGTGTCTCAAATAGTAGGCATATTAATTTTTCCCACAGGACAGAATAAGACAGTTAAACCTGCTAGTACATGCCAAGAAGGCTTGCACCACCACGATTCCTATAAGTGGCACAGGGCCATAGATGGGCAATAAAATGGGACAAAAATATGAATTTCTTGAAAGCAGTCTGTATATCTTGACATTTGGGCCAAGTCAGTAAAATCTTGTCCACAATGACCAAATGACTGTTATATTTACCTTCTCTTTGCTGTGACAAGACAACAGACCATAGGCAGCTGATGAGAGGAAAGAGTTTATTTGGCTTCCTGTCTTGAGGGGAAGCTTCGTGACACCAGTGGAAGGCATGGAATGGGTGGAAGCTGGGCATCACCTCTACTTCAGCAGGTAGAACAAAGATGGAACCGAGCTCTGGCCGCGGGGAGCCGGACGTAACACACGAGCCTCCCCTTGCACCACACATCCTCCTGAAAAGCCCCACCCTCCAATTTGCCACTGGATTCTTAGTAGCTGATAATCCTTCTCTATGGATTATAACTTTCATTCATTCCTCTTAGCCCCTACTTTCTTATTATCTTGTCATTCTTAAAAGCACAGAAGTTTATTAAAATTATTACTTTTGTTACAGTATATGTTAGTTCTCAAAAATATTGTAGCGTTTGCTCAACTAATATCTACGAAATGACCATATGGATGATTATAAAGTAATGTTTTCTTTGCATTTAACTTTTTGTCTTCTCTTTCCTTCTTTATTTCTCTCTTTCTTTGTTTCTTCCTTCCCTTCTTCCTCTCCTTCCTCCTCCTCCTTCTTCCTCTCCTTCCTCCTCCTCCTTCTTCTTCTTTTTGAGGTATGGCCTCATTCTAACTTAGGCTGAACTTGAACTCACTCTACTGTTCCAGGTCCTTCTCAAAATCAAGGCAATCCTCCTACCACTGCCTCCTGAGAGCTGGATTAAAGGTGTGCACCACCATGGCTGGCTAGGTATTATTTCTGCATTTATAACAAGAAAATCTTATGTGTGAAATATGGACTTAAAATAACCATGATTAATTTCTATTTTTTCTCCTGACATACTTGCCAAATGTGTGTAAAGTTTTAAGTTTGAGGAAAGCTTGAACTTTTATGATCTGTGCTCTCCTAAATCTATCTCTGTATAATATCTTCAAGTCTTATTATTATTAATTTATTGTTTTACTGAAATAGCTTATTAAAATGTTTAAGGCAATTAACATATGGAGGATCTAGGTCACACTGTGAGTTAAAATAAGAAGAACCAGTGCAGACCTTAGAGGTGTGTGTGGCATTTCTAAGTATAAGTAAACCATGTGATACTGCACACTGAATTTTTGCCCTCTAGCTGTATTTCTCAATCTACACTTAGCTTTGTCCTAAAACCAAGCTAAACATTCAGATGAGCAGGCAACTGACTCTTCTTCAACACAGAAAAGGGAAGAAGTAATTGTTATGTACAACATATATTGTGAGTTTTACTACTCAAGACCAGAAAGAAAATGTACTGCTTTATTTTGGAATTCCATAATATATTGTTATACATCTCACATTGCTACCTTGTTACATCAACACACTAAGAATAGAACATTTCATCAGTATCAAATTTTGAATGGTAAATAATATAGTAAAAAAGTCAAACAGCAAATGAACAAGTAGAAAAAATGCTGTTTGAGCACATATAATACATTGCTCATGTTCTAAAGTCTGACAAGGCAGCAACCAAACAAACAGGAAGAAAAAAAGTCCAATGCATAGAAAAGATGCAATTTAGGCTCATTTTATGAAGAAACAATGATATGAACAGATGGCTGAAAAATATAAAAGTAAAGACAATGAAAAATCATCTTAATCAATAAGCTTCTGGGATGGCAGCCTCTGCCTTCCCTGAGTACGTCAAAGCATGACATGTCTTCATTTCCAAGGCTGTACCTTCCCTGTCAGATGAGGGAATGTGTGGTCTTTGCACCCTTACTTTCCAAAACTATTCTTTCTGAGTCATACTCATCTTTCAGGGAACACTGTCTGGACTCTCCCATCAGGCCTTTCTGCTCAACTCCAGCATTATTTTCTTTTCGGTTTTTTTGAGGTAGGGTGTTACCAGCTCAGGCTGACCTGGAATTCACTATATCGTCTCAGGGTGGCCTCAAACTCATGACAATCCTCTTACCTCTGCCTCCTGAGTGCTGGGATTAAAGGCATGTGCCACCACACCGAGCTCAAGTATCTCCATTTTTATTTTATTATTTATTTATTTATTTTTATTTATTTATTTAAGAGAGAGAGAGAGAGAGAGAGAGAGAGAGAGAGAGAAAGAGGCAGAGAGCAAGAGAGAGAACGGGTTTGCCAGGGCTTCCAGCCACTGCAAACGAACTCCAGATGTGTGTGCCCCCTTGTGCATCTGGCTAACGTGGGTCCTGGGGAATCGAGCCTCGAACCGGGGTCCTTAGGCTTCACAGGCAAGCGCTTAAACACTAAGCCATCTATCCAGGCCTCCATTTTTATATAGCTCTGACATAACATTTCTGACAGAACCACTCATTTTACCTAGCAATACTCTTATTCAAATTTTGTTGAGAGGACATCACCTTTGTAGGTATTAAGTAGTGAATGCATGTTGCTTAATCTAATTAAAGATGTAAAATATCACTGCATTAATTCATTGAAAAATCTTGTTAGATTTGCTTCTAATAGAAATAATGGAGGAATGGGCAGTGAGTCAATGTTTGTGTTTTTATTTAGTCCTGAAACTATAATGAAATAATTGGATTGGCATAGACAAGGTTAAGAGAGAAGGTCTGAAGTGTGAGGAGTAATGCCACCATAGAAAATCCAGTAAGAAAGTTAAGTGGGATTGCAAGTGAGTATGGAACCTAACATTATTTTTAATAGACCAGGATATTTACAGTCTATGTGAGTCTCCATGTAAGTTCATGATGCATCCTATACCCATCTGTTCTCTTCCTGCTTTGCTCACAGGTCTCTATACATTTCACCAAAGGGTTACTACTTCTGTATGAATCTTAGTACAAGAGCTTGCAATAATTAAAAATGATAGAATTAGGACAGAATGCTAAACATAAATAGAAGGATAAAAAGACATCTGGCACAATTAACAGTGAGTAAACCAGGTTTACCTAGCCTGAGTAAAACAGAATATTGAAACATCATGAAATTGAGGGAACTTGTGTTGAGAAATAAGTCAGCTAATTTATAGCTCAAAATATTTCTCTTCAATTGCATTTTTATTAATTGGGACATTTCCATAAAATAGGGAGATTGGTTTTCAATTTTTATCAGTTCCTGCTGTTTATTTCCCAGTTGAAAGTATAACCCACTGTGTGTCACTAATATTGGCTTAGGTAGATATAATTATAATGTATATTCAGAGAATTGTGATTTCAGGTTACAAAGAAAAAACAAGAACAGAACAACTCTCAGCAATAGAAAATGATTTTCATATAAATATGCACATAGTGATAGAAAGATGATAAAAGAGGACTGTTGAAAACAGAGGGCTTTAAAAAATATTATTGAATGGATTTCTGTGTTTTCTTATGTAGAATAAGTAATCAAAAAGTGTTTTTACAATACTTTTATTTGTTTATTTGCAACAAGAGAGAGACAGCAACAGAGAGAGAGAGAGAAGGAGAGATAGGGAGAGACACAGAGAGATAATGAGTGGATTGCCAAGGCCTTCAGCCACTTCAAAAGAACTCCAGATGTGTGTGCCACACCTGACTCATGTGGGTACTGGTGAACTGAACCAGCACTGTTAGGACTGGAAGGCAAGTGTCTTAATAGTTGAGCCATCTCCTCAGCCCCTAGTAGGGTTTTCTTGTCTTTTTTCTTTTTATTATTAGTTATTAATAATTATTAATTTATTAATTAGATTTTACTCAGTGAATACAGCCAAGTTGGTACTGTTGTTAGCCTAGTTTTTGGAACATTCTTCATATGCCCCTATAGATTCCATTGAACTTATTCTTCAAGGGAAATTTCATTCACTTTGTTTCTATTACTAAATCAAATACACTGTTAGCAGGCATGCCCGACAGATTAATTTTGAAAATCAGGCATTTTTTTAGTTGGGAGACCTTTTATAACTGCTTGGCTCTCTGTACTTGTTATAGGTCTATTCAAATGGTTTGTCTCATCTTGATTTAATTTTGGTAGGTCATATGAATCAAGGAAATCATCCATTTCTTTCAGAATTTCAAAGTTAGAGGCACATATATTCTTAAGTATGTCCTTATAATTGTCTGAATTACTTTGGTATCTGTTGTGATGGTGCCTTTTCCATTGCTAATTTTATTAATTTTTGTCTCTTCTTTCTTTCTTCTGGTCAAATTTGCTAAGGGTAAGTCAGTCTAGTTTGTCCTTTCAAAGAGCCAACTCTTTGTTTTTTTGATTCTTCAAATTATTTTTTTTTGGTTTGTATTTCATTAATTTCTGCCCTAGTCTTTATAATTTCTTCTTGTCTACTGTTTTTGGTTTGCCTTGTTCTTCTTTTTCCAAGGCCTTAAGGTGGATCATTAAATTGTTTATTTGTGAACGCTCTAATTTCTTAATATTGGCACTTAGAGCTATAAATTTCCCTCTGTGGACTTCCTTCATTGTGTCCCAAGGATTTTGATATGTTGTATTATCACTATCATTTGATTCTATGAATTTATTGATTTCTTTTTTTAGCTTGTGCTTTCTGATTAGGTTGAAACAAGGTTTTGGATTATGCCATCGTAGGGGAATATACAGAAATTAAATCTTTAATATTACAGTATATCTTTATTTAATTATTTATTAAGGTATTTGACAGGGAAAGAGGAAGAGAGAGAGAGAGAGAGAGAGGGAGAGTCTATGCCAGGGCCTCCAGCCACTGCAAACAAACCTCAGACACGTGCATGAGTCACCTTGTGCATCTGCCTAACATGGGTCCTGAGGAATCAAACTTGGGTCCTTTGGCTTTGCAGGCAAATTACTTAACTAGTGAGCCATCCCTCCAGCCCAGTACATTCATTTAATTTATAAATAAATCTTCAAAAATGTATACCATTGGTTTATATAAGATCAAGGAATTTCAATGTTGTGTTAGAATTAGAATAGCACCTCTTTCTAGCTGAACCATATGCGTTGTAATTCATTTCAAAGTATAGATTCTGATATGACTCGTGGATGACTGGCGCACTGGTGCCCCATAGCTCAGGTCGCGGTTTAGCATTTATGAGAACGAATGCCTACAGTGTAGCCTGAGTCTTCATTTGTCAGTTGTGATTTATGAAGACTACCCAATATTCTGTATCTCAGTTATCTTATCCATAAATAAGTAAATGAATGTTTATTACCATGGGGGGGATCTTGAAATAAATTACCCTCATATCTGTAAAATACATTGAATAGTTCCTGACTTGCTTTTTTAAAATTATATACATATATATACATACATACATACATACATACATACATACATACATATATATATATATATATATGAAATCTGTGAACATGAAGATATGCTTATGCCAATAATAGGTAAATAGGTATGTATGTTGGTAAAGATGACAAAGAAAGTAGATTTCATCTAAATTGTATGCATGAATAAATGTGTACTGTCAGACCCTAGGGCACTCTTCTCAATTTTAAGCTTCTTAGTTCAGGATAAGAGAAACAGATGTGGTTCAAAACTGAGCATTTGATAGGTAAGGAGATGGGGTGGTCAATGGATGAGAATACTTGTTGCAAGCATGAGTCTCTGAGATGTAATTCATTTGATTCTCTGGCACCCAAGTAAACAACTGGCCATGCGCATCAGGAACAGCATTGCTGTGGGAAGAGACACAAAGGATCACAGAGGCGCATAAAGAATGCAGGTCTGTATATACAGAGAATCCATCTCAAGAAACACGCAGAGGAGCGGAAGAAGTGAACATCTGACATTTTTCTCCGGCCTTCACATGCCCGTGAGTTCATATTGTACATACATGTGCATAGACCCTATACACACACCACAATGTACATGACACACACAAACACACACATGCACCACATACTATAAATGCAAAAATGTATTTAGCAAGCCAAAATGAAAAATGGAATACATTTTAGAAATTTTTAGGTAAAACTTCACCAGAAGGGTATCTGCAAGGTGTATTTGCTCCTGTATGTGTTAAAGAGTTAATTATAATCACACAGAAGAATTAAATGGCATGCTTTCTTCTTCTAAAACATTAAGTTTAGTGTGCACTCCTTATGTTGTGATCCTCACTGTTGAACAGAGGAATAGGTCCAGTGACATCCCATTGGAAGGACACTATGTGAGACGCTAGGTCCTCAATGATGAACTGCGGAGGAGGCCCAGTAAATTCACCCATGCATGTACATCAATGAAGATATTTACAAAACTTACATTGAACCATAGTAATAAAAATTTTAAGTCTCTGTGAAAATATTACCAGAACTGTAAAGGTGTCCAAGGGAGGAACCAGATGTAAAGATTTGCAGAAAAGTATTTCATGAAGAGAAAAATAAAATATAAACCTTTTTTATTCGAATGAGCTTTACCCTCTCTTTTACTACCTTCTAATTATATAGTGGAGAATATGAAGGAGGTATTTAAAAATAATACTTAGGAGAAATTAGAGAAATACAGTGTTAGAGAACCTATACAGTTTCAATTAAAATTACAGTGTGATTTGTGATCTGAAAGATGCAATGAAAAAAACATGGATCATGAAAAGAGTGAAGGGGCTGGAAAGAGATGTTGTAATAGTTAAGACGCTTTCTTGTACAGCCGAGGGTCCCAGATTTGATTCCCTAGTACCAAGGTAAAGCCAGATGCACAAGGTGGTACATGTGTTCGGAGTTAGTTCATTTGTATTATTGTGCTTAGAGTTCTTGATGTGCTCTCTCTGTCTCCCGCTGTCTCATTCTCTCTCTCTCTCTCTCTCTCTCTCTCTCTCTCTCTCTCTCTCTCAAATAAATAAAAGCAATCTTAAAAAAGAAAGAATGAAAGAGTGAAGCAAGGAGAAAGTGGTGATTATTATTTCTAAGAACTAATGACACAAGGTACTGCCTTGAGGTGTTATTTACACTGACGTGAATGTTTACCAGTGTTTCTTGGGAAATCATACTATTTTACTCAGGTGAAGTCTTATTGATGTCCTTGTCAGATCATTCAAAAGTAAAGCAATGACTCAGCAAAAATAAGCATGGCCACCTCCTGCTCAAAAGTGCTCTAAAATATAAAGCCCAGTACATTTAGAAAAGTGACTGTCATACCAGCATTGCTTGGAGGACATGAAACAGATATAGTGACATAAAGTGTGCTCCATCTCTCACCTCTCTCTCAAGATTAAACAAAGCAAAAATGAAGCAATAACAATAACCATATCCACCTATGATTATCATTCTGGGAATATGTCTTAACCTAGCTGACTATGTTAATATAATCCTCTGGCAAACCTTTAGTGCATTCTAAAAATATGTAAACAACGACATAAATCCACATATATCTCAATAAATGGTAGCTAGTCTATTCCACATATTTATAGAATAATCTTTCTGCCATCATTGAGCATCATGCTGTAAATCTGTAAATTTGGATTTGATTTCAAGAAAGTATAAAAGTCACATAAATGCACATAAGGAGAACTAAGTGGGTGTTTCAAATTCTAGAGAATTAATTTTAAGTACTGTGATAAAAAATATGCTTAAATCCTGGGCCTAGTAAAAGAAATGATTGTTTTTTAAAAATTTTTTGTTTAATTTTTGTTTGCTTTTCACTTTCTAAACTAAATTTCAGAAGGAATACATCCACCAAATCTGTTAAAAGACAAGAGAAAGAAAAAAATAGCACCCATTCATTTTAAGGTAAGGCTCAGAAGTTTTCATACTATTTTCATACTGCACTTCAGTTTAAATACTGAGGACAAAAATAAATAAATAAAATAAATTTTAAAAGAAGATTAATTGCCACACCTCCCATTATCGGAGGATCAGAAAGGTAGTAATAGGCTGGCAGTAATGGGTCTGTTGCATTATTACTTATTTATTTTTTCAAATTTTTATTAGCAGCTTCCATGATTATAAAACAATATCCCATAGTAATACTTTCTCTCCCCCCGCCTTTCCCCTTTGAAACTTGGTTCTCCATCATATCACTTCCCCATCTCAATCAGTCTCTCTTTTATTTGGATGTCAAGATCTTTTCCTCCTCTTTTGATGGTCTTGTGTAGGTGGTGTCTGGCACTGTGAGGTCATGGATATACAGGCCATTTTGTGTCTGGAGGGAGCATGTTGTAAGGAGTCCTACCCTTCCTTTGGCTCTTACATTCTTTCCACCACCTCCTGCAATAGACCCTGAACCTTGGAAGGTGTGATAGAGATATTGTAGTACTGAGCACTCCTGTCACTTCTTTCCAGCCCCATGATGCCTTCTGAGTCATCCCAAGGTCACTGCCATCTGAAAAGAGAAGATCCTTTACCAAAAGTGAGAGTAGCATTAATATAAGGGTATGAACATTAAGAGAAGTGCTTACTGGGCAGTTTGGTGAGCATAGTATATACATTTAGCCAGACAGCTACAGACGTTATACCCCTAGGGCTCATGACTACCACTGTTTAAAGTTTTCAGTATCAGGGATGTATTCACTCCCATGGAGCATGCCTCCAGTCTAATTAGAGGACAGTTGATTTCCACCATGACAGGCATGCCATTATTGCACCTGTTGGCTCATTTGGCCTGGCTGGCTAAATATAAGGCTTACAGTGTCCACTGTTGAGTATCTTCACTAGTGATTTCTCTTTCTCCCATTGAAGTGCACTGCATGCAGAATGTCTTCTTCCAGCTTTCTGTCAGCTTATTTATTTATTTATTTTTCTCATCAAGTAACTTCAGGATAAGGTGTGTATATATATATATATATATATATATATATATATATATATATATATATATATATATATATGGTTTTGGTTTTTCGAGGTAGGGTCCCACTCTAGCTCAGGGTGACCTGGAATTCACTATGGCATCTCAGGTTGGCCTTGAACTCATGGCAATCCTCCTACCTCTGCCTCCTGAGTGCTGGGATTAAAGGCGTGCACCACCATGCCTGGCTATAAGGTATATGTTTTGGCCCATTGTTTCAGATGGTATACTTCATCATGGCAGGAAACTTAATAGAGGCCCCAACTACCTCTCATATGACGGGAGCATGACATGGCTGGTTGCATCATAACAATGGAGAGTAGGAAGAGGAGACTTGCTAGGTAGTTATGGACATGACCCAGAGTTAACCATTTTGCTCTGTGCCTTTATTCATCTACTCCATGATAGTAGTTTGGCCTTTTTTCCCTTGCTCTGTGGATGTAGCTGGTAAAGTGAATTTAATCGAATGGAATTTCCTTCTTAATCCTGTTCTGCCTCTCTGTTAGAAAATGGCGGATGTGTGCAGAACTGTGTGGACGCAGTGACTGTCACACAGACTGACCAGTCCCATAGTAAGGAGGGTGATGCCTGGGTACAATGTGCAGGGTGACGGTTAGCCCAGGGCTACACTTCTCCATATCTCAGTGCAGCAATTTTAATTTTAATGAATTCCCTTTTTTATTTTTTCCCAAGCATAGAGAGACAGAGGGAAGAGAGGAGAGTGAGAAAGGGGAGAGGGAGAATGAGAATGGGCATCGTAGGGCCTTAAGATATTGCAGACAAACCCCAGATGCATGTGTCACTTTGTGCATCTGGCTTTAACTGAGTACTAGGCTTTACAGGCAAGTGCCATGTCTGCTGAGCCATCTCTCCAGCCTCATCAGTCCAGCAATTTAAAGAGTAATTTATATTTCCTAATTTTCTAGCCAAAAATTCTTATGATCCCTTCTAGACAGTAATAATCTTGCTGCAATCTCCTTTTTGTAAAACTTCCTGTTGTACAAATAATGTTACTTTTGCTAGTTTTGCTTTACAGTAAATATGTAAGCTACTTTTGTACACTTTTTTCTATATATAACAAGATTTCTTATTCTAAAATTATCCTTCATTATGCATGAGATCAATTCTTTAAATATATACACACACATATATATTTTTATACATACATGTATATATATATATATATATATATATATATATATATATATATATATATATACACATACACACACAGTCTCAGAGTGGCCTCTAATTCATGGTGATCCTCCTACCTCTGTCTCCTGAGTGGTCAGATTAAAACCTTGCACCACCACTCCTGGCTTTAAAAATGTTCAGCCGGGCGTGGTGGCGCACGCCTTTAATCCCAGCACTCGGGAGGCAGAGGTAGGAGGATTGCCATGAGTTCAAGGCCACCCTGAGATGACAGAGTTAATTCCAAGTCAGCCTGGACCAGAGTGAGACCCTACCTCGAAAAACCAAAAAATAAATAAATAAATAAATAAATAAAATAAAAATGTTCATATTGGAAACTTTAATATATGAACATATTAAAAATTGGTCCTTTTCCCATCAGGTTACCCATTTTTTTGTCCCTTCTTCTCTGCCATTTTCCACCCTCATCCATGGAGCTATCAGCAATCATTATGGGGTCATGAATTCAGTAGTCAGATCTTGTGGGAAGGGCAATGTCTCACAGTAAGACTTTTCACTATGGGGCATATTTACATTTCCTACCCACTGTGGCAAGTACAACCAGAGAATAGGATTGAGGGTGGAGCCAGTCAGGGACAGCATCATGCCCCAAGTGTCCCTCCGAGGCATTTTTTTCATCATTACAAAAGTGAATTAATATTTCAGTGCTAAAATAGGGAACAGAAATCATTTTTACTTCAAGAAAGATTCTTTGCCATGTGTGGGTAATATTCTCTTAAAGATGAGGGCCATAGCATGGTGACTTGTTCTGATCATTTTCAAGAACAGAGCTGATCACTAATGGATTAATTAAGGTCTAATCACTATTTTTACATGTCTGAAAAGTTTATGTAAGTTGTTCTTAAAAATAATGAGAACAGCTGGCCGTGGCAGTGCACGCCTTTAATCTCAACACTCAGGAGGCAGAGGTAGGAGGATTGCTGTGAGTTCGAGGCCACCCTGAGACTACCTAGTAAATTCCAGGTCAGCCTGGGCTAGAGTGGAACCCTAACTCACTCTTCCCCCCACAAAAAAAAAGAGAAAGAGAGAACATTTACAGTACATTTTATAACCAACTCATTCCTATAACAATGTATGCTAATGTAGCATGTATTGTCTCACCCTAGCCCAGGCTAGCCTAGAATTCAGGCTGGCCTCAAACTTACAGTGACCTTTTCCTCCCAAGGGCCAAGATTAGAGGTGCACACCATCATGCCCAGTAATTTCTTACATTTTTGTGTATTCAGAAATATTTATAGGCTAAGGTATTATTACTTAAGGTAATTTTCTGTTTTCATAATGTTGTATAATTTACCCAAATTTAGAGATAGGTATTGAACTGAAAAGTTACTTTTCTTGAATTAGTTATATTATCTGAATTGGCGACAAAATAGCATTCAAATAGAAATTGTATTTGAGCATTTGTATATATGTAGCGATACGAGAAACAAAAGAATCTCAAATGCATTAATCTCACTGTATATTGGCATCCTTTAATATGATTATTATATATTTTTAGATATGTATAAGGAAAGAAAAAGAAGCAATAATGAAACTAAATTTGCTGTATCTTAAACCGCCTACACCTCATAAATAACAAAATCATTACATTCACCATGAAATTTTGGAATGATGCCCTAAAACATTTTGAAAACAGTAGTTTCTTTGTCCAATTATTTGATGTAATCCTTAAACATCCCTTGATTTTTTTCCATGTGAGCAATTATAAATTAGAAGAAAAGGGAGATTTATATGACTGTATTTAAAGTAACAGTAACATTTTAGAATAAGTCTAAGAAGAAATCCTCAATTATTTAAGTTTGCCAATATATGTTTAATCAAGCAAAGCAAAGTAAATTTGAAGGAATGATGAAGTTAAGAAGTTTAGGCTGGCAGATATGACCATAAGAGAACTTGCAAAATCATTAACAGTAAAATAATGAGAGATTCACGTTTGATATTTTCAAAGCTAGTCATTACATTACTCTTTCATGGAGTTATTTTTTCCCTATAACATGAACATGTCATATTTTTCCTTTTTATTCTCATAGACACAATTTCTCTGAATGCAGTTTCATTAGGTTTTATCTGGAAATTTTAAAATGCTAATACAAGTAAATGAAGAAGGAACAGTAGATTTGGCACTCAGGTTTCAATATTAATGAGCATTTGATCTATTTATTGCAATCAAAACATATTTTTGGAACTGATTATAATCACTTTGACTCAAGTAGCCTTGGGAACCAAACATGATCATTAAGTACCAGCATCACAGTGAGGTTCTAATTTATCTTAAATAATATACAACACCATGTGAAAGGAGAAGGAAAAAAAGACAGTATGTACTTCAGCGAATCCATAAAATTACCCTTTTTATATGCAGAAAATGTGCTTGCTGACAGATTAAGAAGTCAAACTTAAGATATTCTTAGGGGAAATTTGGGACTCAGACAAGCACTGTGTGATGATTAGCATGACATGGCTAGATCATGATACGCAGGTATTTGGTCAAGTATTAAATGTATTCATAGTTAAAGGGGGGGGCTGTGTAAAGAAGATTCCTTTTCCAGATTATGGAAGAGTCTCTTTTAAACAATTTAAGCCTTCAGAGAATGAAACTGGAGGTCCTCTGATGATAGGGAATTTATTTCTTGACACTCTTTATATGTGAACAATTATATGAATGCCTCCCAAATTTTCAGCCTGCTAGCGAATTTTGGATTCATCCATCTGGAAATTACACAAGTTGACTCTTTAAATTCTTTGTCTTTATGTCTGTGTTCTTCTCATATATATGTATGCATATTATGTCTCCATTTTAAACACACACACACACACACACACACACACACACACACACACACATATATGCATCTATTTATAAATATAAATGTAAAGCTACATACATATATTTCATTTTTTCGCTGCAGAACCCTGGGTAATGGTGTCAAGAACAATGATTTTTCAAGTTGGAACAAGTTATGAATTTTTTGTTTGCTGCTTTTCAAGCAAGGTTTCACTTGACCACAGGCATAACCTGGAACTCACTCTGTGCCCAGGCTCGCCACAAACTCATGGCTATTTTTCTGTCTTAGTCTCCTGAGAGTTGGAACAAAAACATGGCCACCATGCCTGACTAGGTAGGTGTTTAATAACATGTTAGGATGATGATAGTGAGGATGAAATGGTGTAACAAAATGTTATTAGAATTAAGTAGTATTTTATATTTTTATAACTGATACATGGTTACTTTGATCTGGAGATGATTTTTGCTGATGTCATGGGGTGTAGAAGGACAAATGACCTTAAAAAAGTCAGCTGTCCAAACTGAAGGAAAATGCAGTATTCTTCAAGAAACAATAGAATTACTGAAAGACCAGCTTGCAGAATGTCATGATAGAAGTAGAGAAGTTTAGCAGCGAGAGGTGGCCTAAACAAGAACATAGGGGAAAAGGCACTGCCACACCCACCCTACTGGACTCAATATACTTTGTTTCCTACTGGCGCTTGACTAAGAAACTCATTGGTGATGCCCTATTTATCCATTTATTTTCATTATCTAGAGAAGATATGTATCTCCAACTTTATAAGTCTTGTATGTATTATATGTTAATGGCATATAGGAGGGAAAGAACTCTGCTTGTCATTATATCCCTCGTGATATTCCAAAATAATTGAACCAGTTTCCTGCCTATTTCATGCTGCTGGATCAGAATAAAGTACACTGGTTTTAGTATGGTTTGGTGCTAACTAATGAACATCAGAGGGTTAGTATGGTAAATTCTTCATAGTAGACAATAAAGTGGTGGTGGCTCTTAATTCAGTTGCTGCCTCCATCACTTAGTGGGATTACACCTGGAGACAAGAAGCCCATTTGCTTTGTAGAAGAGCCTAGCTTAGTGAGAATTCTAGATGATAAACTTAAATAACCAAAGCAGTAATTCACACACTAAAGTGCTATAAATGAAGAAAGAAAATAAAGAAGAAATACAGAGAGAAGAGGAGTGAGTATTCTCCAGAGAGATAAGGGAGAATGGATAGATATAAAGGACACTGTGCAAAACTTGAGGATTATTAAGACCACTGGAGATGCATATCATTTGGAAAGAAGATGCTATTTAACATCAATCTTTTAAATTATTAACAGTGGTAATCATAAATGCCTTCTGTTGCAATTGAAAACCTATATAAATGTTACATCTTTATTAAGATCACCTAAAGCATTTATTGCCATACTCTTTTTTGGGTTTTTTCAAAGTAGGTTCTCATTGTAGCCCAGGCTGACCTGGAATTCACTATGGAGTCCCAGGGTGGCCTCGAACTCATGGCAATCCTCCTACCCCTTCCTCCCGAGTGCTGGGATTAAAAGCCTGCACCACGCCCAGCTGCCATACTCTTTTGACACCATTGTTATCCATAACGTTATAGGAAAACGACTGTTATCATTAGAAAATATTTTTAAAAGTTTGTTAAAACTTTATATTCTACCACTTACATTTGTGAAAAGGCTGAAAATATTTTTGAACCTATCAGGATAATTTTGCTAATGTCAATCCAGACCGATGCACTTCAACTATTAGAGAATATTTATCTAACTCATAGTAAGTAACTTTTGGAAAATACGTGCTTGGCGAATTTGCAATCTACAAAATGAGCTTTGGTGTCTCAATTTAGCTATATTTTATATCATAAAATTTCTTAAAGAGCCATTGAAGTTTAGGAACTTTGCCATACCCACTACTAGATTTTTATGGTAAATACATAATGTAAGTGTATGATCTATTTCCATAAGTTTGAAAGATTGTCTATGGCCCAAATGTGCGCAGAATGCAAATGTTTCTTTGAGGTTTTCAGAGTCCTGTTTTAATGTCAGGCTGGCAGGTCCTCATGACAAGGCCACTTTCCTTGTTGAAGGAAACTACAATAACCTCTTACTGCTCACGTTTTTTCCCAATCAAGATACCACTAGTGCGATTCTGACTTGCATTTTTTAAATATCGTCAACTGCAGTTCAGTCATACACTGAACTCTGCACTGCCATTAACACAAATGTTCTCTTCCCAAAGTGCTCTTATTGTCCTCCGCCTGCTGGTCAGTTTTTATTTGGAATTCAGTGAAATATGGTAGAAATATGTAAGTGCCAGAAAACATATCCCCTGCCTTATCAGTCAGTACTGGTAAAGACACATGATCTTTAGTTTTCAAATGCAGTCAAGGCAAAAAACAGAAATAAATAAATAAATAACATTCATAGCCATCTCATGATATTTATGTAGCGAACAAGAGAAATGAACCTTTTTCTCATATGTCAGTGGGACTAGAGGGTCAGTTATCGCTGTAACAGAGTGTGCTGCTATAGCACATAGACTCTCCCTCATTAGCTCGTTCACTCACTACACACATTTTCAACATCACACTCTGTCAGACTCCGTGTTAGATACAGATTTTCTAAGAATGAGTGAAAGACAATTATCTGCTCTCTCGGGATAGACTGCACTATAAACTTACTTTATTATTGCATTCGTTCTGGATCTGTCTCTTTTTATCTGCAACTCTGGTTCTGTCTGCCTCAGCACATTCAAAATATTAACTATCATAATCGTGAGTGTAGATCTCGATGTAACATAGAAACATATGATTTGGATTTTATGAAACAAAGACATTTAGAACATTGTGGTAATAGTTAATTAACATTATCAGCTTGATTGGATTTAGTAAACAAAACTTCTCAGGATGTCTCTGAAGATGATTCTATATTAGGTTAATTGAGGTGGGAAGACACACCCTAAGGTTTGGTGGTGCTATCTTATGTATTGGGTACCATGACTGAAAGGAGACACAGAGAGAGAGAGAAAGAACTAACACAGTACTCACAGATCTCTGCTTCCTGACTGTTTTGACCATAGCTTTGCCTCTTTTTTTTTGATTTAATATATTCTTATTGACAACTTCTGTACTTATAGACAACAAACCATGTTATTTCCCTCCCCTTCCCTTTCCTCCCCCACTTTTTCCTTCATATCTCTGCTCTCCATCATATACTTTCCCTCTATCTATCAGTCTCTCTTTTAATGTGATGTCATCATCTTTTTCTCCTATTATGAGGGTCTTGTGCAGGTATTGCCAGGCACTGCAAGGTCTTGGATATCAAGGCCAAATTCTGTCCATAAAGTTGTATGTAGGGAGTGGTACCCTTCCTTTGCTTCTTGCATTCTTCCTGCCACCTATTCCACAATGGACCCTGAGCCTTGGAGGGTGTGAGATGTTTCAGTGCTGGACACTCCTCAGTCCCTTCTTCTCAGCATTATGTTGTCTTTTGGATCATCCCAGTGATCATCGTGATCGGAAAAGAGAAGTATCTCTAATCAGAAGTGAGAGTAACATTAATATATGAGTATGGACATTAAGGGTAGTGATTTCAGGGACATTTGGTGAGATTAATATATGCATTTATTCAGACAGGAGCAGGATTTATACCCCTAAGGCTCATGACCTCTCTTGCCATAGGCTTTTGATTAGGTTTTCAGTACCAAGCACCTATTCCCTCCCATAAAGTGGGCCTTCAGTCCCAATAGAGAGCACTTGGTTTCCCCCAGAGCAAACATGCCACTATTGCACTTGTTCAGTCATTTGGCCTGTTTGGTCAAACTTGAGGTTTCCAGTGTCCACTGTGTTCACTGCTGATTACTTCTGTCTCCCATAATACTGCATACAGTGTAGCATTTTCCAGCTTTCAGTTTACTGGGCTACAGGGAGAAGGTTTTCTGCTCAGAACCACCTTGATTTTTCAGTGACTGTGCCACTCAGGCATATGAAGTCTTCAGCAATAGGGTTTTACTATTTCTTTCTCATGGGGAACCAAGGGCTTTGGCAATAGCCTCTAATGATTTGGAGGCAACAGGGACCTCCCTGGCCAACAACTTACTGGAAGTTATCCCATCCCAGGCTCTGAAAATTTTCTAGTAGCAATCTATGGCTTCTGAATATACCATTATAAAAATGTAGATTTTTACATCTCTTATTCAGAATATCTTAAACTTTGATTGAACCTCCCCCATCTATCTTTTATACAATCTCTTCCCCTGACCTCGCTTAGGCCTTTCCTCTCCCTGTAATATGTTCTTCTACTTGCATATATACAATACTATCTTCTTAAGACCTTCCTTCTCCTCCCTCCCTTATAGCCTTTTTGTAGCATATGGGTCTCCGCTGCTCATTTTTGGTTCTAGATCACACAGAAGTCTGTACATTTGTAGCTAGGATCCACATATAATAGAGAACTTGTGACATTTGGCTTTCTGGGCCTGGATTACCTCACATAGTATAATCCTTTCCAGATATATCCATTTCTCTGCAAATTTCATAATTTCATTGTACCACATCTTTTTTTATCGATTCCTCTGTGGATGGACATCTAGGTGGTTCCATTTCCTAGCAATTGTGAATTGAGCAGCAATAAAGATGGTTGTGCAAGTATCTCTAAGGCAGCAAGAAGAATGATTAGGATATAGGTCTAGGAGTGCTACAGCTGGGTCATATGGCAAATCTAATTTTAGCTGTCTCAAGAAACTTCACACTGATTTCCATAATGGCTGTACGAGATTACAACCCACCAACAGTGCATAAGTGTTCCCCATTTACCACAACTTCACCAATAGTTATTGTCATTTGCTTTCTTGATGGTAGCCATTCTGAAAAGAGAGGGATGGAATCTCAAGGTAGTTTAAATTTGCATTTCCATGATGGCTAAGGAGGTAAAACACTTTTTTTAGATGTTTATATGCCATCTGTATTCCTTCCAGTGAGAATTCAGTATTTAGTTCCATAGCCCATATTTGATTGGGTTGTTTGATTTCTTATTCTGTTTTTTGAGTTCTTTGTAGATTCTGGTTATTAATCCTCTGTCAGATGTGTAGTTGGCAAAGATTTTTTCCCATTTTGTAGGTAGTCTCTTTGCTGTATTCACAGTGTCTTTTGCTGTACAAAAGCTTTGTAATTTCATTAGGTCCCAGTAGTTCATCAGTGGTTTTATTTTCTGAGAAGTTGGGGTTATATTCAAAAAGTCATTAACTATGCCAATATGTTGAAGGGTTTCTCCTACCTTTTCTTCTAGCAATTTCAGATCTGATATTAAGGTCCCTGATCCACTTGGATTTGATTCCTGTGCATGGGGAAAGACAAGGGTCTATTTTCATCTTTCTATATGAAGATATCCAGTTTTCCCAGCACCACTTGTTGAAGAGGCTGTCTTTTCTCCAATGAATGTTTTTGGCATTTTTGTCAAAAATCAGATGGCTTAAGCTGCCTGGATTAATATCTGAGTCCTATATTCTGGTCCATTGATGAACATGTCTGTCTTTGTGCCAATCCCATGCTGTATTTGTTGCTGTGGCTTTGAAATATAAGCTAAAATCGGGTATGGTGTTACCACCAGCCTTATTTTTGTTGCTCAAAATAATTTTGGCTATCCGAGGTTTTCTTGCTTCCAAATGAAATTTTGGATTTTTTTTTCTATTCCTGTGAAGAATGCCATTGGAATTTTAATGGGGATTGCATTGAATGTGTAGATTGCTTTTGGCAAGATTGACATTTTCACAGTATTGATTCTTCTAATCCAAGAAAATGGGAAGTCTTTCCATTTCCTTGTGTCTTCTGCAATTTCTCGCTTGAGTGTTTTAAAGTTTTCATTGTAGAGCACCTTCACATTTTTTTTTTTTTTTTTTTTTTTTTTAGTTTAGGTTATTCCAAGGTACTTTTTTTAAGGTTATAGTGAATGGGAGACATTCCCTGATTTCTTTCTCTGCATGTTTGTTGTTAATACATAAGAAAGCTAATCATTTCTGGGTATTTATTTTGTGTCCTGCTATGTTGCTAAAAGTGTTTGTCAGCTCTAAATGTTTGCTAGTAGAATTTTTAGGGTCTTTTATGTATAGAATAATGTCTGCAAATAGTGATAACTTGATCTTTTCCTTTCCAATTTGTATCCCTTTTATGAGTGTTCCTTGCCTAATTGCTATAGCTCAGACTGCCAATACTATATTAAATAAAATTGGGGACAATGGACAAGTTTCAAGTTTTTCACCATTTAGTATTATGTTGGCTGCAGGTTTGTCATAAATAACTTTTATTTTGTTGAGATAGCTCCTTCTAGTTCCAGTTTCTGTAATACTTTTACCATGAAAGGATGTTGGATTTTGTCAAATGCCTTTTCTCCATCTATTGAGATGATCATGTAAATCTTGTCCTTCAGACCATACAAATGGTTCTTCGGATTATAGTTTGTATTGCCAGAAGTTCATTACTGAATTTCCCCATTCAAAGATTAATATTACCAGTGCTTCATAACTGTTAACATCTCAAGCCAAATACCTTTTAAATTGTGAAGCAGATCATGATGGTGGGAACTTTTGCAGGAATATAATAACTATTATTGTAGTCATGAAAACCAAGTTCAAGACACTAGTTCCACCTAGTGGGCATGTGCAACCTTGCACTTGCCTCACCTTTGAGCATCTGGCTAACATGGGATCTGAAGAGTCAATCATGGGTCCATAGGCTTTGCAGGCAAGTGCCTTAACCACTATGCCATCTTTCCAGCTCTCTTTCCAAAGGATTAGATGCAAATAAATTTTGTTTTGTGGATGAGCAAAAAAAAAAAAAAAAAAAAAAAAACCAAGTTCATATTTTCACTTAATGTATACATGTAATACACACATATGTATGTAATATGCATATATAATATATATACAGAGAATCAATATTTATATTTATTTTATGTCTATTATTCATGCAATATATTAGAGGATATACTATAACTACAGTGTCATAAAGCAATAGACTTTTTTAGATCATTATATCATGTGAGGGATACCAACTTATATATACAATCTTGCTTTGAGTGAAAAGTCTTTATCCAGCGAGGGACAGCATATGTTGATGTTTGGTCTAACTTTTCTATTAAATTTGTCCCTTATTCTTAGCTTGCTCTCTCAACAATTTTGAAATTCATACAAATGCATACTTCTAAAAAAAAGATAAAGTGTGGGCTTAATAATTTTCTATATTTTCTCACTTAAATTTAAACTATGTGAAAATCGGTCTTTTTGAGACTGAGACCATTTGTTCATAAACAATACTTTAAACATCCCACAGTTAAGGCCATAATGTCATACAAACTGGAGTCATCTATTTCCACCTCAACATTCCCACATACATAAAAGTCACCACTATGAAGTCAAGTTTCCCCACCTTTGGCCAGTGTGAATCCAAAACTGTCTCTTGCTTCTCTAATTGCTTCAAGATGTACTAAATCACTCCAATCCCCTGATACCCTCCAATGCCAATTTAGGGAGGTTTCCTGATTTTCTACTCATGAATTATATCCTTTGCTTCATGGGGAAAAAAAATAAAAAGAAAAAAAATGTCATCTTGGTTAAAGAGTGAATGCTCCTTTTTCTGAGATGATTGGGGATTTTAACCCACCCTGATGAAATTTCTCCTTGAGTGTAAGCCTGCAATGAATCCGTTTCTCACATAAGCTGTATCTGATCAAAATTTTGGCTAGAAACAAATAAACAACAACGACAAAAAAGGTAACTGCAACAATATGACATAAAAGAATATTCACATATCTTGATAGGAAAGTAAGGAACAATTTTGTTTTATACCTTTAAGATTTTAAAGGAAATAGATGTCTGTCTTACTGAAATCTATAATTTTTGACTGCTATGTAGGATTGGTCATGTGGGGTGTTAAAACATTTTAAAAATGATGCTGGCTGCATAAAACAGTGGTCACCAAGTCCTGAGATGATCAGTCCAGTTGCCTTTACAGTTGAAGCCAGTAGTCCCTTATTTATTATTACTTGTAATACCAACTCCCTTCTCTTGGAGAAATGTTGGGCTACATGGGATAGGTATGGAGACTTTCAAGCACAATAGTTCTACATCATACATTATTCACAAAAAGTATTTAATCCAGCCAAAAATAAATACAATTTATGAATTATCCCTAGGAAAAATGAATTTTTATTTCTTACTCATTTTGTTTGCTGGTCAGAATCCTGTGAATGTTTCTGCCACAACTACAATTTAAGATTTGTTACATTAAGAATGTAGAGGAAGACTATAAAAAAGATTCATAACCTCAAATTACATTAACTGTACATTAATGGAGATGCACAAATCCCCTGAAATAATGAAATGTCAGGGTTAGAAACATCTCTTTTCAGGTTTAACACTCAATCTCATATGAACTCACATAAAACACCATTGCTGCTCAGCTAACTATTAGGAAGTACGATTGATTTGCTTGCAATATTTATTAGTGCATTAGCCTTGTACATTAGCACCAAACTGGGAACAAATAATGTTTGACTTCCCCATGTGTGTGGCAAGCTTATGCATCTAAAAAATGTATGCATGGATATAAGTACAAGTGTGACTCACACTCCCGAAATAGCCTTCCTTTATCCAGATTTTCTAGAAAAAAATTAGAGTGATAGATGATCAATACACAGCATTCATTTTTATTTTTTTCAACTTGGAGGTGTGTTTTGATAGATGAATAATATAAGTGTGGATGGTGTCAACAAGTAAGGACGCGCAGACCTGAGGATATGGCATTGTCACAAACGTAAGTCATGCCATGATGCAATTACATTCTTCATGAAACTGGGTATGGGGAGCATCAGAGATGGGGGTAAGGATAGGAAGAGGGAGATAAAGGGAGGCTAGGAGAGACAGAGGGACAGGGAGGATTTTAAGTTTAGTAAAAGTAAGTTTGAAGACCCCAAGTTACTTATAATATTATTCACCACCACACAACAACATTGCCTCTGTAACTAGCCTTCAACTAAACTGCATCTTATTTTTCAGTTATATAGCTTTTCTTGGCAAAAGTATTTCAACCTTTAATTTTCAGGTGGTCTACTAGGCCCACAGATAAGTGAAATGTTATTGTATTATAAATAAGAAGTCCCGAAGTGTTAAGAAATGTGATGAAGCATCCTCTGACTTGAGACTGCCAAATCAAGAAAACATAGCATCCTGAGTATACATCCACATTTAACCACTAATTGATGCTGAATACACATACACATATTGTTATTATTATATTTACATATAATATATGTAATATTGAATATATTATACATGTATGTTCAAATATATCCGAATTTTCTGAAAAAATAATAATTTCTTTATCTCAGAGCTTTTACTTAAGTATGTGTGTCTCTGGTACACAGTGACTTCTTGTTTCAAATCGATCCATATTCAAATTTCATAAAATAACCATAATAACTAAACAGAAAAACCTCATGGATTAAATTTTCATCAGTATTCAGTATGCATTCAGGTAACCCAAGACTGGGTCATGATGCATCCAAAAATTCTGGATCCTTGAACTTTCCACATTTACAGAGGGTCTTCTTTACTTTGTCTTGTTCATGGAAAACCAGGTTCTATGAAACAAACAAGAAATGCACACAGGCTTCCTTTCTTTTCCCTGACTCCCCTTACTTCCTCCCTCATTGTACTCCTCTACCTCTTCCTCCCCCACCTTCTCATACTTCTTTTACTCCTCTTCTTCTACATAATATGTTAAGTGTTTGTGTGTGTGTGTGTGTGTGTGTGTGTGTGTGTGCGTGTGTGTGTGCATGCGCGTGCGTTTAGAGCTATGGCCTCCCATCTATTCCCAAAGTTATTATATCCACCCTAGTTGGTCCAAGGAACCCTTTTATTTAATAATACAATTCAATGTTCCCTTTAAGGGATCTTTGATAACCAATATGAATAAAAAAGTCCTGATCACTCTATCTTCAGAACATTTTGTCAAGTTACTTAATTGGAACATGGCATTACTGTTCATGAAGTAAATATCGAGTAGCAGTAACCTCAAAGTATTGCTGAGAAAATTAAGTGAAATAAGGAAGATTAAGCCTAACAGGACATAAGAAATTCATAAACAGCCATTTCCTTCCTCCTTATCTGTGCCACTTTCTCCCATGCCTTCCTCTCAGCTATTAAAATCAATCTAAAGTATTTCCTCATCCTTAAAATAAATAGTGCAGAAAACCATAACGTTTCCTGCTTGTTTAGCTAAAGTGTCCATAGCTTCTTATTGCCTAGTAGCTGCCTCCCAAGTCTAGGTCACTGCCTCACTTCAAATATAATATTACCTATTCTCTAGGTGAATGTAGGATGCTGTTGTTCATTTAATTAATATTCTGTTCTTCTAAACCTTTGCAAAAAGAACAATACCCTCAGAGACTCATACTAAGTTACTTTTTAAATTGCTCATGTACAAAAAAATTACACTTGGGAAGACTGTGGGGCTTATATTTTCACAAATAACTTTAAACTTAAAAAAAATAAGAAGATGTAAGAAGATTTAGGATAGTTAATGTTAAAATGAGGTCATATATCAGGCATAAGGTATTTATTGGATCAATTTGGGGATTTAGAAAAAAATAGTATCAATTATTATAATCAACACAATTATAAGTATAATCAAAATAATTGTTACCTTCATTTTATAGAAATTTAAATGAAGTGGTGAAAATTAAGTCTTTATACTTTGATTAAGTATATTTTATTTTTGTAGTCCCCAAATCCATGTTACAAAGACCTAGGTGAAAGTAATCCACTGACTAGGACTGGAGAGATGGCTTATTGGTTAAGGTACTTGCTTGGGAAGCCTAAAGAAACAGGCTCCATTCCTCAGAACTCACATATACCAGATGCATAGTGGCATATGTGACTGGGGTTCATTTGCAGTGTCTAGGGGCCTTGGTCTGCCCCTTCTCTCTTGCTTTCTCCCTCTCTCTCTCTCTTTCATTAGTAAATAACAAAGAATAAAATATTTATCCAGGAATGGTGGCACTTGCCTTTAATCCAAACACTAGGAAGGAGAGGTAGAAGGATCACTGAGAATCTGAGGCTATCCTGAGACTATATAGTGAATTCCAAGTCAGTCTGGGCTAGAAAAAGAACCTACCTTGAAAAGCCAAAATCATCATCATCATCATCATCATCATCCATGAACTAAAATGTCACTTCAATTAAAAACCTGTAGAGCCAGATGTGGTGGTGCATGCCTTTAATCCCAGCACTCGGGAGGCAGAGGTAGGAGGACTGCCATGAGTTCAAGGCCACCCTGAGACTCCATAGTGAATTCCAGGTCAGCCTGGGCTAGAGTGAGACCCTACCTCAAAAAAACAAAACAAAACAAGAAAACAAACAAACAAAAAATACTTGTAGAAAGAAATGTGAAAAAAAAATACATGCTAGAGATATTTGTGACATTCTATGTGTATAGTAAGAATTGGAAAACAATATCTCACCTTGGTACCGAGGCATGAGGGAGGCAGAGGTAGGAGGATTGCCTTGAGTTCCAGGCCACCCTGAGACTACATAGTGAATCCCAGGTCAGCCTGGACTAGAGTGAAACCCTACAAAAAAAAAAAAAAAGAGGAATCAAATTGATTATCATTGCTAACCCACACATCACTTGGGACCAATGACCCCAGAGATGGAGACGTAAAGAAAAGTATAAGATATGTGGACCATTCTTCATATTTAATTAGGAAAAAATAATAATAATGAGATTTCATGAGATGAACAGAATGAAAAGTAGTTGTACTATTTAGTTATGTAGAAGAGTAACATAACCATGTAAAGGTATTTGCCTTCATAGTCAAAAGAAATACTTCCTTCATGTCCACATTTAATTCTCCAGACACAATTCTGAATTTCACCAACCAGAGAGTGTTCAGTGAGAGGTGAATGTAGAAATGTAATGAATTATTATTTTCTTTGTAAATATTTGTATTCTCCATAATGTTGCTTAATTAAGAGTTTGTTAATACTGAAGATCATTGCACTTATAAACAATTTACTTTTAGCCCAGTTTGTTCATGTGAAGTGATGAAAACATTCATAACATACACTGTACACTGGCTCTTTTTAGCTTAGCGTTACAAGAGATGGGAGATGTACTTTCCTCTAAAACAGATATATGATCGAACTGGCTGCAAACAGATTATGACAATAAAAGGCAGATGGTATTAATTGTTTGGAAGCAAACTTGCTAAAATTAATTATCATCAGATGAAATTGAAAAAACATATTGCCAAATAATATTTGTTTACACTATGCTAGATGTTAGATTATTCTACTTTTGGAGAAATTCAGTTCTAAGTGCCAGGGACTAGTTTGTTTAGCAAAGAGGACATTCTGATGCAATTGTTACTGGCTACCCCTCTCTAGTACTTTCAACCCTCTTAGAGAAGTAAAAAAAAAAAAATCATATGAATTATTATAACTACATCTTTCAGAATGTTAAAGGTTCATTTAATTTTTGGAGCTATAAAGGAAGATATATCGTTGAGTAGAATAGAATTTACATGGAGAAAATGCAGATTTTAAGGATGCAACCCTTGTCTGAGGGATATACCCACTGGAGCAGTTATCATCCCAAGTAAGACATGAAACGTTTCCACCGCCAGTAATGGAACTGCTCATCTCTTCACAATTCTCATTTGATATGCCCCACACCCTCACTAGAATTTTACTTCATATCATATCAAAGCATTGACAGAGATGGGGACAACGAAAGGTTCTTTTTTCTTGTTTTCTTTTTTAGGTCAGATTATTATGATTTGTAAACAAATTCCCAAATGTTCCTAATTATCTCTGTCAAGCGAATTTTCAGACTTCTTTCTTTTAAATACTATATTCTGATTCACCATCGCAAGTTAGTGCTCCCTGTGCTGTCTGTCTGTTTATTATTTATTTACCCAATTAAACGTTACCGTACTACGTGGACTACTTTAGTCTCCCCTTCTCCAATTCTCGACCTTTCTGTATTTAAACTCTTTTGTGCTCCAACTAGAGATGTGCACCAACATGCCTGTCCTTCGCATGCACTTCAAAATACAAACAATGCAACACTCCAGGAAATACTCCACTTCAAAGTGAAAAAGATATGAACTCCTAGGATTTTCCCAGAAACCATGATTATTTAGAAACCCTCCTTTTATCTCTGGGCTTCAAAAATGCCATTGTAATAGTTTCTCAGCATCAGCCTTCTAATTGGCAATAAATGGAACCTCACCTTAGCTCACTTCCAAATAAGGTCAAAAGAATCCCTTTAAATGTTCTCCATGACTTTTCTTTGAAATAAATATGGGTGACTCCTCAATGTGAATGGCTGCAGTGATAGAGAAGTTTGTCTTATATGTAGTATTTCCAAAAGAGAAAGTACTCACCCTGAAAATGTAATTTGTTCTAATATGTTTTCCATTTTATATATACAATACTTTCATCAAATTATTTGTTTTATAAATACTCATTTTAGCTTCTATCCAAATATCTTTATTCATTGGGCATTTTAAAGATAAATATCAAAAAATGTGTTATATCTGTGACTACTGATACAAACAATTGGTCAATTAGGAGGCAGAAAATAATAGGTTTTGCCAACTTCATCAAGTTTGGCTACAATTTTATTTTCATGTAGAAAACTAAATGCTATCAAACACATTTATTAGAAGTTGAGGTGTTCCAAATAACATTTTAGTCACTTCAAAGGAAATTCTGCATCCCCTTGAGTTCAAATTCCTCCCTTTGTCTAGCTCCCTGGCTTTTTACAGAGATGCATCACAATGGCTGCCAGTTTGAGAGATTGTCAATAATTACATTTCCCTAAAAGCTTCAGTAGCTGTGTTTTTCTAGAGCTCTACCAGCTGAATACTTTGACTAAATACTTTCAGATGTTTCTGAACAAAATTAAACCAATGTCTAGTCTCCATTTACAAATACTCAGTACCACAGTTAAACTCTTGGATTGATTGCTAGTAGTTCCTCAAAACTTTAACAATATGTAACCAGCAAACAGATGTTCATACAGCCACATTTTTTTCTTTCTTTCTTTCTTTTTTTTTTTCCAAGTAGGGTGTCTCTCTGTCCCAGGTTTACCTGTAATTCACTATGTGTTGTCTCAGGGTGGACTGGAACTCAGAAATCCTATTACCTATGCCTCCCAAGTGCTGGTATTAAAAGTATGTGCCACCATGCCCTGCCTCACATTGATGATGATGATGATGATGATTATTTATTACTGCTTTTTCTTTCTCATATGCAACATCTAAGTTCTGAAGAACATACAGACTGCTAATGTCTTGCTCACCAACCATATAAACATACACACACAGGAAGTCTTTGCTCTGCCCTTTTAATGAAAACTACTTTGGGAACAAGTAAAGAGACTGGTGCCAAGTTCACCTGCACCTTTAACCTTTAATCTTTAATGTCAACATTCTGCAAATTCCTTTTGTAGTGACCAAACCAGGAGGTTATAGTTGAAACAATACTGCTATCTACATGCCAGTCCACAGACAGCTGCCATCGGTATTTACCTACCAATCTTTTCCTTCTGTTTAGTGAATAATCCTAGTACTTTTAATACATTTTATTTATTTATTTGCAAGTAGAAAGAGATAGAGAGAGAGAAGAGAGACAGACAAAGAGAGGATGGGCATGCCAGGGCCTCTAGCTACTGAAAACATACTCCAGATGCATGTGCCTCCTGTGCATCTGGCTTATGCATGTCCTGAGAAATTAAACCTGTGTCCTTTGGCTTCACAGGCAAACAAATGCCTTAACCACAGAGCCATGTGTCCATCCTGAGATTAATTTTATTGTTAGATACTGTTGTGTGCTTTAGACAAGAGTACAGTAGAATTGATAGGAGGTACTACAACATAGGAAGTAGTGCATAATCTTGACATGTCTATTACAGGTGATGTGCTCTTGGTGGGTCAATTGGGGCATTCTGCAGATGCCTTCCTAGTAACTTCACTGTTATTCTTTCATGCTTAGTAGTACCTTGGAAGAGATACATTGGGACAAGGCAAATATTCTGTTTTCAAAGTTTTACCATTATCTTCACATTCGTGTGCTGAGGTTGACTACTTATATTGATTGATTTGGATCTTTTTATAATGGTGATCTCTTTCTTCTTCCCTGTATTTAGTTGTCATTAAATTCTTATTATTGTGTAAGTAAGAACTTAAGGATGGTTATATCATTTTATAGGTTAAAATTCAATTTAAAAAAAAAAAAAACACTTACTCTGTAACTAACATTGTGCCAGGTTGGCCTGTTACAATCCCTTCAGGTTGGCACTCCTTTGCTCTTGACATGATCTCATCCTTTCTAAAACACTTTGGTATTTTTGACACTAAGAAACATTTCTATTTTCTCTTGTGTTTTTATTATAACAGCTCTACAAAGTCCCCAGATTTTTTTCCATTGATGTATAGAATTCAGATCTATGACTGCACCATCCATGCACCATCACCAATGTTCACTGCTTCTGTGGTATCACTTGTCTTTAGAGCTTTCAAGTTACGTACATATCGTATACTGTATATAATATGTCTGTAGGTCTACCTAAAACTACATATAAATTCCATATACAAATGCATGCACACTAGTCTCTATATGTACCAAATTATGTAAACATGTAATAATCTGTAAAATATGATAGACATACATTTAATGATTTCCTAACACTTTGGACTCTCACTAATCCAAGGAATTTTTCCACCCTTCCTTGCTTAATTCTTCAATACTGAGAAGCATATTTCTCATTAATAACAAATGTTCACATATTTGTTTCTGCTGGTATACACAAAATTGTTTCATGCATGATACTGCATATGCTGTGGAAAATAGATCTCCTAACTAGAGTATATAAAATATATTATGATATGAATTGCTTGTATAGACTTAGGGACAATATGAATTATACAATATTTCTGCTAGCAAGACTGTTCAAAAAGTTATATACCAGAACTTTGGAAGAAATAGTAATTTATATGTTGATAGGAAAATATAGAAGACTTGGTAAACTTCTTAATACAGATTACCTGGGAGTCTGTTAACAATACAGATGATTCTTCAACTGGCTGATCTGCCGAGTTGAAATCTATCATTAATATTAAATTATTAGAAATCAAAATACACATCTCATAAAAATGTAAATTACTTATAATATGTGCATTCTTCCAAAATTATATTTGATTTGTTAATTATGACAAAAGTAATTGAAGTAGATTGTAATTATATTTCCAACTGAAACTAACAATATTTTATAATAAGTGATAAACCATTCTTGTGTCAGCTACCTGGAGCTCAGGAGGCCTAAGAAGATACTAAATGTGTTGACTTGTCAATCTTGCACGCTGTGAGGAATAAATAATGGTTGCTTGACCCAGCAAATGTGTGGTGCTTTGTTACAGCTGTCTTAGCAAAATAATGGACTGTTGTTCTTATGTGAGATATTAGTCTTTTGCTGCTGCTCATATTAAGCACTGAAAAGAATTGAAAAAATATATTCTTTTTTGCCTATGAAACAATTGTGTCAAAATATCCAGACTGATACAGTTTCCAACACCTATATTTTAAAATGCACACCAAGGTTTTATATTTAATTTATGGTGCTATAAAATAAAACTGGGTTGAAATGTACATGCAGGAATAGTAGAAAGACATACACATTTTTCTTTAATAAACAAGCTACAAAATAAAATGTATATTTTCTATATAATCTCCCAAATTGTCCATATTCAAAAAAGATCAATTTGAAGCAAATATTGTGTATTGTTTTGGTGTCTATAAAAGATACTCTTTTTTTTGTTTTGTTTTGTTTTTTTGAGGTAGGATCTCACTCTAGCCCAGGCTCACCTGGAATTCACTATGTAGTCTCAGGGTGGCCTCGAACTCACGGTGATCCTCCTACCTCTGCCTCCCAAGTGCTGGGATTAAAGGCGTGTGCCACCACGCCCGGCTCAAAAGATACTCTTAAAACAATTTTCTACTTCAGTCTAACTTCAGAAATAATGCTTGCCAATAACTTCATCTGCCAGGGTTTTTCGGCCACATATAGTTTGTAAATATAGTAGTAGAAACACAAATATGATACATTTTTCCCTGAAGCAAAACTAATTTGTCTAGAACACTGCTTTGAGCAATTGGAACTACTTTTGCTTATGTACAAAAGCAGTTGCTACAAATGAGGTAATAGGGAAAGATAATTAATTTATTCATGCCTAGTACATGCATGCTTTTACAATGTTAATTTAGATAATTTGAGCCCAAGATATAGTCTAGCAGCAGAAGAACAATTACTTTTCACTGGTGACAAATACAGGGATCGCTTCACCCACTTCTTACTCTACTGAAGGGGAAGCACAGAAAGCCTTAACCATATTTGTCATTAATTTAAATAGATGTACAATTATATACCAAGAACATCACATGGAAACTTGAGAAATGCATTAAAAATTGCATTGCTTTTTTATGTTTCTATGATATTGATATTTAGATTGGCCAAAGATGATTGGATAATAAATTGATTTGTGGTAGATGGCATTATGCAATTTATTGGTTTGAATATTCTTATTCTTGTCTATTTTCCAAAATATATATCACTTATGAAGCCATTTCTATTTTTCTTATATAATATGAATTGTAAAAAGAAAAAAAATCCAAAGTCTAAAATTTATGAAATTCCCAAGAAATTAATTTTAGGAAAAATACTAGAAGCATATTCATGAAAATAACTATCATTTAATCAGGGTATACTTTAGGATGAGCTACTAGAGAACCAAATTTTTTATTTAAAGTTAAAGGACACTTTGAAGCAGGTGAAATCAGTCTCACACTGAAAAATGACGGTGATATTATCTCCGAACAAAACATGATTATTTCTTCAGGGTGCCCACTTGGAGTATAGTTCATCTGGGATGATAATTCTGGTGTGTCTGAGTCTAGCATGGATACTTGTACACTGTGTCACATGTATGAGACAGTCTGCACAGACTCCTGCTCAAATAGACTTTTCTTAATATTGATGACTTTTTATTAAATGGGCTATACCATTCTACTGTACTTCCCAAGGAAAAAGTTTCAATACATAAAATTAAAAATGCTTGAAATCTAGTGATTGAGTGTGAGAAATGAGGCTACTCTTTGGTCTAGTTGGGCAGAATTACCCAGCCTTAAAATATCATCATGGAAGTAGACCTAAATGGAGCCAAACATGGCCTAGGGAAATTTGCACAAGAGGGGGTGAAAAGATTGTTAGAGCCACAAGTTGGGACATTCCACACAGAGACATTGCCTATGTCTCATAATTGATAGAAACCCCACAATGAATGCATGACCCACAATCCCCATGAGGATAACTGGCATCCCTAACAAAGAGGGTCTCTGGGGGCAGGGATGAAAACTTATTTTCTTGTGTGTCTGGAACTAGCAGCAGGAAGCAACCTTTCTTAGGATAAAGTTTATCTAGAATCACTGTGCTGACACTAAGGAAGGATACTAGTGCAAGGGAGTGTAGTTAGGGGGATTGAGCCATCTGCTACACATAAATTTCATCGCAGTAAAATTATCTGACTAATGTGAAATACAAGAACAAAATGAAATATATTATTATTTTGCACCAAATTTTGTTCCCATAACCATAAAATATCAATTTCTAGGAGGTTGATTTAAAATAAAAAAAAACACACATTAACTATTTATTTTACTTGAATAAATCTATAGATTTTTAAATATATTTTTAAGAATATAAGTGTTTGGATTTTCTTAAGGCAATCATTTTGATGCTAATTTTGGGTGTTTTCAGATATGACACCTAAAGACACCAGTGGTATTTATCTAAGAAAAGAAAAACACATAAATCTTCAATTTAAGTAATTGTGCAACTCAAACTATGTTCTTCTTCCTGTTTTTCTTCCATATACTAGTGACTAATATTTTAGCATTATATCTACTTGTTTGTAGAGAATTCTGATAATATTCATGTAACAAGTAGTGCCTTTCCTATGATCATTAGTAATTGTCCATGTTCTTGAAATATTTTTTGCATATAGTTTAAAATAAATTCTACTCTTTTATGAAAATATTTTATTTATTTATGTATTTGAGAGAAAGTCGGATAGGGAGAGAAAGAATTGGCACACCAAGGCCTCTAGTCCCTGCAACCTAGTGCCTCTGCCTTCACATGGGTACCGGGGAATAAAGCCTGCATCCTTTGGCTGTTCAGGCAAATGCCTTAAGTGCTATGTCATATCTCCAGACCTACATTCTGCTGTGTATTGCCCTTTTAACTCAGAGTTCCAGTGATATGTGAAGCATGATGTATTCTGTCTATCTCATGAGCCACAATCTTCTTAACATCATGGCACTGTGAATTAAGAAGATAAACATGATAAGAGGCAATAACATGGAGAATAATCTTGACATAAACGTGAAGACCTGAAGAGACTTGAAGAAATATATTATTTGGAAATAAGAGGCAATGAACAATAGTATTACTCAGACTTTACATACTGAATATGTAATATGGATTTGACATGAAAAAATGAAATTTTAGTAAAATGTGTATCTATTTGAACTTATTTATAGACATTAATTTAACAATTTCATAATAAAGAAAAATAATTATCTGTATATTATAAATAAGGTTACAGAAAGTAAAAGATAATTCAGTTGCTCAAATTAAAGATCAACTTTCAACTAAAAATCAGGTCTTGATGTGCTTTTTGTCTCTGTCAGGAGCTGACAAAGGAGACATTCAAATTATAGGTATAAAAAAATCCTTACATAAGAATTTAAAAGTTTAAGAGCTAGAGAGGTGGCTCATCAATTAAAGGCACTTGTTTGCAAAGCCTGATGTTCCAGGTTAATTCTCCAGTTCCCATGTAGAGCCAGATGTTCAGGGTGGCTGGCACATATGTCTAGAATTCATTTACAATAGCAAGATGCTCTGGCATGCCCATTCTATCACTTTCTCTGCCTTCCCCCATTTACATCTCTCTCTTAAATAAATGCATAAATAATATATTTACAAAAATAATTTACAAAATTATTTTGAAAAATTAGGAAATTGCTAATGGGCTTTCCTTCCTTCTTTCCATCTATCTATGCATTCATCCTTACATTCAAAAATCCAGCTGATCTTGCTAACCCTGTCACCTCAGCCCTAGGTAGAATACAGTGATGATGGAATATAAACAATGCACCACAAAATAATTGGTGGTTACCATAAAGAAATAATAACTTCAGTTCACATACTGTGAGTTAGAATCTGGGATGTGTTTGTATAGCTTGATTTGAAATTTACTTTTGGAATTTGTACTTTGCTAAACTTAGGAGAGTGTCTGACCTTTTTGTATTGCATATAAAATCATTTTAAGAATTTTGAAAACATCGATATGATCATCCCAATAAAAATTCATTGGTCTTGCACTGTAAAAACACAATAAACTGCTGATCCAGTGTGTTGCTTAGCAATACCATGTTCTTAGTTTAAAATAAACTTGCATTATTATATATTATAATGTAAACAATGGCTTTAAATATTTTACTGATTACAAAGAACTGCTTAAGGTGTCACATCTTAGAGTTTGGAAATAAACTGATCTTATGATCCTCTCCTAAATTTTTCACAGGTTAAATATATTTAAAACAATGAATCAGAAATTGCTTAGTGGTTAAGGCATGTTGCAGTCAGGTTCTCATTGCTGGCAGAAATGATTTGACCAAAAGCAAGCAGCTGTAATACCCATAAGCACGCCCCCATTAATACACTGCCTCCAGGAGGCATTAATTCTCAAATATCCATCTGCTGGGACGTTAGCATTCAGAAAACCTAAGTTTATGGGGGATACTTGCATCAAACCATCACATTCTGCCACTGTCTCCTATAAACTGATAACTATACACGATATAAAATACAGTTAATTCAGTTCAACTTTAAAAGTCCCCTTAGTTTTATCAATCCCAGTGATGTTCAAACATCCCTATAATCCAAGGTCTTTGAACTGAGTCATAATACCAAAAAATACTCCCCCAAGACCAATAATGGCACAGAATAAGCAGTCAAACTGCAAAAGATGGCACTCAGCATAGCAAAAAAAATATTCAACCTATGCATGACTCAAATAGGACAAACATCAAACTCTGTAAAACCAAGTCCAGCAACTCTAGTCTGTAAAAAATCTCCAAGTCTGATAACTCTAACCCCACTGACAAGTCTGGAGTTCCAATTCTGCCCCGCCATCTAGGCTATTCACAGTCCTGAAAAAGTTCATCTGGAGCAGACAGCTCTCCTTAGCAGCCATCTTGTGGTCCTGGCATCTCCACTGGTTCTCCACTGCAACCCACAGCCCATCTTCACAGCTCCATTAGGTCTCCATGCAGGTGTAAATAAAACCTGCTTCACACTGCTCATGGCCATTTCCAAAACACCAGACCATGTTGCAAATTCAATGACCCTTTCTTTCCTGAATACTCCACAACACCAGGTTGGGTTCCAATTTGTTAATCGTGGGGCTGGGGAGGGGGGATAAAGCAGACTTTGAAGAATAGGATATTCCTTCATCTGGCCCAATCTTGATGGTTGCAATCTCTCATATAATTTCAGCTCAATAGGCAACATTTTTGGCCCAAGTATTTCATTGTGTGTGTTTGTGTATGTGCCATATCCCTCTGCTCACACCAGTACATTTCTATGCAATTCAACCCTGCACAAATTCTCAGGACATGGGCATAACAGCAAGCCCCTCATACAAACTGCTTCTAGCCTAGTCCAGGCAAAGCTCTTTCCAACTCTCATAAGCCAAGCCTCACAGTCCATAGTTCTTACTGCATTCAGGTCTTTTTTTTTTTATTTTTTTAAATTATTTATTTATTTATTTGAGAGTGACAGACACAGAAAGAAAGACAGATAGAGGGAGAGAGAGAGAATGGGCACGCCAGACTTCCAGCCTCTGCAAACGAACTCCAGATGCGTGCACCCCCTTGTGCATCTGGCTCACGTGGGACCTGGGGAACCTAGCCTCGAACCAGGGTCCTTAGGCTTCACAGGCAAGCGCTTAACCGCTAAGCCATCTCTCCAGCCCAGCATTCAGGTCTTTTAATTCTGAACAAAATAGTCCTTCAAGCTGTACTTACAGCACTGCAAGCCATCTCTTAGGCAAAGGTTTCAAGTCCTTCCACATTCCTCTTGAAAATCAGCTCCCAAAGGCCAAAGCCACACAGTCAGGTGTCCAGCAGAAAATGACACTACTTTCCAGTGCCAACTTCACTATAGCAGTCAGGTTCATAATGCTGGCAGAAATTGCCCAATCAAGAGCAGCTGCTGGTGGGAAAAATAGCTTTATTTTGGACTATAGACTCAAGCGGAAGCTCTCTGATAGCAGGGGAAAATGATGGAATGAGCAAAGGGTGGACAATATCCCTGGCTAACATAAGGTGGACAACAGCAACAGTAGATAGAGTGTGACAAACAATGGCAAGGGGAAACTGGCTATAGCACCCCTAAGTCCACCTCCAACAATAAATACACTGCCTCCAGGAGGCATGAATTCCCAAAGTCTCCATCAGCTTGGAACTAGCATTCAGAACACATAAGATTTTGGAGGGCACCTGAAACTACCACAAAACACTTGCCTGGAAAGCCAAAGGACCCAGGTTCAATTCCCCAGGACCTATGTTAGTCAGATGCACCAGGTGGCATATGCATCTGGAGTGTGTTTGCAGTGGCTGGATGTTCTGGTGCACACCCATTCTCTCTCTCCCTCTCTTTTTATCTCTGCCTCTCCGTCTCTCTCTCTCTCCATTAAATAAATAAATATGAATCAATAAAACAATTCTGATAGCCTATAAAAATGTGTTTCATACAACATGCTTTAGCTTTCATTTTGTCTAAAAATATTGTTTCCATAATTTTAGAAAGGTACAGATTCTATTCTCACCTCTTTAAATGATTTTGTCTTTTAAGACCTCTAATGTCATTTATTTTATGTAATATATCCTTCTATATACACTTAAGACTTCTCTTTTAGAAAACAATACCCATGTTTCTCTCTCTCTTGCTCTCTTTCTCTCTTTCTTTTTCTTTGTGTGTGTGTATGCATGTGTGTGTGTGTGTGTGTGTGTGTGTGTATACATATATTCATGGATGTACCTGCCAGTACCTCTTAACACTGCAAAGGAACACCAAACATTTGTACCTAACTTCTTTTTGTGTCTGGCTTATGTGTTTGCCTTGGGAATTGAACCTGGGTTCACAGGCTGTGCAAGCCTTTGATGATAACACCAATGGAGAATAGGGACCTGATTATAAAGTTTCTGATGTGCACAGAAGGAGGACAGACTATGAAAATAGAGGATGACAAGAGGGTGATGCTCCTATGACCTGAAAATGTCAAAGAAGGACCACAAAGCCACAAACATGAACCAATCATTGTGTCTCTTAGCTTCCAAATGTGGTCATGCCTGAAACTACCTCTTATAGTGAATACCTATGTACTGATTTAAGCCATATAGCTGGTAACCACTATATATGGTTGCTCTAGGGAAATGATAAGAATGTATGTAAGTGTGTGATTAAGAAATATACCATCAGTTTAGAACTATAGTTTGATGTTAAACATGTAACTACTATGATGATATTGTGTTATTATATTTATTTTATTGTGTCATTATTTTTATGTGCAATCCATGATATGGGTATTATAAATAACCTATTATTCAACTTCAGTAGCTTTCAATTCATCTCTGAATTCTTTACATTACAGTATAGGATATAAATGATTTTTCTGAAGTCTTTGATTTCATGACTATAATGTGCTATTGAAACATATGATATAAATGAGCTAAGATTCCTTGGTAAGTATTTTAAAAATCAAAAAGGAAAGAGCATGTGAATATTTGCATCAGGACATATGAACCTACACAAAATTGAATCCATCATATTAACTCTGTCATTTTCACAATTGGATGAGAAAATAAGGAGTCGTCTTTCTTTTGCAGTACTTAATCTGTTGTGAACTTTATATCTGTAATGTGACTTTGAGCAATTTATATCTCTGTATGGCTGATTTATGTGGCTATTTTCTTAAAACAAGATTTATGTTAGTTCATTATTTTTATAAAATTGTACTATAATAATTATTTTAAACATTAATTGTTCACTGTATTATTATTTTTGGATTTTTTCAATGTAATCTCACACTCCAAATTATGCAATGATTATTTAAATGACATCGTTTAATCATGGATACCTATTCACAACATCAGATAGATATTTCAGTCTATATGACTACTTTGAAGAGGTATGATTAAACTTAGAATTTTTTACATGTCATATATATGACAGTTACTTAACAAAAAGAAAATGTCTACTCAGTGAGGTTGATTTTAGGTTCAGTATTTCTTTTAACTGATATACACTTTGAATAGGATTATTTTTGGATGTGCTACACAAATATTTCCATACCCAATTCAGTGCTATACATGAAGAAATCCTTCCTTTCCTTGGTAGACTTATCATTTGGGATAATTTTATTTATAAATTTTTTATGGAGGCCACACAGAATCCATAGAGACATGTAACATTGACACACTAACAATAACGGAGAGCTATCGAATAAGTAGTATATGTATTTATGAGTATACTCCCTTGAGAATATATAAAGATTCCTTTTTTTTTTTTTTTTTTTTTGCTTACAAAAAGAAAAATCTCTCCAACCAAAAATGAGAACAGTTTGAATAAAAGGGGCTAAGCCTAGTCATTAGAAATATATATCTATGTGTGGAACTGCTCATCTTGGATACAGAAGAGTGGAAGTTCTGCCTGGAGACCATTGGTTTCCTGTTCCGGAGAGTCTGGCTTGGTTCCCAGCACCAGATATGTGTTCATCCCCACTAAGCATATCTCATGTCCAGTCTGTGAGCAGAGGTCACCTGTATCCGTGTGTCACTATTGTGCAAGGGTATAGTTCTTTCTCAGCTGGTTGATTTTGTGACTGGTAGGATCTCCTGCCTAACAGTCACTTGGTAACTGTTATTTTCCAGTCATTCTCATAGTACTTTTCAGCACTGTGAATGGTAGCCTGGAGGGAAATAGATTCCCTCTCAGTTCCAACATGATCACTTGATATAGCTGCAGGCTGTGGTATCCTGTGGTATCTTCAGCAGTAAGTAGGGACTCACCTTTCACCTTTGCATGTAGCCAAGTGTTTGGTAGTAGGATCTATTATTTTGGGTCGCCCCTCCCTTATTGAGAGTAACGACTTTAGAATAGTACTGCAGAAGGTTTCCATGCGATTGCTTAGCATACCATTCATTATTTGTATGCCCCTGCTTCCCCACCTTCCTCTTCCCCTAGTCCTACATCATACATCAAGAAGAGAGAACAAACTCTACCAAAAGACAGGTCACCTCCACCCCATCTTCCTGCCTCAGGAGAAGCATTGGCTTGAATACTCTCATGGCTAACCTGAAAACCAGTTCCAGGAAAATGGTGACAGATACTCTCTTCACTGAACCCTTATAAAAACATAGATCCAGAGTCTATCAAGAAATGGACACTAAATCATCTCTCTCTATTGTCCTCCAAGGCATAGGGAGCATGACAGAAAAGGGGGCAGAAAGATTGTAAGAGCCTCATGACCGGTGGGATAAGCCTCAAACACCACGTTTCCCCTATCTCTGCAAAGACTATTTGAGGCCTCTTGGTCCACAAAATGAATACCAATAATCCCATCAAAGACCCTCATCAGAAATGGGGCAGGGCAGAGGGGTTCTATTTGTGCAATATTTGTATAAAAATCAACCAGTTAAAAATTAAATAAAAATAAAGTTAAATATTCAAGTGTCTCAAATTTAACTTGTCTTTGGACAAGTTTGAGCAGACTACAATACAGGAAAAAATATATATTCCCAAAATTTATTAATGGTATAAAATATTAAATATTGCTCACATATGAAACATACCTACTAACAGTGCATTAAGAACCTTTATGTGTATTTTTACAGCATATTTTAAAATTTCAGTAAATTTGTATTACATAGGTCAAGTATTGATAGGCTGAGGCAGGTGGAGGACACAACACATATAATGTTATTTCTTCTGGTTTTTGCTTGCTTGGAGCTCAATATATTTCACTATGCCCATTATGCCAAACACATAAAAGTTTGAGACAATTACAGGAGAATATGACAATTGAAAACAATGAATAATACATTTTTGGCCAAGAGAATAAATAAAGCAAGTTGAAAAATCATAAATATAAACTTACTGGGTATTTCTGAACTTTTTTTAGAGAACCACCTAAACAATTGGGAAAGTCTTTACCCACAGGTTTGTGTATTAAATTCACTTTTCACAATGTGCATCTTGCTTTCATTCTCCAAATAATTCCGTATATATGGCAATAACATAATTTACCACTTTATATTCACAAAATAACATAATAAATGTACATTTTTGTAATAAGGCTATTATTAATTTGGTTTTTCATTGTGTATCCCCATTTTTACATTTTATGACTACTTCTTCAATCACACAAATGTATAGGAGTATTTGTATTTTTACATAATGTAGGAAAATATTGATTACATAAAATTTTAACTAAAACAATTTGTAAAATCATAGATAATGCATAAGCATAATAAAATAGCAGTGTTTTTTCCATAAGCAAAAATAAACATTTTCTGAGTTTTAAGTATGAGTACATATTTTTGTTTTTCGTTTTATATACCACAAGTAAGCAAAATATATTGAATTATTCACTAAGCAAAAACAAAATCCTTGGTGAAATATATTTTCAAATTTTCTACATGTGATTTTGTAAATTAGGTAGAAAAAATATGAGCATACATTATTCTGTCATGGATTGCATTCTGATTTCTAGTTCACTACATATTTCTGTATACATGAAAATTAAAAAAAAAATTGCACCAAATGTGTACTGAATACTTATCATGCTCAAGATAATTACCACTGAATATTTCATGCATTATGCCATTTAACCCTAGTAAATTGTGAAGTCATAACACTGATTTTCTATGAAGATTTCTCTATTCATGGTGGGAATGTAAACCCAGACAATCTGAATCCAGACTTTACATGCAGCCATTAACACTGGGGATGCATTCAACTTACGTGCACAGCTCACAGCACACCAAGCATTAATAGGATTTAAAGGGTAGCTCAATAATTGAAACACATATCTTTATTTTTTTTTCCTTCTAGTATCTGAAACTTTGTCATGTGTCCACAAGCAACTGATTGAGAACTAGAAAATATGTCAAAGAGAACATGACCTTCAGTGAGTAGCTGGAAATCCATTAATCATATTTCATTTTTTACTTCAATATACTCTGCTTCTTATTTATAACTGTTTCTCCTTACCACATTAAAATTGCAAAAGCCACAGAGTATGGTAAAATTATACTATTTAAAAAATAAAAATTATAGTGATAATCAAGACACTTTTCACTACTTAATTTTTTACAGAGACTAAGATATGAATTATCATGGTATATACATTACTTAAATATATATGTGTATGTATATATATACAAAATTGCTTTGTTTGAGAAATTATAAGCATTTCCAAAATAAAAGTAATATTTTATGGCTGCCAATTGACTTGACATTCTAAAGTTTATGCTGGCCTTTATTTCAAATAACTAAGAAAAATTTTGCATCATTCTTATCTGTAATTCACAGTTGAGCATGATGACATGCAGAAAAATGGATTCATTTTTATTTTCAATTCAAAGGTCAAAGTGAAAAAAAAAAATCCCAAATCCCAGAACAATTGAGTAATTTTAGTTTCCATTGGTGTACTGAGTACTGAAAGGTCACACTGTTTTTTCATAAGTGTAGACATGTTCACCTCCACCATGTTTGGTAATAGGCAAATTTCTGCTCTGCAGTTATTTTATTATTAAATAAATTTTCACATAATTAACAATTATCTGATCATTTATAATGCTGAAAATTTGCATTTAGTGTCCTTGCACCTCAAAGTCTTCATTAACTTGAATATCACTTTTTGAAACCTAATTTCCTCATATGTTTTCAAATGTATATACACTATTTTTTATCAATATTCTAATTACTAGACTGGAAAATGCTTCTTTCATGTAAGTACATGGAGGACAGTGTATTTTATCTCCGTCAGTTCAATGGAACTTATATTTCCTAGTCTCCTAGGAAAAATAAGATTATAATTCCAAATTTACTTCATATCATTCATTGAATTTTGAGATTAGCCAGGTGTGGTGGTTCACACCTTTAATCCCAGCACTTGGAAGGCAGAGGTAGGAGGGGACTCATGTTTACAGAGATCTTATGGAACTAACATAATTTATAAATAATTTTGCATAATATTTCTCATTGAATTTATAAAACTGAATATAATGAAGCTTCATGAAGAACAACTGAGTCCTACAGGTGAGATTTTGATGGAGAAACTATAGTTAGGTTTCATGACTCTGGTCCCAGTGCTACATGAACTAAAAAGGTGTTTGGTTGGTAGGCTGAGGGATTGCTCAATGGTCATGGAACTTATCTACCAACCTAATGACCTGGGTTCTATTTACCAGCACCCACATAAAGCCAGATACACAAACATGCACATGCATGTGGAGTTCATTTGCAATGGCTGGAGGCCTGGTGTGCCCATTCTGTTTGTCAATCTTCTCTCTATATCTCTCTTCTTGCAAATAAATAAATACAAATATTTTGAAAATTGAGCTAGAGAGATGACTTAGTAGTTAAAACATGATATAAATAAATCATAAATTATGTTTTGCCAAACCAAAGATCCAGGTTTGATTCCCCAGGACCTAGATAAGCTAGATGCACAAGGTGGCACACGCATTTGGAGTTTGTTTACAGGTGCTAAAGGACCTGGCATAACCATTTTTTCTCTCTTTCTCTCTTCCTTTCCAATGAAAACAAATAAATGAATATTAAAAAAAACTCTGATCCTAAGGAGAGACCCACCCCATCGTACCTCCAAAGGGCCCCAGGTGAAACTAAGAATAACTGAGGAAACATGCAAGAATGCTATTTTCTTGACAAACTGGGAAGCAGCACAACGGTGAAGAAGATACACAGAGAACAATCAACCCCTACCCAACCAGATATCCAGAGACACAGAGGATCCCAAGATCTCAACATGGAAGCAGACCTAATATGAACCCAACATGGCTCAGGGACATTTGCAGAAGAGGGGGTGGAAAGAATGTTAGAGCCATGCGTTGGGTCATGACACACAGAGACATTTTCTCCTACCTGAATCTAAAGGCTAACCCCACAATGCACGACCCATATGACCCAACAAGGAGGGTCCCTGTGGAGGGGGAGGACAGGGAGGAGGCTAACAATAGTCCCAAGTTGACTGTATTCACTGACTAAAAAAATTTAAAAAAAAAATTAAAAACAAATAGTGACAAATGTAAATGATGTTCACAATACCCAGCTGCTTAACAATCACATATCCTGATACATTGGTTTATAAAAGGGCAAAAAATGAACTCTCAGTAAGTACTGTGGAAGTAGAGCAAATTCAATTCAAAAGAAAAAAAAAATGTACACCAAAATGTATGCATAGCTGGCCTATGTTGCTTTTTGAGATGCACATTCTAAGAGTGGAATATGATATATTTTCTGTCATATATCAGTGGGTCCCAGTTATATGGATGAAGGAAAAATAAAACTAGTGCTGCAAGAGAGATGGAAACGCTCTTAGGAGGGAGCTTATGTTTTGTGTCTTGTGCCTATAGCAGATGTCAGGTTTCTCAGTAAACCACGAATGTTTGCAGCCACGTTTCACCAGTACAGCATTTAGCATCGCTGTCAACTGTTCATGTGAGCTGATACTTCCAAAAGCAGAAGTTACTTGTCCATAAATGGCACTTAAAGGCAAAGCCTCCTCACAGGTTATACAGGTGTTAATTCCAGCATAATCACCCTGGCTAGTGTGGAGCAATTATCAGCAATTTATCCAAACATTTCTGGCTCATATTCAATGCATGGGATTGGAGCAATGCATGATTACTCAATTGAAATAGCATTTTATTTCAAGTTGACCTAATAGCTCCAAATAAGCATGCACAGAAAAGGTTCTGCATCAAAATATCAGCTGAAGAAAACTTTTTCACCTGCCCTTTTTCTCTTCCTCACTAAGTTTGCTTTCCTCCATGACCTCAGTCTTACAGAAAATAACTGAGCAGTGCACTGATTGCAAGACACTGTCAGGAAGCTTCCTCTGTGCAGAGAATGGGCAGAGAATTTTCATTTCATACTCCATTTGAGCCTAGCCACAGTGATTTCACTAAAGTCAGTAGGCTTTGGAAAGTTAATGATAAAGGAAAGCACTTTTTGTTACTTTGAGGAAGAACTTGACTGTTTAAAAGAACTTATGCAAGTTGGCTAGCCATGGCAAAGAACACAAAATATTTCATTTTTTGGCATTGCCTTTCCCCCAAAAAGTAGAGAGGAGAAAATTCCATTAAATAATAACACAAAACTGTATGAACATTATTCTTATATATAATAATAGGCATGCTGTACAAAGTATGCATTTTGTACAGAGGATCCCTGAATTTCAGTTGTTTGAATTACTAATTTTTAATAAGGTCCTGTAAAGGTTGCATGTATTCAACAGAAACAGTATCTAAAATTTTCCTATTTGATGTTTTCTAGGCTACTGGTTTGTTTTTTCCATTCTTTTGCAGTGCTGGGTAGGAAGGGGACACATGGTTTCTAGACAGCAATGTGATCATAAGTATGAAATCCATCATTTGTGTTTGTTGTGGCTAAGCTAGAATAGTGGTGTGGTTAGATGCACTTGTGATATATATATTTCTAATACTCCACTCTTCACTACAGAGATATTTTCTCAACCATGTTTATAGCTTCAGTATTTTCAATACCTAAGTACTCAGATAAACCCAGATGTCCATCGTTTGGTGAATGGATAATGAAGAAGAGGTACATTTAAACAATGGAAATCTACTCAGCAGTAAGAAAAAATAATAAGTAATGAAATGTATAGGAAAATGAACAGACATGGAACAGACCATATATTTGAACTCACACTTAGGGTATTTTTAACACTTGACATTTTCAATGAATATCTTGCTTTTCAGTGCGTCATCTACGCCATAGCTAAGACATATTTATAAGTAAATAATGTAATCCTCATATGTAGTGCTCAAGTGCAAGTTTGATGTCACATTTTATTTATTCTCATCATAAAGGTATTTTATTATTATCTTCTTTTCTAGGGTAGGGATTATTCAATCTGTAAAACACACAAATATAATTTATGTGTTGTGAATATATACACATATAACTGTGGACATGAACATGTGTATACACAAGTGTCCACAAACCTGTCAAGGCCAAAAGTCAGTGTTTTCTTTAGTCTCTTATGAAAATTTGGGTTTACAGATTTGGCTAGACAAGCTAGCCAGACTATGTACCACTACACCTAGCATTTACATGGATGATAGAGATTTGGCCATGCATGCTAGACAGAGCGGGTACAAACATGTCCACAATTTACATGAGTGGTAGGAATTTAGCTAGACAAGCTAGCTAAATCATGCTCCACCACCCAAGGCATTTTCCTGTGTGTTAGATCTTAGGAGCTCATCAATTTACAACAAACAATCTACCAGTCCATAGTCTAGAGTCTCTTCTGTCACAGTGAGACACACTTCTGTGAAGAAACAAAAGAGCAGTTAAAGTGCTTGCTGGCAAGCCACAGGGTCCAGGTTCTTTTCCCCGGTACACACATAAAGCCAGACTCAAAGGTGGCATCTGCAACCAGAGTTTGGTTCTAGTAGCTAGAGGACCTATTTTACCTCTTTCTCAAATGAATAAATAAATAATAAAATATTAAAACAATAAAATAATATAGGATATCCAAAACAACATTCTTTTTGCCTATTAACTAAGAATCATTGCTGAAAGTTAATCATTATAAATTTATAAACTATGTTAATTTGATTGTTATATAGTAAATTGATAAGTATGAATGAAACATGAGTTCAACATTTAGAATATACCTTGACCTTTCAGAATATACCTTGATGTATATATCTGTGGGAAAAAAAAAGATTGAATAATAATGTATTATATTTCATGCATAGGTAAATTTTTGATTTTAGATGAGAACTTCTGATTCTCATCTCTTTCATATGTGAATATTTGTCTATCTTTGTAAAGATGGGCTCATAAATATATACTGTATGTTAGGATTATAAGAAGTTATGACATACAAGGATTAAAGAAAACTTATTCTCATGTAAGGAAACACATTGATGAAGAAACATATTCACAATCATGCAAATGTAAACTTGAGAAAGTTAAGTGCTATAACAAAATTGGCAAGCATTAGGAAGATGCAGGTAGTATGATCTAATAATTAGACTTGTTAACCGGGCAAAACAGAGGTTGAAATGAAAACCCAAGAGATACCATTTCATTTAGGAAATAGAAATCTAAAAGAACATAAAACATCCGAACCTAACTTTGAATAACTCAATCAATGTAAAGCTTCTAGAATATCATGACAGGACAAATTTCAGGATACATGAGTCTAAGCTGACATCCAAATGGGTTCACATGATGCACTGAGACAGAGAGAGAGAGAGAGAGAGACAGAGAGAGACAGAGAAAGAGAGAGGGAATTAGTGCACCAGGGCCTCTAGACACTGCAATTGAACTCCAAATGCATGTGCCATTTTTGGCACATGTGTGACCTTGTGTGCTTGCATCTGGTTTATGTGGGACCTGGAGAGCCAAACATAGGTCCTTAGACTTTACAGGCAAGCACCTTAACTGCTAAGCCATCTCTCCTGCCCAGGTTATTTGTTTGTGACACAAACTGAATAGCAAGCTACGATAAGTTCATAGATAAAGATATTTCTTGCAGAGATGAGATTATCTTAGATACGGTACAAGAAATGGTTTAATTAAAGGACTTTGTTGTTGAATAACTCATTATATACACATGATACTCATGGATTATGGCTCTGTAGCCAGAGGAGAGATATTTTCAATAATTCCTCTGTTTATTCTTTGCATATTTGTAAGATATGATGGGAATATATAAAATTATTCACTGTATAATAATATTCTGTATAAAGTGAAAATTGTACCTCCTTGTATCATTGTATGCATCCCTTAGTGATGAACCCAGATGTGATTGACAAGATGAGTGTCTAGAAAGGTGAACAAAAGTTTCTAGTGTCAAACACAGTATGGAGAAGTTGACTAAGGTAAGAGAGATAGAAAAGGATAATTCAAAGAAAGCACATTTTGGAATAAGATAATTAGCCAGTTGATATATTATAAATTATATTTTATTGATATAGTTCAATTTTAAATGTTTGCATTCATTTTTGGATATGTTTTGGATATGTTTTTCCTCTTATCTGTTGAAAGCTTTGTTTGAAAAGTAAGATTTACCTTTTTACCATCATTTATTTACACACTGACATACAGTCTTCCAGCCAGGGTGAAATCACTGTTTTAAGCTCTTTATGTTCCTTATAAGAAGATTTCAGTGTTATAAAAAATACCAACCTTACTGTTTTATCAACCAAAGAGTGTATATTAATTACTTTTCTTGTTTGCTGCAACAAGATTTCTTACAAAGGTAACAAACTGAAGAGGTTTATTTCAGTTTATCATTCAAATTTACGTCCATCATGGAGGGGAAACCATGGAAGGTGGGAGCTTAGGGCAGCAAGTCCCATTCCGAATCCACTGCAGGAGCAGAGGCGTGTGTGCCCCAGCTATCTCCTACTTCAGCACATTACTTGGGGCCACCCACAGTTAAAGTGATTGTTCCCAGCTCAGCTAATCTGATTTACATAATTCCTCACAGGAATGCCTACATGCTAGCTTCCTAGGTGATCCTAGGTCCTGTCAGGCTGACCATCAATGCAAACACCTAATCACAGACAGAACCTGCAGAGAGACTCATTAAGAGGCAAGTATCAGGATATTGATTTTTTGGTTTTCTTGCAATTATGTATTAAATATTTTAGTGTTTATAAAGTTATGTGTTGAAGTTCTAAACCCAGTGTCTTGGTTTGGGGAGAGAGGGGATTTTCAAGAACAGTAATGAGAATCTGCTTAAGACATGGTAGAGGGTTCTTCATGATGAAATCCACATAAAATGAGACATAGGATTTTCCTTTCTCCTTGATCAAATTTGGCCATATGTGTATGTATGTATGTATGTATGTATGTGTGTGTGTGTATATATATATATATATATATATATATATATATATATATATATATATATATATATATATATATAATTTCTGATGGCTTCACCATAGTTGCCATCCTGAGGCCCCTTCCTCTACATTGCTTCTTCAAAGATTCCATTTTTCCCTCAATTCCATTCCCTCCACCATTCACTATTCTTCTTGGTGCAAAATATTTTGAGGCATTGTTTATATATTACAGTGTTTTTTGTATATTATGAGAACTTCATCTATTGAAACTTTATCTCCTTTATTCTTTTGTATGACCTTGGCTTTAGTTCCCTAATATTATTAACATTTTTTAAAACCTCACAATTGTGTTTATAATTTACCAAACATAGTAATGATCTGTTTTTGTTTTAAAGTATATCTTTATTTTTATTGAATGTATTGCTTTCAATTTTTCTGAATATATTGATAGAATCTGAAAGTAAATATTCAAAAGGCATGCAAGGCATGGTTTGGTTTGCTTACTCTATTATCTGCTGTCTATTTATCCTTTCGTTTATTTCTTGAAGCTTTTTCTTCCCATTTGCCCAAATAGTATGTAGTTTTAACATTGTATTTTTTTAATATTTTCATTTATTTCACTTGAGATAGGAAGAGAGAAAAGAGGAAGAAAGAGAAAGAGAGACAGAATATAGCCACACTAGGGCCTCTGCAAACTCCACACACATGAGTCACCTTGTGCTTTTGTGGATCCTGGGAATCGAATCCGGGTCCCTTGGCTTCACGGGCAAGCGCCTGAACTGCTAAACCATCTCTCTAGCCCTCACATTGTAATTTTGACATCACATAAAGTTTACAGACTAAACATGTATGAGTAATTACCTCAGTTCATATTATGTGACCTACTTGAAATAATTTGCCTATTTCATGGCATTCAAAGAGTTGGTGTCACCTAGCACACTTTCAGGATGTTCAGAAAGAGAGTCAGGAGGGGAACTCATCAGTGGGAGGATTATGGACAATTCATGATGAATGATCACTGCCCAAAGAGGAAATGCAACAGTTTTGCTACACGTTAGAGGGACAAATTCTAAGCTAGCATTTAGAGGACAAAAATCAAAATATTTTTAGCATAAAATATTTTAGGAACTGTTTCCAGACAATGCTTTCATTGGGTTGTCCTGGGCACTTTTTCTTAAAGGGCTAGCCAGTAAAAATGCTGGGCTTCATTGATCATACAATGTCTACTGCAAAGGAAGTTATTGTTGCAGCAACAAAACCATCAAAGTAAATGAATAAATTTCAATAAAATTTTATTTGCTTAGATAAGTAGTTGGCTTGTGGATATTAGGCTATTGACCCTATATAATTGGAATCAAACATAAATATTTGGGAGAATTTGTCATATCTGTGTTGGATAGTGTGATGGTTAATGAATCACCTGTAAAGAATTGCCCAAATTACAGTAGCTTCTGCATATCTGTGAGGTATAATCTTTATTAGGTTAATCAAAAGTGATGATAATCACCTGCAGCTGGTTAGAACGATTCCATGGAATGGAGTCATGGACTAGAGTCATGCACTGTACATTGCAATAAAAATAATTTTATTATGTTTTGAAGTCAATTGAAAATGTGGTGTCATCTTAAATAGATAGTATTCCTCTCTATATAAATATAGGTAACAATCAAGTTAAGAAGGCATAGCTTATATTGGAACTAGAGACATGTTGGTGAACATTTCTGTTTCAAGTGATTACAATATTCTAAGAAATGGAGAAAATAAACTGTGATCTTATTCATCCCAAGGTGTTATTGCCACCTTCCCACTCCACCACCTACACAGTGAATTGGTTGAAATAATGCATAGTGATGAGCACTGTAAATTCTAATACTCTCCCTGATGGAGTCTCACCATAATCTGTTAATGCATGTACTTTGTGGGAAATCTCATGTCACACAGACAGCCATGTACAAGAGCTTTAGGAGGAGTTAGGGAAATTGAGTCAAGGCATGTTAATAGAAAATTCAAAGTTAATGATCCTTTAGTCAAACAGGTAGGTATATAAGGAATGATAAAAAATGCTTCAGAAAAAAATACGATGAGGCCTGGAGAGATGGCTCAGTGTTTAAGGTGCTTGCCTGCAAAACCAAAGGACTGTAGTTGAATTCCCAATGTAAGCCAGATGCACAACTTGGCACACACATATGGAGTTTGTTGGCAGTGGCTGAAAACCCTGGCATGCCCATTCTCTCTCTCTCTCTCTCTCTCTCTCTCTCTCTCTCTCTCTTCATATTTCCCTCTCTCAAATAAATAAATAAAAATAAAATAATTTAAAAAATAGAACTAGACAGTAAGTCCCTATAGCTGAAGTCACCACAGGCTTTGGTTGCAAATCATAGAGAAACTAATCTAGAATTGAACAGAGAGCTTCCTCAAAGGTGCTAAGCCTGCTGTAGGTGAAGGAAAGTTATGAACAGTCTCATGCAGCTATGGACCCTGTATATTTGACATCCTACCTGACAGGCAAGATATGCCCAGTGGCGTAATGTGATGTGAATGCTAGGGGCTAATCATCCCCTTTCTGATTGGATTTGAGGCCTGATCCTGTACTTGTAAACCTATCCAAAACCTATGACTGGTTACATAGGTTCTTGGAGCAGAACTTCCTACTGTGCTTATGCTTAAAGCATCAGGGGTATTTGTGGGAATAAGAGAAGGTGATTGAGTTGTAGAAGATCAAAACACATTTTATGCATGAATGAAAATATTAAAGATGGAAAAAAATTAGAAGAAAATCTAATGTGGTGGAAAATGGAATTTGAAAATCATTTATGGTGGTGAAAGCACCAAAGTTATGAATGGTTTGTTACTATCACTCTTGGAGAAATTAATGTATTCTTAGATGTCTGTCACCTTTCCCCTTTGGACATTCATCCTTCTATCCCTTTTAAAATCTATTTTATTTTTCTTTGTTTTGAAAGGTATGTTTTTACTCTACCTCAGGCTGACCTGAAATTTACTATTTAGTCTCAGGGTGGCCTTCAACTCAAAGCAATCCTCTTACCTCTGCCTCACCCATTTGTTGAGATGAAAGATGTTCCACCGCACCCAGCTTCAAAGCTTCCAGCTCAATAGCTTACTTGTCCTATTGCCTGGTTATAACAGTTCTAAGCTTATGCTTTTAAGGTTTAAATATTATTGCAAAGAATAGCTAACTTTTGTTTCTTACTTAAGGATTTACCTAAGGAGAAAATAATCTTGATGTAATCAATGCCAGTCACTAGTAAACAGTAATGTAAGAAGCTCATTGATTATATACTGTATTCCTTGATATGTATTTAAAACTAGTAAAATAAAAATATGTATAACATAATGCAGACTCACCATCTGAATTTTACTGCATATTTCATTTATTTCTTATAAATAGTACTTCTAAGTTATAAACAATCTTGTATTTTATTTTTATTTTATTTATTTGAAAGCAGAGACAGAGAGAGAGAGAGAGAGAGAGAGAGAGAGCGAGCAAGTGAGCATGGGCAAATCAGGGTCTCCAGATACAGCAAATGAACTTCAGATTCATGTGTCACCTTGTGCATCTGGCTTTATATGGCACTAGTGAATTGAACCTGGGTTGTTGGGCTTCTCTGAGCAATCTCTCCAGCCCCAAAATCATTTTATTTAATTTTTTTTGTATATTTTTATTTATTTATTTACTTGAAAGTGACAGACAGAGAGAGAAGGAGGGAGGGAGGGAGGGAGGGAGGGAGGGAGGGAGGGAGGGAGAGAGAGAGAGAGAGAGAGGCTGTGCCAGGGCCTCCAGCCACTGCAAAGGAACTCCAGATGAATGTGCCCTCCTGTGTATCAGGCTTATGTGGGTCCTACAGAATCGAGCCTCAAACCGGGGTCCTTAGGCTACACAGGCAAGCACTTAACTGCTAAGCCATCTCTCCATCCCCCCACCAAATCTTGATTTTATCTTGCTGAAATGTATTTGTTTATATTTCCTATAAAATATCTAATATATGCATATAATCAAGTTTAAAAACTAACTTGCTTTATTTTTTATTTTCTGACTTTACCTTGAGAAATCAAAACAGCTTATTTTATAATTTACTGAAAAAACAAATTTGCAAGCATGCAAACAACTAGATCCACTTTGTGTGAATTTGCTGTGAATTGATTTTGTTTTACTGCATCTATCTATTAATGTTATTAAATGTGTCACCCAATATATCCATTTCAAAAACTTGATCACATTTCAATTTCTTTGGCAGGATTTTAATGAGAACTAATAAATAAACAAAGGAATTTTCAGAAGAACATCAATTCAAGAAGATATGGGTTGCCTTTGAAAGGACAAAATTATATTCATATTTAATAACTGTATTAACATGAAGAGAAAGACTTACATTCCTAATTTCAAGGATCAAACTTTTTATGCTAAAAGACACCATCCAATATTGTTGATGAAGATGAAAATAGAAGAAATGTTTTAACTGCTCAATATGCAAGGCATGCATGATGACACATTAGACAGAGAAAATTATTACTGTCCATTAAAGAATTAGCTTTCACACAAATGAAAAAGTTGATTAGCACACTCTGGAGTGGCTGGTTCCTAAAATTATAAAATTAATGAATCTATGAAATGTTTAATTTCACACATAAATATCTGTGAAGAGAAATTAATTGTGTTATACAATAAAAACCATTTGTTTTACACATTGAATCAAATATTAAATCAGAAATGTTGTATATGATACAATACACTTATACCAATTTTATAGCAAAGATTATAATATTCCTGTTTATTTGAAAAAAAAATATTTCAGTGCTAAATTCTTTTATCTGACAGGGTTATTTAACTATTAAAATGATAGTGTTTGCATATTTTAGAAATCCTCATAGCTAATGAGAAGAATAATATATTTCAAGTTTATATAGTAAAACCATTCAAGGGTAAGGAAGCATGCTGATTAAGTTAAAGTATAAGCACTCAAAACATCAACCAAACATTTTAGAAGAAAGTCACATGTTCAGAGAATCCTGCTTTACCCATAATACATCATAATGTACTATACACAAAATCTTATCACAATACAAAAATATCAAACTTCTAATTACAATGAAAAAATTTAGGCATAATATATATTATGTCTTCATAATAGTCTTTATTTGGTCTTACAGGAAGAGCCCAGCTTAGGACTCTGTCTCAGCATCACACCATTGCCCCAGTGATGTTTCATATGTTTCATACTGGGAAATTTATGCATGAGAAGTACCACAGTACCATTAGTGCTTGGCACATCAATTTGTGGTATTTTCTAAAATTAATACACATAATATTCTTAAATAATTAAAATTCTTATCTGACATAGGGAATAAGAAACATCTTAAGGAAAATGTTTGATGACATATTATGTGTGTGTGTGTGTACACAGAGAGATCGATTTAGATTACATAACTATATGCATGATATATTTAAATTAAACTTAGACAAATGTTATATATATTTCCTTCCTAGATTCAGGCCAATAGTTCCGCATGGTTTAGTGATTTCTGTGAGGTCATCTTGAGATCATGAGCATTCTGTTTTGTGTTGCACGCTAATTACACAATGGCAGCTGTCTGAAAATGGATGAGCACATGGATTGTGCTGTGCGGTTTCATACCATGAGTTAGCTTACAAAATTAGCTGCTTCCTATGTGAACAGAACATAAGAATTTGGAGTCCATGGAAACATTACAGATTATCATTCCTTAACTGTAGTGTATAACTTAAAGAAGAAATTCTTCTTTTTATAAATGTAAGAAAATTAAGTCACAAATAATTATTATACATGTCTCTGGATATCATGACCCAACATGTGGCTGTGGGCTAACTCCACAATGCATGACCCATATACCTCAACAAGGAGGGGCTAAGGGGAGGGGGTAGGTCACAGATGAGCCTAATAATGGTACCAAACTGACTGTATTTGCTGAATACAAAACTAATTAGTAAAAAAAAAAATAAAAATAATTATTATAATTGGAACATATTGCAATTATAATTGCTATATAAAACTTACACTAACATTTCCATGATTTTTCCCAAATAATTAATTACAAATTCAGTAGTCAGAGTTTTTGAGTGTATCAGCTGAAGAGGGCATCAGGTACTAATTAGGAAATGAGAAAATGTTCTATGGAAAACACTGAGCACAAAGAGTCACTCCAGAAGATGCATTGATCTTAATGAAATACAGAAGGGAAAAATTGAGAAATAATTTCCTTTGGACAAATACCCCAATGACTCCATTATTTTTGTACATTCTTTGTACAACAGTATACTTTTACAAGTGTACCAGTGAAAGGGCATATATATACAGCATTATGGAGGGGAATTCTGTTGCTTTCCAGTAGAGCTTCAGGGAAGTACTATCTTGAGGAACTTAAAGGAGATTAAAAGGAAGCCTTCCTGTGTGCATACTTACTTTCCAGAACACCACATAATAAAAAAAGAAGACTATGAATCTTAAGTAATAAAAGTACACAATTATTTCATCTATTATATATAAGAAAAGAATACTTAAGATTATGATTTAATCAAAAACTTTAACATGAGTATTTTGACATATGTGTGTTTTATTTCAGCTTGAACATGCTCACATTTGATGGAAATGCTGATCAGACGTATATAAAAAATAACTATAACTGTGAATAAATTAGTACTAATAACTTCATAAAGTGTACAGAATGAACTATCCCTTCAGTGAGTCAATATTGGTTTTTTGTAGTCCAGCATTGTGGTCTACATATAATAAAACAATCCAGTAATTTCTATTTTTAACAGGTACTTCATGAGCAAGGGTTATATATTACTTTGCATACAATTGTACTTTTGTGGGAGTTAACATCATGTTTCTAGGACAAAAATCCCAACCAGGACCAGCTGAAGTAAAACATTTGTTGATTTTTCTTACATTCTCAATGGGAAGCTTCACTACGGCAGAGAAAGGGTGGACGGCACAGCAGATACTGGACGCCACCTCTTGCCACATGAGACGTCAGGAAGAGGCAACAGTGAGCTAAGTATGGCTGGGGGAAGCTTGCTAAGTGTCCCCAAACTGGCCCTAGATGCACACCTTGTCTAGCAAAGTTTTCCATCCTGAATTGACACCAGCTGTGAAGAAAGCATTCAAAACACATAAAGTCCATGTCATTGAAGCCATGACAGTTTTTATTAAAATGCTAATTGATTAAACTTTGATCATATATTAACAGGTAGTGTACAAGTTTTGAGTGGATAGATATGTGCTGATTTCTGTGAAGGAATTTTTTTTGTTGTTGTTGTTCTCTGAGTATTAATTAAAGTGTCTGGAATAAAGTTTGTAATTCCCAAAAGAATGTAAATGAAATGAAGCTTGCTAGAGGATAAAATACTCAAAGCCAAATTAAAAAATGGAATAAGTCATTGAAGAAAATTCAGATTTCCATCTAATGAAGGAGTTCTTCTAATAAATATAATATAAGCCAGGATATTAAAGACTATATTTATACACATATGTCATAATGTATGCCTGTATATGGAGAGGGAGGGAGAGACAGACAGAGAGAGAGAAAGAGAGAAATAAACAGAGGTACATAATGATGCCCAAATTATAGAAATTACAGAAAAAGTGGGATGATCAAAGTTAAGATTCTAGGGCTGGAGAGATGGCTTAGCGGTTAAGCGCTTGCCTGTAAAGCCTAAGGACCCCGGTTCGAGGCTCGGTTCCCCAGGTCCCACGTTAGCCAGATGCACAAGGGGGCGCACGAGTCTGGAGTTCATTTGCAGTGGTTGGAAGCCCTGGCGTGCCCATTCTCTCTCTCTCCCTCTATCTGTCTTACTCTCTGTGTCTGTCACTCTCAAATAAATAAATAATAAAAAAAATACTGTTTATAAAAAAAAAAAAAGGTTAAGATTCTAGAGAAGCTACTTTCACCATTCTTATTTCTTGCCCTTGAGTGCTTACACTTATTTTTACCTTTTATTTCTTCTTTATTTTTTTTGCCTTGATGATTATTTTAGGACTGAAGATTATATTCCATTCTATATAACAGCAAAAATAATAATTTTAGCAAAATAAATGGAAGGAAAAGAGGAAGGATGCAGAAAAAAAAAGGAAACTCAACAAGCAATAATTTGTGTCATTCTTAGTTTACTGAATAACATTTTCCTTTCTCATTTGTTTAATGTGAAAATATTATTTCAATGGATTATTCAAAGTAAATATCCTAAGACACAAATGATATAATTTTTGATGCTAGCCTTTCCCTTGTATACATAGAAGCAGCATCGCAGGTCTCCTGTGAAGCGCCGTGAGGTGTGGGACACTATTCTAAAGTGACGTTTCAGTACGCGACACGCTGCACACCGCTCGATTCACATTACACGCGGCATTTTAATTCAATGCTTGAGTGTGCCTCTGTGTGATTTGGGGCCCTGTTCACACACCATATCCACCCTGTTTTCTAATGAGGCAGGGACAGACTTCGCCTGACCTCAATATCTCACAAAACTTTCTGCCATGATCAGGCTGGATAACATTTTTCACTTATTTTAACTTTTTAATGATCTTTCTCCCAATGCTTTCCAAACAGCTGTTTCTCCCTGAAACAAAATTTATGCCAACTTGAAAATGGTAATGTGTATCCCTGTGCCCAAGCATAAACTATCTGCAATTTCAAAACTGAAAGAGGTTGGCAGCTGTCTCTTGGAACAGACTTGTAGCACTGGAAAAAAGAAAGGGAGCCCAGCCATGCGTCTCTCGGTTTGAGACCTTCTTTCGAGGCCAAGGATCTTTTCAGTATCATAAAAGCAAGTGAACCTTCATTGTCATGGTTTTCCTAAGTGGGTAGTTTTTAAAATAAAAATAAAAAATAGATCAAGTTTTACGATGCAAATAATGGGGCAAGCAAAATGTGTGCAAAACCAAGAAATGAATATTGTTATTTAAATGAGTAATATATATTTTGAATAAGTTAAAGTTTTGTACATTGAAACAATTTTGTGTAATCCATAAAATACTGTATGATTATTTAGTGAATTATAACTATCACAAAATTCTTTCCAGTTTATTTGAAAATCATATTACATTTTTATCTCATCAAGTTTTCTTTTATCATTTAATCAACACCTGTAACCACTGAGCAAGCTCCCAGTCCTTTTCTTCTATCACTTACAAAATCTTTGATCGATGTAGACTTCTGTGCACTTTAACACATGTATAAAATTACATAGTGTACTTTTCCAATAAAGATAAGAAACAAGTCTATTCTTATTTGTATCCCATTAAAACAATACCCGACATCTGTCTTTAGAGTAATGTTAAGTTTTACTGATTGATTTGTCATTGTGAGTTTATGATATATGTGAGGTTGTGCCACACAATATTGTACATATATGTTTCATACTCTAAGAGGAGAATAATTCAGAGACACTATAGTCATGGATTAAGTTCTGCAGGTACATATACTTCCTTTCACTAGGATAAATTACAGAAATTGAGCTGTTATCATGATTAAAGAGAAGAAAACAAAGTATTTGTTGAATAATCCTAAGAGTGGAATATAAAATTATGAGTCAAAGAATAATATGGATGAAACTATTTATAGCATACTTTCTGAATACAGAATGAAATAGAGATTTCAGATGTCATACCTCTGACAGATGGCAGTTCTCAATCAGTTTATACTGATACAACAATAAATACAGAAACTCAAAAACATAACATGACAAAGAAAAAAAGTATATTGAAATCAAATATTTCCTCAATATCAAAATAGAAAACCTATTTGTTTGTTTACTTATGTATTTTCAGAGTGCATAAGTATGTGTGTGGTGTGATATAGTGTGTGCATGTTGATGTGAGGTAGATTCTCGAATGGGGGCTGATGCACATGACCCAAGCATTCGGAGGGTGGTGGGGAGCCAGAGAAGAACCTCAGGGTCTTTAACTCATCACTCATTCTTGTCTTTCTTTCCCTTAGACAGGATCTGTCCTTTGGGACCTAATGCCCATCAGTAAACCCAGAGGTTCCCTCCTCTCCCCACAGATGAGGGTGGCCATGACCAGCGTGTTCTCTGGGCTCTGGGGAGTCTATCCCGGAGTTCTTCGGCCTGAGATTTCCTCATATTTAAGCATCAGCCACTAAACAATATCTCCACCTGCAAAACAAAATGTTTTTGATCAAATTTAAGGTAATAGTGTGATTGATTGTTTTGATGCTCACCATGCTTACTATTTGTTTGTTTGTTTGTAGTGGGTTTCTGAAGATGAGTAATTCTGATGTCCAACATTTTTGTTTTCTATGACAGCAAGGTTGTAAAATATGAGTGATTCTGCATTCTATCCAATGTCAAACTGGCGATATTCTAATTCTACAAGCTTTTGCTTTTCATTAACAAAGTTATATTTCATTCTTATTAACAAATAAAATCGACTATGAGATTTGATGCTTTTCTTTTGCCCTGCCACCATTTCAAGGAGATCTAACTTTCATACGCATATTACAGTTTCTCCTGTTGCATAAAACATCGGAGAATATCCTATTGTGTTTCCTAACACTGTGGCAGCTTGTATTAGGAATGCCTCTGTTGGCATGCGTGCTCATTTTATACATGGAGACTCTTTCCTTATAACTGCACTTTCCAAATCATATTTTACCACAGTTCTGAGTAAAGGTGGGGCATGAGGCCGCAGTGCTGCTGGGGTCAACTGTGCTGTAGAACAAACCGCAGGCTGTAAGCAGGAGCCCCGTGTAGCTCCTTGCGCACAAGACTCACTTCAGAAGGCTTTGCATGAGCAACATTTGCATGATAAATTTATGGACTCTGGCTTTACTAGCTTGATTGAACACATTGCATTTTGCTAAGAACAGCATGTCATTCAGCACCGTCAGCATCCATTACGCATCTGGGAAAACTTAGAAGCATGTTATGGAAGCGAAGTCCTGGAAAGTTCTGTCAGCTTCCAGAGAGGTGTTCCTCTGTAAGTCTACCTTATAGATGACGAATGACAGCTGTCACTATTACTAAACACACTGTTTTGTCTATTATTCTTTGTACTTGAATTAGTCCAACAGTAAATGGAGATGTTAAAGGAATTTAGGACAAGTGCTGTTTGTACTCCAAAAGAGTAAAGAAATGCAAAGAAAAAATTTAAAAAAATATATATGCAGAGACATTTATCCTACCCATAACTGTGGGCTAACTCCACAATGCATGACCCATATACCTCAACAAGGAGGGGCCAAGGGGAGGGGGTAGAACATGGATGAGCCTAATAATGGTACCAAACTGACTGTATTTGCTGAATCCAAACCTAATTAATAAAAAAAATTAAAAATTAAAAAAAATAAAAATAAACATGTGTTTGCAAGGATTGTTACTATGCATGAAGATTTGCTATATAGAAAATAATTCCTTTAGAAAACAACAAAAAATTACTTTCTTGGCTACCTGCAAGAGAATAGGGCCAGGTTTTTCCCTATCAGTGAGTTGTAAAATATCTGAGACAATTGATTAATCCTCCCCTAACTCTAAGAGTTTGTGGATTTGCCCCTTGGTAATTTTATTTGAAACTTCTCTCAGTCTATTATTCATTTAATTTAGATATAGGAACAATTGTCTCAAAGATTAAAAATAAAATTCTCACCTTTATTTTAACTTATCTAGGAATAAATTACATTCACATAAGATAAACAATGAATGTCAGCTCTACAGTTACCCAGACTAGATATAAAAACAAAACTTAAAAAAAGAAAACAAACATTTAAGAAAACAGAAAAATAAAAACTAAATATGGCTAACAGGTATTGTTTGTGGGATAAAGAAGTGAGCTGCTCTCTCACTGATGACAGAAGGGTCTGACTGCAGAACTGGGTGAGTAATTGTGAACAGATTGACAGATTGAGGCTCCCATTGAGACACTAATGACCTTGTTTCTGGATACTTCAGGGCCCCTAACAATGGAAATCATTTAACTTTCATGGCTTAGCTCCAGTCCATTGTCTTAGTGCTTTGGAATGCAGTGTGCGTTTAGGAAGTGGGAGCTCTCTGGAAGAGAGGAAGACTGAAGCATGCAGAAGCTTCAGAGAAGGCACAAAGCTCAGTAGCAGAGACCAGTAAGTTAAAAAGGAAATATAAAAAGAAGAGAAAGAAAGGAGGACAGTACTTAAAAGGTTGGTATTGTATATATGTAAGTAGAAGAACAGATTAACAGGGGTGAAAAGGCCCAAAGTGAGGTCAGGGGAAGAGATTGAGTAAGGGAAAGGTGGAGAGAGGACTAATCAAAATCTAAGAGGATGCAAATAAATCATATGGAATCCTCCAGTTTCGGACAATGGAACGCTCAGGAGCCATAGATCGTTGTTAGAAAATTTTCAGTGCCAGGAATGGGATACCTCAAGTGAGAAGTTTCAAGCTTCAATTGAGGTTCTATGTTGTGTGCAGTTGAGTGAGAAACACCTCACACAGAGGCTGCTATGTGGATCAGTGGGTACAGCACTTGCCACACAATTCTGAGTATGTGAGTTGTGATCCTCAGAGCCTACGTGAAGCTGACCGCTGCTCCAGTGTTAGTGGCTATAATCCCACTGCACCTACTTTAGGAAAGGTTGTGAAGAAAGGAGCAAGACTTGCAGGTATCGAGACAAATGAGTTTGCCTCAAACAAGGGGGAGGTAGAGGTATAATACACAATATTCTACTCTGACATCCCACACTCACAATGTGAACACATCCACACCACACCAGCTCCAAAAAGTAATGTCAATAACATTCTTGATAGTTAAAGTTTAATACAAAGGTGGATTTTTAACCTTTTATTTTATTTTTCTTAACTGTACAAGTTTTGTGGGTTCAGTGTGATATTTTAGTGATGAAAAATTAGCATTTATTTTCTCTGAATAATGTTCTGTGGAAAAACTACACAATTGACAACTGTAATTCTCCAGGGTGTTTACACTGCATTTGGAAAGGAAGTCATTTACTAGACACTAAATTGTTTTGCTGATATTTGTATTTCACTCAAAAAAGATATCAATTAAACCCACTGAAATTCATAAAGTAAAACTATTATAAAGTAAAACACAGTGTTATGTCTGTTGTCATTGTAAATACTGAAAATCTTTCAATATTATGAAAATAAAATGGAATTTGCTAGACCATGACACTCAATAGATAATTGGAGTCAAATCAGCATCAATATTACCTTAGAAGTAATGTTAGGGGACTATGATCAAAATACATGTGAAAATGGTCAATAAGGAGTTTACAAATGTAAGCATTGTATTGTTAATAATTATTCAGGGCTGTAACTCTGTTCATTGGCATAAATCAACTCAAAATAATTCTAGAGACACACATACACACATATGTGTGTTTATGTATGCATATGTACTTACTATTTTTTAAATTAGTTTTCTATTCAGCAACTACAGGCAGTTTGGTACCATTATTAGGCTCATCCATGGCCTAGCCCCTCCCCATTGGCCCCTCCTTGTTGAGGTATATGGGTCATGCCTTGTGGAGTTAGCCCATCGTACCAATAACTGTAATTACTATTTTTAATAACTAAAATAATCACAACCAAAAAACCTGATATGTCATGATATTTGAAAATACTTGTTTTATTGTTGGATTTAATTTTAGTTTCACACTGATAAAAACCACTAATCATTTCTTCACCTTCTTCATTCTGATCTATTAACCTAAAGACCAGTGATTGAGTTGGAGCTTGTATTTTTATTTGTGAAACTGAGTAATCTGAAGCTATTGTAATTTGAGAACTCTCCTTTCTGGGACTTCAAGGCTCACATCAAAGATTACTTGTCCTTTATTCAGAGCTCCTGTCTAGAGGATGTAGCTATGCAATCCTTGGTGTTCCTTCATCAATGTGGCTTTCTGTCAGCATGTGTTTTTATCATAGGCATCTTAAAGCATTCACAAAATGTGCTGTTTATATAAAAGTCATTTCTAGGGCTGGAGAGATGGCTTAGTGGTTAAGCGCTTGCCTGTGAAGCCTAAGGACCTTGGTTTGAGGCTGGATTCCCCAGGACCTAGGTTAGCCAGATGCACAAGGGGGTGTACAGGTCTGGAGTTCGTTTTTAGTGGCTGGAGGTCTTGGTGTGTCCATTTCTTCTCTCTCTGCCTCTTTCTCTCTGTCTGTTGTTCTCAAAGAAAAAATAAAAATAAACAAAAAAAATTTTAAATAAATAAAAGTCATTTCTAGTTGAGAGTGTCTGATCTTCACAGTAAATTTGAGATATTAATTCTAATATACAAAGATCAATATTTGTTTAATAAAACACGAGAAACACAGAGGCCTATGGGGTTTTAGGCCAACACACACATCACCTCTTACTCCTATTTATGACTATACAAGTTGCATTTCTTATATGTAAATTGGCATAAATGAAAAATAAATGAATTATATAAAGCTATTATTAAAACATCATGAAAATATAGGGATACTAAAGAAGAAAAGTGAATGTACACATTCATTTTTCAGGTTTATTTTAATTCTTATGATAACTATTGTCTTAGCTTTCCCTTTTGAAATTATAAACTATAAAAATGGAAATATATTATATTGAATACAACTATACCTGTGCTAATACATGTTTCTTTATGTAGATGTATTTTTTTGTTCAAACTATGTAGCACAGTGCTAAAAAGGATATTGAAATTCTAAACTAGTTTAATTTAAATACCAGTATGATATGTTATGGAGCTGAATGATACTATAAAGTGATTAAGATCTCTCACTATTAGTAATGCTTTTGTCATAAATTGCATGATTATACAAGACATTTAATTTCCCTGAATCTAAAGTTCATCACCTATAAAAGGAAACTAATTGACCAGATGGTGTGATTCTCACTTTTCTTGACAAAAATCTGCTTTTATGAAAACAATTACTCGTGAGCATCTGAATTCATTTAGAGTATCATTACATATGTGGCTTTTAATTGCTAACCAGCTTGCCATGTAGGCAAGCAGGAGGGCCTGATTTTTAATCACCAGCACCCATACAAAAGGCAGGTGCAGAACACCTATAATCTCAGCACAGGGAGGTGGAGACAAGAGACTCTCTATTGCATGCTGTCTAGGTAGCTTAGACACTGATGGACTCTTAGTTCAGTTATATATGCTGAGTCAAGAAATAAGTTAGGCAGGAGCTGGATGGAAGGCTCAATGTTTAAAAGCACTTGAATGCAAAGCACGTAATCTCATGTTCAAATCCCCAAACCCACGTAAAGCCACATGGCAACAAAGTGGAACATGCATCTTGAGTTCATTTGCAATGGCAGGAAGCCCGGACTCCCCCATTCTCATTCTCTCTCCTTCCACCTGATCTTTGTGCTAACAAGTAAATTAATATATATATATATATATATATATATATATATATATATATATATATTAAAAGTTGGAGATTTATCAAGGAAGATAATGTCAACATTCCGCCTATATCTACAAACATGTATGCCCACATACACGCAAACATGCACACACACAGACACACCCCACAAACCACCCACAAATGCAAATTAATAAAGAAACAAAATGTTTGTATTTTATGAACAAAGACTAGTGGATGAATCCTGACATAAGCCAATTCATACTCTGGTCCATGCTTGGTCCACATGTAGTGGTAGCTGTATCTTAGCAGAGAGAACAATTGAGTCGGTCTTTATAATGGGATCAGCTTTCACCATTTGGAGAATTGCTCAGTAGTTAAGGAACTTGCCTCCAAATGACTTCGGTTCAGTTCCCCAGCACCCACATAAAACCAAATATGCAGAATGGTGAAAGTATCTGGAGTTAATTGCAGTGGCTAGAGCCCCTGGCACACCCATTCTTTCTCTCTCTCCTTGCAAATAAATACAATGCCTTTAAAAAAAAAAAACAAAACTTCATGTACTCACAAATAAACATGCTAGTGTTGCTTTGATATCTCACCCTACCTTGCATCTCTGAAGCATTCCTTTCCTTCCTGAGGATTTCCCATGGGAACATTAGAGTGCCTCAAACTTATATATGGGAAAATGCAACTGAACACCTTCCCTTATAAACTCAAAGTAATATACTTAGCTATAATGAATTCTTTCTCCTCGTCCTCTTCCTGCCCTTCTTGGTCTTCTAAAAGCAAATTGTCTATGTGCAAGTTGTCTGATGTAATTGTGTATACAATCATGTCCTAGACTTAGAGTATTTTCTTCTCATGAAGCTGAGGGATGCATGGAAAGTGTGTGATTGCCCATACTCTGGGTTTCCACATTCTTGAGGCATTTGTGATAACTTTCAGGTACTTAAACTCCTACACGTGAGTTTCCTGCTACATCTTTTGTCTGTAATTCATTGTGGAGATGGGATTAGTGAACATTATTTGGTATTTATGAAGGTTTATTGGCAAAAGTTGGCTGAGCAATTTTTAAGTAAACCTGTCAAAAATTCTCACTCAGTATGCATCTAACAGTTAATGCATTGTCTCTGTTTTTCTTACTATTTTTGATAACAATATTTTCCTACATGCGTATAATTACAAAATAGGACAATGAAGAAATTTGTTCTAAGAATGGTTTATATTGGGTTTTCTTGCATTAGAATAAATGCAAATATAAACAATTGAATCTGATAATAAATGATAGGGTTTATTATACAAAAATAATGAATGACACATTTGGATTTTGATAATCAGGAGGCTGAATGAATGCTTTGAAATATTCATAAACTCTACTTTAAAAAGATGTCCTACAGCACAAACAAGAGGGCTTCATGGAAGGACAAGTTTATGGTAGCCAACATGATCGTACATTCTTATATGTGTTTAGTACATCATGAAGAGGTCCTAATGCAAGCTTGCATTCGCCAGCTCATTGCTTTAGACAGCTTGCAAATGTTACATGGGTTTCCTGGAACAGACTATGAAATGGGGGAAGTGCAAGGAAAATATTTTTGTGGAGTGTTCTTGAGAAGTATGAAAGTGAACAAGGTTGATACACATGGACAGGCAGAAGAAGAAGAAGCTGGGAAACAATATGGTGACCAAAGAAGACTGAAAGGATCCATGATTCTATGGGCAACCCCAGAATTGAGATTGGCTGTCACCATTGGTTCTCACATTCTCACCGAATTGACACCTGTGTGCTGATCCTAGATCCTGCACCATAGGAAACGGATGAGGACTTCTGTACCTTGTTTGTGATGTTACTGCCAGCTGGGTTAACCATCTGCAAATGTGTTCATTCTTAATATACATGTAATTTCATACCTGCATGTCCTGTGGAGGAAATATGGACAAAGAGACACAATGACAATTAGGTATCCTGGATTTGAAATGAAATTACCAGATTTATGAGGGTCTGTGATTCTTCCAAAATTAGGTTAAAAAATGTCTCAAATATAATTTAATAAAAACTACTCAAGTTAAAATTAGAAAAACATGATGTGTTTCTTACTCAATTATATAGTATGTAAGGTAAGTGGCCAGCATTTCACTTAAATTCTAATTTTTTTTTTTTTTTTTTTTTTTTTTTAATGAAGGCTCCAGTGATGTACTACACTGCAATTAACACTGAAATTCTGGGAACTGCTTTATCTTTTCCAGGCACTACAGTTCCAAAGCTGGGAAGTAAACACGATATATGAAGTGATTGATTTCTCAAGGACTGAACAGTCTGAAGTTCCCTTCATTATGCAAATTAATAAAATTCAAACCATAGAAAACGTATATTAGTCACCATTGATTAATTCACCCGCATTTATGTACTGAGAGTCTGGGCTACTTAAGTTATGGAGATTTTTAACCTTGATCTAGAAAGACAAATTACATACCCACAATTTGCATTACAGTTGTAAATTTTAGATTGAGGAAAATTGTAAGGATATTCTTTCTTAAAATTTTTATTTATTTGTTTATTAGAGACAGAGAGGGAGAGAGAGATAGAGAGTGAGTGAGAATGAGTGCGCCAGGGCCTCTAGCCACTGCAAACAAACTTCAGATGCATGTGCCACCATGTGCATCTGGCTTATGTGGGACCTGGAAATTCGAACATGGGTCCTTAGGCTTCAAAGGCAAGCGCCTTAACTGCTAAGCCATGTCTCCAGCACTGTAAGGTTATTCTAAAGAAGTCTTGCACTGTGAAAATAATTGTGTGTATTTGTGTGTGTGTGCATGTTTGAAATTTTGTTTGACATTTCATGAAGATCATTAATTTAGTAATGGTATAAAATAAAAATAATTCTAATTAAAAATAAAAACACATGGGCTAGAGAGAGGGCCTAGCATTAAAGAGCTTGCCTGTGAAACCTAAGGACCCAATTCAATTCCTCAGTACCCTCATAAGCCAGATGTACAAGGTGGTGAATATTTCTGGAGTTTGTTGGCATGACTGGAGGTCCTGGCATGCCCATTCTCTCTCTATCTACCTCTTCGTCTCTCTCCTTCCCTCCCTGTCTAATAAATAAATATTTTTTAACAAAAGAGATAAGAAGGAATCAAACTTTAAAAAATAAAACTACAATTCTCTGTGTTTTTGAAAACTGAAATATGAGATACAGTGAATTCTTTTTTACCATAAATTCCTCTCTTACATATTCAAAATTAATTCTTTTATAGGTATTTGGAAAACCATGCTTCAACAAAAAACATAAGGCAGATTGAAGTTGCCAGAAATCCAAACGTTGCATTGAAATGTGAAGTTTTGACAGTGTACCTGGGGACTCTTCATTCTCCTCTAAACTAACTTTAATGTAAAGGAAATCTCTCCACAACCCTCTTCAAACCTCCCAGTAAAATGACCTACAGGAAGATAATCTCTGGTGTTAACCTCTGTCAAAATGACAGGAAAAAAATAAACTAAAAACTGTATTTGGAGTTTAGCAAAAAAGAAAATGTTAAGCATTAAACAATAGTCTCCTATTGAATAACTGTTGGATTATTTTATATATGTGTGTTTACATGGAAAAAAAATATAAGTAATTATCTATGGTATAATATGTAATTTTGTCCCTAAATTTACTTGATTACAATATGTTACTCCTTCATATCATTGACACAAACACTGCAATCATTCTCTCTTCAAGCTCAGATGTCCTGGTTTAAGACCTGTTTTGACAAGATAGATCTAGTCTACCTACATGTAGGCTAAAGCTGTGTCCTTCTATATATATGGTTACCAAGTTCATGAACTGCGATTCTGAAAGTACTTCAAGTACAAAGAAGGTGTAGGTTTTCTTAAAATGTGAAAATAATTCCATGTAAAATTTTATTCAGAACCTATGCTTGAATTAGACTGTAAATGAGAATGATAATAAGCTTGGTGAGACTCCTGGGCTGCTGTTTAACTGCCCTGAATTTCTTAACTGGCAGATAAATCAAAGAGCTTATGAATCTCATTTAAGAAATCAAAGGATCACAACAATGACTTTGATCATTCAAACTAAACTAGTATAAAATTTTTGTCAACCTACTGGAATTTAAAGGATAATTGTATCAATCTTCTCCAGGATTGTTATATTATTAAATTTGTTTTAATAGTCTCATTTTCTGATATTATCAGTATACTTTAGACCAATAAACTAAATTTTATGTTGTCCATTTTGGATATTACTCTGGTGAGCTAAACAACATAATGAGTAGAAAAGCTAGTGTTAAAATAGAGTTAACATTGTATTTTAGCTTCTGCTACTAATATATAGAGTCAAACCATTTATAAAAGAGTAATGCATCATCATAGAATAACTACTATATATTACTACAGATAAAATGTAGTTAATTAGTGTCAATTAGTGAATATGTTCCTATCCTTCGTCATCTAATTACTGCTTTTGTAGCAACCTTTACTATTCACGAATGACTAATTTGTCTGTCTATGTTTCACTTCATTATAAGAGTCATTTAAAAATAAGTAGGTGAAGATTTATTTCTGGGCCTTATATCATAACTAAGAAATTTAAAGAGAGATATTTCTTCAGAAAGGGACATTAAAAACTGTGTCTCTGTTTTAGTCACTAGTGAGAACTACTTCCTATAACTACTACCTAAGAAATGTGGAATATAACTTCAACATTTCCTGTAGAAACATGCAGAAAAACTAATTTCAGCAGGCTTGTTGAAACAGTTATTGGAATAAAAACCAGTCATTGCATAACTCATTTTCTATTCAGCATTCAAGCAAAGGTGAGTCCAAAGCCCAACGCACTCATTCCAACTTCTGGGAACCAAGTGTTTCAGGCCATGCCATTTCTTTCTCTACATATGAATCAAAGGCAATGGCTCTGCCTTCCCATATCCGTGAAAAGAGAACAATTGACCAGTGAAGCATCTATGTGCAGCTGGCAGTGACTACTGGATGGACTGAAACCTCGTCATCATGCCAAGAACAAGTGACTGTTTAGTGTCCAGCACTAAATGAGCTGTCTATATCACCCCTACCAAGTATCAGGGAATGATGCAGAAGAGGGGGTGGGAAAATGCAAGAGCCATAAAACGGCAAACTGTCTTCCCTCGTGACCTCATAGGGACCATTATGACATTTTTATTATTGTGCTTATCACATTCAATCATGAGTGGTGTGAAAAGCATAAGGACCCCAACCTTCCCAGAGACACATTTTATCCTTGGGGCAGCCACTGATAAGCACATGCTCTGGTAAATAACATCTCCCCCATGCTTGTGAAGCAAACTCCTAATCGCTTCAGCTCTCTATTCCCAGTGTTTTCTGTTTAATTATTATTATGGGCAAGCTTGGTATGAATACATAATTGGTTGGTACTCTCCTTTCCCTCATCCCTGTCCTCTTTCTACTGGGGGCCATCCTCATTAAGGTGGCTGTTGTCTCCATGAGCTGGTCTGTTTTGTGCTGTGGGAAAAGCAGTCAGTTACTGGGAGAAGGCAATACCGCTGGATATGTCAGCCCAACCTGTGGCTTTTATAATCTTTCTACCACCTCTTCCGCAAAATTCCCTGAGCCATGGTGGGTGTGTTTTAAAGTCTATTTCAGTGAAGCAACATTCCTGCTTATGTCTCCAATTCCTTTCTGGTTTCAGCTAGGACTTGACTAAAGTGTGACGGGCAGTTTATCTCCTCAGGTCTCGCTGCCTTCTGAAAACAAACAAGCAAACAAACAAACAAAACAACAACAACAAAACATATTCTCCAATGGACAGTGGTCAGCATAGGTTATATGTGATAATCATTATTAATTTAGGAAGAATTTGATGGATACAGTCCCTCTTATGTTCAAAGACTAGTGCAAACTTGTCATTGGAGAGCATAAATTTTGTCTCCATAGGATTCTGACCTGGTTCCTAGTTCTGAAATTGTGTAAGACAGAGAGTATTTGATGTTTTGCAAGAACTCAGTGAATGTTATAATCAAGATCATCTCTTTATCTGCCATAAGAAATCTCCTTTGTGTATTTATGAAGAAAACTTTTTCTTAATTTCATTGTTTCAGGAAATGAACATTGAAGTTATTTGCCTTATAAATGGCACATATATTGTTTTCCCTCCCTTCAAAACTCTCCTAAAACTGACAACTGACACGTAGCATTGACTTCAAAAACAGGACACCTGCCATATTTTATTTTCTGACTATGTGTAAGTATGTGACTAATGAAAGCCAACATGTTGTGTATTTTTTTTTTTCTATTCTGACATACTAGTTAAAGTTTCAAGACAGTAATGACTTGGTCTTCCAGTAAATAGTATCATCAGAAGGTACTGAAGGATGAAGAAAGTGACATTGAAATAATTATATATTGCCATGTGAGATAGGTAAAAGAAACAATATTTTCTGCTTATCAAAATGTCCACCAAATAGTAAATCAACTATAGTAATTGGCTCATACAATTTCTGGATACCATCAATTTGTCTTGATATTCATACCTGTAAATGGCAACAGTGATTTACTATAAACACAATACCTTGTATGAGAGAAAAGATAATATCATTAAATATCATTATTCAAGTAAGAAAAGTCTACCTAGCCCTTAATATAATCCACTAAATTACTATATAATTTCAAAAATTATTGTTTTGTCTTTATGTTGTAATAACGAAAGCTGGCCACCCTTCTTCCTTTTCTGTCTCCCTTACCCTCTTTTTCCAAACCATTATTTATCTCCAGTATTCCTGATGTACTAGATATCTGTTAACTTTACTTACAGGTATGGGTATTATATGTGCTAGGTACATAGAAACTCTGAATTATGACTTGTTGACATTCAGGTTATTTTTTAGTTATATTTTTATTTTCATTTTTATTATTTCTCTGTGTGAGAGAGATCAAGAGAGAGAGGGAACGGAATGGGGAGGACAATGGGCATGCAAGGGCCTCTAGCCAACACCTATAAACTTCAGATGCATGAGGCGCCGTGTGTATCTGGCTTCCATGGCTTCTGGAGGATCCACTCGGATTCTTGGGCTTGGCAGGCAATCTCCTTCATTGCTAAGTCATCTCTCCAGCCCCTTAGAGGATTTTCTTTTTTTCTCACTTGTGACTGATAAAAAGGCATGAGATCCACACCTGGCGGGAAAGAGTGACGTAAATTTGCCTACAATTTTGGAGACTATTTAATTTCTTTGTAGTGTACTTCTGATAGGTAGAATGCTCTTACTCTCTTTTAGTTAGCGGGGTGATACTACTGAGGCAGGTGCTCCATGGAGTCAACCCCCAAGGCCCTTCAGCGGTAGAGTCCCGCCGGCATGCTCAGAACACCTGAAGTTGCATGAACAACAGAGATTCCCATTGTTCTGCTCCACCTGAGAGCCAGCCATAGTCTTCTGTAAGTGGAAAGTGGTAAATTGTTTGGTCATTGAGAATATTCAGTTTTGGCAATTCACCTCTCATGGTGACTGTGATATGACTGCAATGAAAATTTATTATTTATTTATTTATTTTTGCAAAACACAGGTGGAAGTCAATGTGGACCATGGACAATAGGTTTTCCAATCCTGTCCAGATGTGATAGAGTTAATTTAGCTGGCACCCAAAACAAATCTCAGACAATGGATTAAAATTTCTTCAGGTTGTAGCCGGGTGTGGTGGCGCACGCCTTTAATCCCAGATTCTCTTTATTTTTTTCTCTTATGAAGTCCATATGGCTCTGTACTGTTACTGATAGCATTTATTTTTATATCACTTCATATGGAATGAATATTCAGAAATATAAGGGGACTTATTTTATTTTTAGATCACAACTTTTAGTGCAAAGCAACTATCACAGGGAATATTCAGTAAATTTCTGCTAAATGAATAAATTGCAAAGGAAAATAAAAAAATGGGTGATGATAAAATTGCATCTGGAAGGGAAATATGTCGAGAGTATTTTTCCCTATTGGCACACACAGTGTTTGCTCATACTATGATAAAGGAACTTTGTGTATTAGACAGAAACACACATCATGGCAGATGGTTATTCACACTCCATATTACTCACTTGCTATTTTTGTGTGAGGAGAACATATTCAGTCATAAATTATTTGCATGTTTCCCATTTCTTTGTATGATTTATAAACTAGTTGAATGATATGAATCGCATCAGTTATTCAGGTAACTTTATTCTTTTCTGTGATGATGTTTGGTTAAAAAAAGTCAATTACATTTAAAGTATAATGATATAGGTCGTATAGTATACACAGAGAAATACACACAAATATAATTGGTCAAGTATTAAGTATAAGTCAAAAGTTTAATGCCACATTCAAATTATATTCTTAAAATAAGGAAGTATGACTCCAAAATGGTAAATAATCATAAAATATTTAAATGAAAATATTATCATGAATTTTATTTATATTTTCTTGAATTTATCTCAAATTTATACTTCAATGACAGCTATGATAACTATCATCTTAATCTAATTTCTTACTTCAAAGATAGCCTAACTTTTAATATAAATATGATGTGCTCTGTGTGTTTCATAAACATCTCATTCAAACTCTATGCTTTTCATGAGCATAACTTATTCAAGCAGAGATTCTGGTTTAATACTGTCTTATTAAGAATTATCATTGTGCAGAGAAATGCCTCAGCAGTTACGACAGTTGCCTGTAAAGCCTAATGATCCAGGGTTTGATTTCCAAGGACATACATAAAGTCAGATGCACTCAGTAGCACATGTGTGTGGAGTTCATTTGCAGCAGCTGAAGGCCCTGGTGCACCCATTCTCTGTCTCTTCCTGCCACATGGTGGCACAGACCTTTAATCCCAGCACTCAGGCTGGCCTCAAACTCACAGAGATACTCCTCCTGAAACAGGAGGATTGATGTGAGTCCGAGGCCAGCCTGAGATGACATAGTGAATTCCTGGTCAGCCTGGGCTATAAGAAGACCTTACCTTATTTTTTGAAAACAAAAATAGATTTAGCATTACTAACTTTTATTTGCAGCAAATATTTTGAAAAAAATAGTTAAAATATGGAATTGATCACATAATTCTTTAATATCTATACATAATGAAATACATTTGCACAGTTGGGCCATCCTTGCATTTCCAAAATATATTAGTATACAAAAACATTCCCTATGAAAATTTAAATTTATTCTTTGATATAATCTGAGACTCACTTAACTATTACTATTGTTTTCTATCTGGAGGCTCTGGATAGAAATCACAGTCTGAGGCTTCATGTCCTTGGCTTCACATAGTGAAGTCTCCCTCTGGTCTTCACAGTCTTCCCTGTGCTGTGTGATGTTACCACCAACTTCCTTAAGTACACGAATCATAATAGATCATAGTCCAACCAGTGACCGCATCTGAACTCACCACATGTAAAAACCTTATGTATAGGAAGTTGCTCCTTATTTTTAACATGAACTTGAGGAGACACGATTTACCTAATGAAACTATAGACATAGATATAATTTTATAGTAATGTGCATTATAGCACAACTCATAACATCCAAGAAGGGAAAGTAATCACAGTGTACACCAAAAGTGAAGTCTGAAAAACATGTGTGTGTGTGTGTGTGTGTGTGTGTGTGTGTTCAACAGAGCCAAAAAAGTAGCAATTTTGCAGAGAAGTAAGAAATGTGGACTAAAACGATGAAGTAGAATGTGCTAGCGTTTTTGAGTATTGAAAAAAAAAAAAGCAAACCACATGAACACCCACAGATAGAGGAATTCTTTAGCAATATCCGTTACTAACATAAGATGTGACAGCCTTTGAAATTATAAACACAAGTGAGCATTATTGATGTTTGCATAAATATGTGTGTACTAAAAATAAATGAAATAGAAAAACAGCTATTAATTTCCTGTTTATACCTTAAAATGCACTTAGAGATTTTATTTTATTTTTTCTTGTATTAGCTAATTAAATGCTAAATTGCCAAAATCCTACTTTATACCATCTACCTCTGAGAGGATTGGTAATTTTTACCCTGGTTCATGATTTCACATTTATTTTGGACCACAGAATACTCCCCATCTGCAAATCTGAGAAAGAAAATGAAATGAAGCAAGATAGGAATATAAAGGGTAAAAATGTGAATTCCAAAGCTGAGCATCCTCCTTATTTCAAATTCTGCTGTCCCATGCAGTTGTCTCAAGAAAAATACAGAGATGGATTATAGCAGATCAAACATCCCAAGACTCTCATTTTATTGCTAAAGTGTTATATTATATTTCTAGTCTTTTTGGATGAATAAACCCTAGCCATTCATAGGCAATGCAGCAAGAAGATTCACCTTGCAAAAATGAAGTCACAGTAAGATGATAAGCTACATTGAACAAGCAGTGACTTGTTCAAAATACAGGTTCTCTGAAATAATATTGCTGCCATTCTAGAGATCTGCTAAATCAACCCTATGAAACAGGAAAAGGAGCAATCCTGAATGACACTACTGACATTCATAAAATAAAACCACAATTCAGTCATCATTTCAGTAAATAATCAGGCAACATACATACTAACATTTAATACTGAACATAGCCTGGGCTTTTCTTAATCATCAATCACAGACACTATCATTAAAAGGTAGGCCTTTGTTATATAAACAGATAGCTTCTAAAGAAATAACTATAATTTAGCATTATTACAAACATATGCAATCAAAAAGTTACCTCTACTTAGATGTTAGTGACTAAATGTTTCATTATTCATGTTTTTAGCCAGCCCTTTTCATGAGAAAGTGAATTCAACAATTTTCTGTGACAAACATCATTTTATATTAGATTGGCACACCATTCCTGCCCTCTGTTCTAATCAACTAACAATTGAGAAGTACTCAATTAAATTGACAGGAAGACGTGAAAATAGTGTTTTGTTATGTTTGATATGATTGTTGACAGAACAATCATACTCTATGTAATGTATTATATGTACACATAGTCTATTGAATTAATTTCTCTAGTCATATGAATCCTCCATAGGCAGTTTGGCTCCTTTTTTCTACCATTTTAAACTCTGAGACTCTGGTTTACTTGAGTTTATTCCGCTGTTTTCACTTTGTCATTGAATTAAATCATGAAATACTTCCTGCCACTTTCCTCAAATCAGATGTCTCAGTTGTCTCTCAGTTCTGTGGCTTGAGTTTTTTTTTAATATAATTTATTTATTTGAGAAAGAGAGAGAGAATAGTTATGCCACTGCAAACAACATTAGACACATGTGCCACCATGTTCATCTGGCTAACTTGAGTCCTGGGGAATTGAACCTGGGTCCTTTGGTTTTATAGTTAAGGGCCTTAACTGCTAAACCATCTCTCCAGCCTATATATTTGAAATTATCTTCTTTTCTACCTTCTAAACATAGGAGCAAAATATTTCTTCTATACCTATTGTGCATTCTTTTAACACTATTTTATCTCACCTCAGGACTTTCAATAGCCACTTGATAAACATAATTAAAATTTGTTTATATTTTTTACCAAAATAAACTATCAAAATGCTAAATATAAATATCTCTTGATATAATAATAAAAGCTAAGTATAGTAACTTTATGATTACTCATCAACACATCTTGGACCATTAGCCAGATACACTACCTAGGATTACCTTAATAGAACGTCCTTACAGCTGCAATGCCCCAGAAGTGATTTTTGGGCCACCAAGTGCATGAAGTGCCTCATTGTGAGCCCAGTGGTGAAACAGATCTGGAAGTTTCAGTTATCCTCCCCTTCTACAGGACTGGGTAAACTGAACTAGAGATCAAAAGGAAGAGAGAGGTGGTCTGTCCTTGTTTTAGCATACAGTATAATGCACTATGTGACTCTTGTAAATTGATTTATGTCATCAGGCAATTAGAGGAAAATATAAACAATATTACAATAATCTATAATGGTGAAGAAAATTTGTTCATAGGACAATACACATACAAACTATTTCTACATTACTATATACCAAATCCATATAACTTTATTTTTTTTTCAAACAAGCTTAATTTACTTCACTAGGTTAAAAGAGAGAGAGAGAAAAAAAAAATCATAAAAGTAGTGGGATGGGGATCTATTGAGAAGAATGGTTGGTTAAGGGGAGAAGATGGGAGGAAGAGGCACAATTGTGGGAAGTACAGTCATAGTCATTCTATACCTGCGTAACATGTCAAAAGAAAGCTGGGGGGCTGGAGAGATGGCTTAGCGGTTAAGCGCTTGTCTGTGAAGCCTAAGGACCCCGGTTCGAGGCTCGGTTCCCCAGGTCCCACGTTAGCCAGATGCACAAGGGGGCACACGCGTCTGGAGTTCGTTTGCAGAGGCTGGAAGCCCTGGCGTGCCCATTCTCTCTCTCTCCCTCTATCTGTCTTTCTCTCTGTGTCTGTCACTCTCAAATAAATAAATAAATAAATAAATAAATAAAATTTAAAGAAAAAAAAGCTGGGTGATGATGACTTTAAAGAATGAGATACCAGAGTTTTTATTTTATGCAAAATGGTTACTTCTAGTTTATTTTAGTCATATCTTCTGCTTATTAAAGCTCACATTATTGGGCTGAAGGGATTGCTTAGTGGTTAAGGTGTTTGTTTGCAAAGCTAAAGGACCCAGGTTCCATTCCTCAAGACCCACATTAGCCAGATGCACAAAAGGGGTACACACGTCTGCAGTTTATTTGTAGTGGCTGGAGGCCCTGGCACACCCATTCTCTCTCTGTCTCTCTCATCCTCTTTCTCTGCCAAATAAATAAATAATATTTTAAAAACTCACACTATTTTATATATTCCCTTTCTGTAAATGAAATTATGCTACTTACATAGACATGAACTAGCATGATGAGAGGCAATATAGAATGTATAATTCCATCACTTGAGCCCACAATAGTGTGGGTTAGCTTACTAGTCCTCTCTCTTAATGCACTTAAATGGATCTGATGGAGTCCTCAAACCCTCAAGTACTTTCACAACTTCCTTTTAGCCAAGATTTAATGTTTATTACACGATGCTTTCCAATCAGAAACACACCAGAAGCAAACGCAGATGTAAACCATTATGTGAAATTCAAGAAATGTTTCCTGCAAATGGTAACAGAATCTCCTGCTCGGTTGTCCACCTAATGCTGTCCATTATGGATCTTCCCCTCAAATCTGTAAGCCGAAACAAACCCTTTCCTCCCACAACCTGCTCTTGGTCTGGTGTTTTCTGACAGCACCATGAAGCCGACTGCAACAGCCTCCATGGTTCACCCATCTCAATCGAACATAAAAAGCATTAGAGTTGACAAGCCAATCAACCTCCAGTTGTTACCAAATGTCATGTTATGATTCAAATGTCTCATTTTGGGGATCACACAATAAAACCTGTCTGGAAAATATTACTCTCTTATTATTAGTCATTATTATCTCAACATTGAAGTTCTTATAGGGCATGGAATATGCTCAGTGGGCAAGTAAGTATATATATTGGATCCCTAGACTGGCCCCAAAATACTACACACCACAAGCTGTGGTGGTCTTCTGTATCCCAGCATATCTACATGCAGAATAAAACGCAGAGACAGGAAAATTTCCCATCTGCTTGTGGATTAGCCAGCCTGGAAAACTAAGAAGCAAACAAGAGGCCTTGTGGCAAACATGGTGGAAGACAAGGACCGATGCTCGCGAGTTATCTGCTGACTTCAGAATCTGTGTTTTGGTATGAATGCTGCCACACTCACTACCTCATATGAATATGCACACATATGTACACATACACCCATCAAAAACATTCTGACATGGGCTGGAGAGATGGCTTAGTAGTTAAGCACTTGCCTATGAAGCCTAAGGACCCCGGTTCAAGGCTCAATTCTCCAGGACCCATGTTAGCCAGATGCACAAGGGGGTGCACATATCTGGAGTTCGTTTGCAGTGGCTGAAGGCCCTGGTGCACCCATTCTCTCTCTCTCTCTCTCTCTACCTGCCTCTTTCTCTCTCTGTTGCTCTCAAAATAAAAAAAATAAACGTTAAAAAATTTTTAAAAAAAACATTCTGACATATATTATATGAAGCAATATATTAGTTAATAGATAGACAGGAAAAGCTTAACTATCGATTTCTCTCATTAATACTTTAAATGCAGAAGAAATGTTTCTTTCATAAAGTAAAATAGCATCATAATTACTGATCTATAGTGTAAGTATAATATTACAAAATTCACACTAATTAGTGTCTGAAATGTTGATTCATTGGTTAGTAATGCATCATTAATACTGAGCAAAAAGATGGTAACTTAAACTGGCCATAATTTCAAATTTTTGAAGGCTATAAGTTCAGAATACAAAATATTTCAAATTATTTATATTATAATTTTTTTAAAATTCCATAACTTAAATGAATATTACTGGCTTTCTAAAAACATAATTGATCATAAATATAATTATTTCTGAGAAATTTGTTCTAAATATATAAAATAAATATGTGATTTTAAAAGTGAAATATTATGTTGAAAAACATAACTCAGACTCAAAAACATGAATGTCATGTGCTCTAATTTATATTAATATCATTATTTTGAATTTCTAGACATGGGAGTTCAATGTGGAGTGTTTACTGGGAGAGGGGCAGGGGTGTGAAGAGTCGCTAAGACGAAGGATTGTAGAATACAAGCAATATGAAAACAGAGTGGGGAGGTGATGGTTTTGGAAAGTGTAAAGCAAAGAACGGAGTAGAGAAATAGGCAAGAAGAGGAAGTAGGGGGCACTAACCGAATGTGGAAGATATGAAAAAACATATCACTTAATAAAATTAATAAAATATAAAAAGTAAAACACACACACACACACACACACACACGGATTTGTGGCTTCTAATATCCATAGGTTGTCAAGATACAATACCAGTGTTAGGCGTGGGATAAAAGTCAGGGAAACTTTCAAAGTCCCCCAAATAATATAGGCTCTTGGCATAGGTTTTGGTTGCCCATGCCAACTGAATAGCTGGAACCTATTACTGAAGACATTGCACCCATTGCATGAAGGGCATAGAAAAATCAAGTTGGACCTAGAATGAGAGCTTCCTTCCTGCTTGCTGGCATTCCTGTGCTGGAAGGTGCCATGCCAGTCTATGGCTGAGAAGAGTCACCAATGACAGAATCCAGTAGTGATTCCTGCCATTACAATACAGTCCTGCAACACAAAACATGCCTTCTCATGCAATAGCGATGCCACTGTTATAGGGGCAACCCACAGCTCTATGATTGCATGTGAGGTCCACTCCACAGGAGAAAATGCATGCGTGGTACTGAACTAGCGGCTGGAAAGCCCATGGCCCGGGGCAAGGGGAGGGGGCACATAGGCCCCAGCAAAGACCCGACTGTTGCCACATTGTGAAATCTATGTGGTGTCAGACTGGCACTGCTACCTTAATATCTTTACATGCACAGATTAGTTCTGCGTTTAGTCTGGGTCAGTAAGACTTTTAATTCTCTCTCTCTTTCTCTCTCTCTCTCTCTTTCTAATTTGAAGTGGGAGATAGCAAATGCATAAAACCCTACCTGGTCAAGTGCTGAAAATAAGTCACTAATGAGTGCTTGGCTCTAAATGAGACATTCATCCCCTTCAGGGCTCAGGGAACCTTGAAGAAGAGGAGATGGGGGAAAAGGTAAGAGCTGACTCTGTGGCTTGGACACGGCAAAGCCATGGCTCTCATGCGCTTGTTAGCACATGGGATGGCCTGCTCAAAAGCTGCCCACCACGGAGCTAGTCGCCATTTTTAAATAGTAGGGTGGGGCCTAAGAAGCTACTCCTTTCTCTAATGAGCTAATGACAGCTCTCCCTCCTGAGGGAGGGGTGTCATTCTATTCACTGATAGCCACCAGCGAATGCTGAGAAGCAATGCTGTGGGGCTGAGCAGGATGAGGGAGGGTGCTTATGATTAAAATGAAAAATATGCATAAAACTGTCAAAAGAAGGTGTTATTTAAAGCAATATTTATGTGCTGACATTGGGGTCTGGAAGAGGTCTCAGTGATTGAAGACTCATCCTTGTAAAGCACCAATATCCCAGTTTTAATTTCTCATCCACCCGTATAAAGAGGACAATCATTCATTTTTAGCATCAAGAGACTGGTGCATGTACACACACACACAAACACACACACACACACACACACACACACAATAAAAAAAATAGTTCAGAGCCAGACGTGGTGGAGCACTCCTTTAATCCCAGCCCTTGGGAGGCAGAGGTAGGAGGATCGCCGTGAGTTCGAGGCCATCCTGAGACTCCATAGTGAATTCCAGATCAGCCTGGGTCAGAGTGAGACCCTACCTCGAAAAACCAAAAAAAAAAAAAAAAAAAAAAAAAAGTGCAAATAAATAAATGAAATTTAAAATAACTAAACAGGTATAATACTCGTCAATAGCATTAATTGTGGTAGTGTTAGTGCATGCCTTTAATCCCTATGTGAAGGAGGCTGAGGCAGGAGGAACACCATGACTTCAAGGCCAGCCTGAGACTACATAGTGATTTTCATGTCAGCCTGGGCTAGAGTGAGACCCTTGCACAAAAGTGAAAAAAAAAAAAAAAAAGTCATACACACACGCACCATAGTACAAATAAATAAATAAAATTTAAAATTATTCAACCCGCATAGCACTCTTCAAAAGTGTTAATCGTGTAGCCAGAGGTCGTGGCTCATGCCTTTTATCCCAATTCTTGGGAGGAAGGGACAGGCAGATTGCTGTGAGTTCTAGGAAGCCTGAACACAGAATGGGTATCAGGTCAGCCTGGCCTAGTTTCTTCTACCTTGAAGAAACAAAGAATCATATTAATTTTGTTTCAATTTGAAATTTTCTGGAATACAAATAAAGGATATTTTACTTTTGAATGTCTTAATATATTCTTTTGTGTTTATTAACATTTTTAATAATGTTAACTTTTTGTATTGTTGCTATAAATGGTTGAAATAACTTTACTTAAGTTGTGTTAAAAGATCACCAAATTATGGGGCTGGAGAAATGGCTTAGCAGTTAAAAACTTGCCTGTAAAGCCTAAGAACACTGGTTTGAGGCTCAATTCTCCAGAACCCACATAAGCCAGATGCACAAGCATCTGGAGTTTGTTTGCAGTGGCTGGAGACCCTGGTGCACCCTTTCTCCATCTATCTGCCTCTTTCTCTGTCTGTCACTCTCAAATAAATAAATAAATAACAATTTAAAAAATAAATCACCAAATTAAAACTGGACTTTTATACAGGTAAATGATGATACATTTATACAAATGTCATTATGACACTTCTAAATTTACATGTCAATATTACTTTAGAATGCACTTTTAAAAGTTCTGCATCAGAAACTGACTGTACCTTTAAACTTTAAGACAATTTTTCACCAAGACAATAATTAGGTTTGGACAAATCTGTACATGACAGTAGAGACAGAATGTACCTTTTGTGTCACCTCAATTACCTACAATTTACTGGTGCTTAAATGCCCTAAGAGTGGATGCAGAGAAAGGAAAATTTGCAGTAGTACTCTGGCCATTGGCAGTCGATTAAGTAGGAGACCAAACTAAGAGGGGATCTTGAGGCCTTTGATTTATAACTTGTTTGGTTTCCTGTGACATTGCCATGCAGTAACTTTTTCCTTGGACAGGCAAAGCAAGTTCTTTTTCTCAGCGTGTTCACTTGCCTCTCAGCAGGTGAAAGTAAGGAAACTTTTGTGACAGAAGTGTAGAATGAAATCTTTCTTGTGGCCTGTGATGGTGCTGTTACTATAGAGGTAAATGATTACATTTTTTTCTATATTGTTTTCAATAAGATGAGAAAACAGCCCAAATGTTGCTGTAGATTTTTTCTAGTGTTCTTATTTGTTTTGTAAATTAGTAAGAGTTTGTGATTTGGTGCCTGTATGTATGTATGTATGTATGTGTGTGTATGTATGTGTGTGTGTGTGTGTGTATGTATGTGTGTGTGTGTATGTGTGTGTGTGTGTGTGTGTGTATTGAAGGGAAGCAAAGACAGATAGGAACATTGTTTTATAAAAACATTACTTTGACAAAATAATGTCCCTTTATTCCATAATTCAGCTTGAGATCATTAAAGAAAATATAATCAATTAAAGAAAAATAAATACTAACTCATCATAATAAGATTTAATTATTTTCCTTAATTACATTAGTAATTATGAAAATTTATTGAAAGTAAATTTTTATTTAAATCAATTTATAGGGTCACTCTATAATTAGTGTAATATTTTAGCACTCTAATTACATAAAGATGTGAATATGGTATTTTACTTCTATATCTAAGTTCACTAGCTCCCTCCAAAATTATACATGTATTTATATATGTTTGGGTATATGTGTATCAACGTCTGATTTATTACCTTCAATGTCTAGGAAGGTTCATAAAATATGTTCACATTTTAGAGACAAAATTCAGTTCCACAGTAGGTTAACTATTTTATTATAATTTTAAAAAGGTGGAATCCAAAATAAACTAAGTAGATATCACATAATTTTCCCATGGCTATGCAATTAACTAAGGGGACAACTTTTTTGGAGGAAACTCACCATTCTCTAGTATATTTAACTGCCCTACATTTTACTAATAAGATATTGTGACTAACAGAAATCAAGGGACTCAATAATATTGCAGGCAAGATATTCACTTATTTTGTTGTCAATGTAATTGTTATCTTTGTCAAGTGAACACACAGTCAAGCAGAATTGATTCAGTCTTATATATAAGACACAAGGATGATATTTGATATCTAACATTTATTTTCCATTATAATTTTACAGCAATCACAATATATTTTAAAATATGCATTATAATACTTTCGCTTATACTTACTGTAAACAAAAACTGATGGAGAATTTGAGAGAAAAAATAGGTATCAATATTTTCCATCTTAGCATGGGGGAAATCAAATTGCTGGAAATATTGAACAAGGTAAGGTAACTAAGAAACCTTAGATTCAAAGTGTACTAAAATGTCAAGTGAAACCAGAACTGTCATGAGAAAACAGCATTTCTTATGACTACATGACAAGAAATCGGATTTAGTTACAAAGTTCTAAATTTCCAAGTATATATTTGGTCTCCTGACACAATTACCCTGTACCACATCATAGGCACTGAGAGGAAAATCTCTCTTTCCCCTTCTCATGAGAAATATGATTACCACTATTTATAAAGCACCTCTCTGTGGTGTGGTGGAGGGTTGGCTCAACAGTAAAGGACACTCCTTGGCAAAGCCTAATGGTTCATTTTCCTTTCCCCAGTAGTCAAGTAGGCAGATGCAGAAAGTGACTGCTTCATGGAAAGTTTGATTGAAATGGAAAGAGGCCCTAATACACTATTCTTAATGTCATATAAATAAATAAATATAAATATATATAACTTCATATATATGAATATATATATATATATATATATATATATATATATATATATTCATTTATTATTTATTTGAGAAAAGCAGAGAGAGGGGAAGAACGGGCACACCAGGGCCTTCAGCTACTGCAAATGACTCCATATGCCTGTTCCACATTGTGCTTCCAGCTTTGCATGGGTACTAAAGAATCAAACTTGGGTCCTCAGGCTTTCAGGGCAAGTGTCTTAACAATTTAGCCTTTTCCTACTTCTAAATGATAAATACAGTTTAAAAAACAAAAGTGAGGGAAATCCATGTTTATAAAGTCCACACACACCTTGATCCTTATCTCCCTAAAGGATTCCGTAGTCAGAGGCCAAACTGTGCTCATTTCATTCCCATCTGCCTGTCACAGGTCAGGTTAAGTGACTCAGCTATACTTATATTTATTTATCTATTCTTTCCTCGAGAGATGGTATGGACTTTCGTGACAGTTGGTAATTGCAAATGTTTCACAGGCACTAAGATGTGATATGCCGGTTGTAGCAAGAAACTGTGGATACAATTGTTGAAGGTATTTCCCACAGCAGCGCAGGTGTCCTTTGAAGAAGAGAGCTGGCAGGATTTATTTATTACGCTCATCAGAAACTTCAGCCGGATGAATAAGCCAGTTCACATCGACTTGAGACTGTCTTCCGCATAAGATTCAGCCTCTACCCACTGTCCCTGTAAATTAGAGAAGAAATTCTCTCCACACTACCCTTAGCTAGCGAGGGAGCCTTTGTACAGGGCAATATGTTGATCACGTATATCTTCGTTACTATTTTACAAATCAAATCTAGCCCACATAGATGAGCTTGTTGTAACTATAAAATAAAAATTAAAACATTAATATTAACAATCCAAAGGATGAAAGATGGAAAATGTTGACAGTTGGGAGACGTCGAGAACCAATATCAGATGAGAATTAGTCTCAGCTGTGGCTCTTGGGACTGAAGAGGATGAAAAGCATGACTCCAGTATATTTTTCAGATATTGCTAGTTCTTATAATTCTGGAATTTCATGAGTTATATTGAGTACAATTCAGCTGCATCCCACAGACATAGTTTCATCAACTGTGCTAGCACATGAAACAAAATCTATGGAAAATGGCATAATAATGTAGGACAAAGTCATACTAAACTAAATTATATTCTATTATTTAATTAGGGTATAAAATTAACTTAACAAATTTAGCACTCTATATTAGTCTTTACACTGCATACTCAAAATTCTTTTTGGTTTATTTTTACTCTCTATAATGAAATTATAACCCATGTCCCATCATTTTTTCTTTATCATTTTTATGCAAAATATAACCCTTGGTTTTGGTGGACAATAGAAAGGCCTGTGAATTTAAATGAACATGGGTATTGATTTAAGCTTCAGCTTGAGCTCTTGCTAACTTACTTGGTTTTGGTAATATCAGAGAACACACACTTCAAAAATTATATCCTAAAAAGGATAAAAGTAATTATTTCCCTTTTATCAGTTGTGATAGCTTTGAAGCAGACTCCACTCACATTTCATAGATTCCTTCTCTTTCCACTCGTCATGGTCTTTATCTGTTCTACCCTCACTTCTGTCAGATCACTTCCTGTTCTAGCTAGAATGTTTATTTGGGTTGAATTGCAGATTAGGCCAGGGTCTGAAATGGACATGATTTGAAGTATATATGTACATGAATTGAAGGCAGGCAATTCAGTTTATTTTTATTTTATTAATTTTTTTTGTTTGTTTATTTATTTGAGAGCAACAGACACAGAGAGAAAGACGGGCGGGGGGGGGGTGGAGAGAGAGAGAGAGAGAGAGAATGGGCTTCCAGCCACTGCAAATGAACTCCAGACTTGTGCGCCCCCTTGTGCATCTGGCTAAAATGGGTCCTGGGGAGTCGAGCCTCCAACCAGGGTCCTTAGGCTCCACAGGCAAGCCCTTAACTGCTAAGCCTTCTCTCCAGCCCAATTCAGTTTATCTTGTGAACATGTGAATGAAAATATTAATGTTTATATACACAATGGTGAATAAAAGCTTATTTCTTCAAGCCAGGAGCCTGCCATTTTACTTACTAGACATAGACATTGTCATTTAAATTTGGGAAAGCTTCAAAGTCAAGCTTCAAAATGCTAGATTTTTTTTTTTTCTAAAAATTAGATAAGGCTTTGTATAGATTGGTTTGTGTGTGCTTCTGTGTGGTGAGAATGTGTGTTAGTATGAATTTTGTAATATGTGATCACACATGTTGGTTGTACAGATTGTTTTGTGTATGTGTTTGTGTGATGGGAGTGTATGTTCATATGAATGTTGTGATGTGTGATCACACATGTGTTAGTGGGTACATGTGTGCATGCACCTATGCAGGCCAGAATCCAGCCAGCTGTCTTGGTCAAATGCTCTCAACCTTATGGAAGAAGGGCCACTCACTGGTCCTAGAGCTCATCTATATAGTTAGGGTCACTATCCAAGGGTCCTTCCATAAGCACCCTCCCATGCTGAGGCTTCAGACACAGCCTAGTATGTTCCAGTTCTTACTCAGGTCCTGGGGATTTCCCTAAAGTCTTCATGCTTAAATGGAAAACACTATACTCACTGAACTTTCTCCTTAGTCCTCCTGCATAGATTTTTATTAATTTAACAATGGCTTAAAATTCAACAGATTAGGCAAACTGGCATATAACCATAAAAAAAAAATCCAAGAGAACTTTTAAAGAATATTTGGATATTAAAGAAAAGTAAAATAAAAGAAACTGAAATGATGTTTCTAAATCCTTGGGAAAAAATTTAAAAGTTAAAAATATTAAAAAAAAAGATCAAGAAAAAGGTAATTTTCCTATTAGCATATGCGAACAAACTGCGGGCAAAATTTTTATTCCTAAGGCAGTTTTCAAAGAACATCATATGGTGCCCTTGACAAAAATTGACATCAAAAGTAGAGAGTTATAGAGCAAGTGCAGAAAATCCAAGTCCAATAAATCACCAGGACCATATGGTATGTATCCTAGATTTCCAAAAGAAAGAGTGTGAACTTTCATAGACACAAAGAGAAAACATCAGTGGGAATAAACACAGGAAGGAAGCATCTGCTCTTGAAGGTTAGCTGACTTGCAACCTGATGAGTAGGATTGAAAGGAAAATGTAAAGAAGAGGGATTGTGCCAGGAATTGGGTGGTTACTGCCCACAGACAGGTATGAGGTTGAAGAATCAGATATTTCTGCGCCAGGTTTTTTTCCTTATTTGTTCGGATTCCTTTGGTAATAATGATCTTTACTTGTCCCTCTTTCTTAAGTTGGTGATACTTCCAACATGTTGACCACTAAGCGAGGGGTGGAGGTTCCTAAATATTGGGATTCATTTTCACTGGTTAAGGAGAAAAGAAATTAACTAGTGTTGATGTCACACTGCTCCTTCACTCCAATTGATATCTAGTTCTCTCTATTATCTCTCTATCTTTCTATCTCTCCCTGTTTGTTGCTGCCTTGTTTTTATCACAATGTAACCTGGAGCTAAATCACAAAAGTCCTTGCTCCCCTTCGCAATGTTGCTTACTATTACTAGGAAAATATGAGTGCTCTTTGAAATTTTAATAATAGTAATTAGTGGTCATTTCCTACATCAAGATAATGTTGGTATTTTCCTATAATTTAATGTAAAAATATTGTTTTAATTTAACACCCATGTTTCTGATTCTTCTCTAATTTTAGCTGTGTGGTAACAAGTGTGGGATAGTCCCCATATTTCTTCTAACGCAGGTCAAAATGTTTTGGGCATTTAGTGAAAGTAATACTTTCTCTTGATAAATTTGATTTCCATCTTGTGAGTCAAACTGTGTGAACAGTTTATAACATCCTGTGTTTCTATGGTGTAGCCTGTCCATTCTAAAATGAATTCAACTTCATAGCCGTAACGTCTGTGGACTGGGCACTTCTAACTTGCATAATTGCATTCCTAACTCTTACTCACGGAAATCAATCACTCTTGCATACATGTACACACATATGAACACAGAATGAGAGGGAGAGAAATTGAGAAAAAAAAAAAAACTTATTATTTTCATTTAAAAGCATGTGCCAGTTCTTATCATCCATATGAAACACATAAATGTATTAATTTTAGGTCAGCAGCACTGGTTTTCCTAAGTGTGAATAAAGGAATCAAACCTACCTGGGAATCTCTTACACTTTGCAGCCCAACCCTTCTCAATGGCCTTTCTATCCCTCACACCGTGTAGTGTCCCAAGCTCGTCAGCAATACAACACACCATCTTCTCTCATCGCTGGTGTTTTGTGCTACACTGAGACTGGTTACCTTATAATGGGCAGACATCTACTTCTCAATGTTTGCATGGCTGCGGTGGGCCAAGATTAGATGACCCAGCATTAATTAAATAACGACTTCCTGCATTATTATCTCACTGATGAAGAACTAAGAAGTCAGACAACAGAGAAGTGCACCATTTTGTTTTGCATTTTCTTCTCTTTTTATTTTTCAAGATAGTGTCTCACTATAGCCCAGGCTGACCTGGATTTCACCACATAGCCTCAGGCTGGCCTCTAACTCATGTGGATTCTCCTACTTCTTCCTCCAGAGTGCTGGGATTAAAGGCATGCATCACCACACCCTGACTGACTTTTTCTTTAAGGTGCATGAAGAAATCCTTAAAAACAACTCTGATGATGAAAGGCTACATACTGTAGCAGAAATAACAATTCACAAGATGAATAAGAGAAGGTCTGCCTTAGTTTCTCTATCTATAAAAAATAGAGTATATAGTACCTTTTTCTTCACCATTATCACACCACTTCATGACTTCAAGTATTTCAAGTGAATAGCTGTATTTCCTGATACTTTTCATAACAAGAAAGAGCCATTTATTCCTGTAAAAATTGTACTAATTCCTGTCTGGAATATAAGCAACCCAATGAGGACAAATATAGATGTCCTTTTTGCTTGAGTTTCTGGAATGTGTTTTAGACTCAGTGAAGAGAGGGACACATTTCTTATCAATAGTAGCGCCCTCCCTGGCAGCGACTGAAATGCATCAATTACATCCTCAGTGGCTCCTGCTTAGCCAGGAAACTGAAGCGCCTGTGGCCAAAACAGAAACTAGCTAGCTGGCCAAGAGGAGGAAAATCTTATGGTGGGAGTGTGCAGGGGAAGCAGAACGACTGAAGCCATATGTTTTCGCTTGAAATACTTGAAACTGATAATGAGGGAGATAAGCATAAGTGACATCTCAGATGTCTGAACAGAAAGCTGCTCCTTTGCCAACAGCCCAACGTGTTGAACAGCAACGGATGTGAAGAACAGTATCCCTGTGGAGGAATAGCATCCCAACGTGACAAACAGCATCCGATGTGATGAACAGCATTGCGGAATCTCTCAGCGAGGGCGAGGGACTGTTTATTTTTCTCCATTTATTTTTAAAACAACTTAGTTTCCTTTCTTTCTTTCTTTCTTTCTTTCTTTCTTTCTTTCTTTCTTTCTTTCTTTTTTTTTTTTTTTTTTACAATTTTGAGTTAATCTGTGATGAACAGCAAAACAAATTACATAAATTAGTGTGATCTTTTGAGAGTGTATGTGGTCAGATAATACGTAGTCTATGAGGAAAAATTAAAGGCTTTTGAATGACTTCAAAAGCCAAGAACCTTGAAAATACTGCACTTTGTTTTCCTGGTAATATCTTTATAATTTTCTTGACTTGACAATATAGGGTTGTTGTTGTTTTTTTCCTTGTAAAATAATAAAATTCACTTTGAGTTTTGAGGTACCTGTCTTACCTAATTTTGATCCATTTTCTTACTTGTTCAACAAAGTCTTCTACGTGCTGTGATAAAGTGATTGTGACAGATCCACATCCACTCACACAGCAGACTCCAAACTGAACCCGACTCATTAGGAACCAATTTCTACTAGGTTTCAGCAGTTTAGCCAATGTATGTACTCAGACATTCTGGATCAGAAAACAATTTATATACAAAGGAAATAAAGAGTTTCTCTTTTGCTCAAGTGTGAATATCATATTAAGATTCATTAAATGTCTCCATTATTATTAATACATCACTTTAAACATTGTGCTTTAATTTAGAAATTAGTATATATATATATATATATATATATATATATATATACACACACACACATATATATATGTGTACATATATATATTTTAATCATTATTATTTTTACATATATATACATGTAAAAATAATGATTAAATATATATATAATATGTCATATAATATATATATATATATATATAAAATAATGATTAAATATATATATATGTAAAAATAATGATTAAAATGCCAGTCTGATTATTTCCTGTTGTCCTATAATTAGGAGATTATGTACAGCGTTCCTCAGTTGGGGAATTTGCCTCAAGATGCTTTGTGCACTGTAGAATCTGCAGATATCCAACCTCCTTTTACAAATGATGGAATATCTGTGTTACCTATGTTCATTTTCTACATCCTTTGAATTAGCTCCAGATTATCATAATACTAAATCCAATGTCATCCTCCATTAGCCATTGACAGAATGTAGTATTCAGAAAAGAATGACAGGAGCACATCTATTTTCAGCAAAATTTTCTTCAAGCACAGGCATCTTTAATGAACTCTGCCTTCTGCCTTGCTCTTACACCTGTCCTGGTGTAGCACTACGGGTCTCTTTGGTAGAACTGGGCCCAGTACATTTTCACTCCATATGATCACTCAGGATCCCATAATGACAGAACTCCAGCACTCTGCATGTCTTTTGTCTGGAGAAAGATCTGCTGAAAACACATCAAGGGGCTGGACCCTAGTATCTGCCCAAAGTAACACCTCCTCCAGGCAGGCAGCTGGAGATCTAAGCAACAAGTTTGAATAAAACTGTATCTATTGGGTTGGGGGGGGGGCATCCATTCAAACCACTATGCAAAAGATGGCAGATCTCTTCTGAGACAGAGTCTTTCATTAAAAAAAACAACAAAGATACAGGTAAAGAAGATAATTTATTTTAATTAGGAAAGATTTATTTTACTTTTTTTATCAGAGAGAGAGAGAAAAATGGAGAGAGAGAGAGAGAGAGAGAGAGAGAGAGATTGAATTGGCATACCAGGGCCTCCAGCCACTGTCTTGAACTCCAGACTCATGTGCCATATTGTATGCACATGTGAACTTGTCCACTTGTATCATTTTTGTGAGTGTGGCTTAAGTGGGACCTTCAGAGTCGAACATGACTCCTTAGGCATTGCAGACAAGTGCCTTAACCACTAAGTTTATTTATGAGAGAGAAAGAGAGAGAGACAGACAGAGAATGGGTGTGTCAGGGCCTCTATACACTGCAAACTCCACTCACATACACCACCATGTGCATCTGGCTTATGTGGGTACTGGGGAATCAAACTTGGGTCCTTAGACTTCACAGGCAAGTGCCTTCACCGCTAAGCCATCTCTCCAGCCCTGAAAAAGATATTTTAAAAGAAGAATTTCCTGTGATAGAAATGATAAATTGTTTCTTTACATGGTTTGATCTTTCCATTTCTTAAATTTCTGTTTTATGAAACCAGTTTTTTTTTTTCTTTATTAACACTAATCAACATCAGGCTACAACTTCATCAGAAAGGGAGGCAGTAAGAACAGCTTTGAAACACACAGAGAAATCTGAACTATGATCCAACCAAGAGAAGAAAAAAATAAAAAAAGGGAAACCAAGCAGATAACCTGGCAAAGACAAGTAAGACGGGCCTCACCTGGGGCAGAGCACAGGGCACTGGGCACTGCCAGAGATGCCAGGGGCAACACTGTGAACATCATTCAATGTTTGAACTGATTTAGAGTTTAATTCCTTATTTAAAATGGCATTGCAAGCTATCAGAAGCACAAGTGAGGGTTTTATTCTATAGGAATAAGAACAGTGTCATAAGTAGTTTTTGAAAGAGCAGGAGGATGATAAGATAGGCTCTGAAACCCTAGAAGATTATGCTGAGACAACAGGCAAGACTGAGAAGAAGAAATTATTCAGAAAAAGTTGAAGGGTTATGTGGCTGACATGGGGGAATAAAGCTGCCTTGTGAAGGAACAGTAGACCTAGGAGATCAAATAAAAGCAGACAAGTATCTGCTCTTTAAATCAAAACTTTCCCAATATTATGATCCTGAAATTCTTTTTAACTTACTGTGACTGCAAAATATATTAAGTTATAATATGATTACGTCAACAAAAGGTAATAGGTAAAAGTATGACAGGAAGTGTTTAAGTAAAATATCTATACTTATTTATTGATCAGCAGAAACAAAAACTACTAAAGATACCTCACTTTAGAAATAGATTGAAATTTGACTTAGGTAGAGGGATAAATATTGTGTATACATGCAACAGAATTTATGTGAAAGATAATGACATTGTAAGTGTTTCAAGGTCCATGTGACATATTTTAACATGTTATTTGAAGTGATACCCACCTGCCAAATGTTTATGTTGGAAAAAGTTATATCTGTATATGTACGGTGAAGAGCTCATTATAACTTTCTTTGTTCTAATGAAATTACAACTCAAACAGTATGATGATGCCAAACACATTTATAATGTAACGGAGTGTTTCAGCAGTACAAGGAAAACCTACAGTCAGTTTTCAACCTGATTAAATTAATGCAACAGTAATGGACATTTGAGAACTCACATGGGTACATGTAAAACAATTATGAAATTGAATAGCCAAAATTTCAAATGACATTCTAGCTTTTGGAAAGCTATTACGCTAATGTAATTCTGGTAGATAGAGATTTTGTCTAGGTTTAGAATGACATTACATGTGTGCATTGTTCCTGGTATGACAAAGGTCAACTTCTTAATGAAGGAGGGGCCAAACTAATATCCCACATGTGATCCACAGACACAAGGGGACGGAAATATGCTCATAAGTGCATCATAGTTAGACACAGAGAAAGAGGAAGAGGAAGATAAGTAAAGGCTGAATATCTTGACACATAAATTAATCTATGAATTCCATATTTTACACCCCAGAGTAACCTTTGAAATAACACGTAGATTATAAATTTATGTACATCAGATTTCCAAGGTCTATTGGCTGTGGCCCAATGGCAGCCACGGTCAGCTCCGGAGTGCAATGCTGAGAGAACGCCGTTCAGCAGGGCTGCGGCGGCATCCGAGAAGTGCTTTGGTAGGGCCGAAAAGCCTTTCAGCACCCTCCTGCAGTGACTGTTGTTTGACAGCTGGTTCTATTGCTAGCTTTTCCTTGGATTTTTTGGAATTATTATAAGCTTATTACTGCTTATTTTTGCTGCTATTTTCCCCTTCTCAGTAGTAATAGGGGAATCCAATTCAGATGTATGTATATAGTCACCAATGATTAAACAGGAAAATAATGTCTCTACAGAAATTTCTGGGGCTCTAAGGTTTAAGCAGGTAAACAGATTATGGATTCTGAAGCTGCAACTAGTTTTAAAGAACAAAATTTCTTACCACCACAAATGTATCTTTCACCGAATGAGACATGTTCCTCACAATGCTGTCACAAGCCTTACCAATTGTTCCCAAGAAACATGATTTATGATTACAGGAATTAATGGGCACATTTCCTGAACCTACAGTTTGGTGGATTCCTAAAGAAAGACATCAATGCAAAGCACTGGTTGGATAGATTAACTTTTACCATAACAGGGGCATACATTAATGGGGTAAAGATAGTCTGGAAAAAAGAGTTAGATGTCAAAATCTTCCTTTTACGGTGCAACTTACAAAGAAAGGACCAAACTGTAAAATGGAGCAACAAAGAAAAGTCATAGAGAGACAATTAAGTCCGTACTGGATTAGAAATAGAGAAATGTACTGTTATTCTGAAAACAAGATAATATTATGTACAGTGGCTAACACTGCCCTTTCTGAGGTTAAAAAAAAAAGAAAAGAAAAGAAAAGGTCCATCACCTTGTAGCCTCAAGAACTACCTGCCAGGGCTCTTGGCTAGTTTCCACAAGCCTGGGTAAGATATTAACCAGCTTGCAATTCTTGACTTTCTTCTTTAAGATGTTATCAGAATGTCTATGGGGCAAGAGGTTCATGAGTTAAGCAGAAGCAGGGGAAACCAAGGGAAAAGAGGTATTTTATGCACGATTTCTTATAGAGTAGAAGCCACAAGAATAAGTTGCTATGACCTGCTTGCAAAAAAAAAAAAAAAAAAAAAGCATGTATTATAAAAGTAAAAATAAAGAAGCAGAGCTTTGCTCAGCACCCAGTGCACTTCACCTGAACCACTGCTCCACGTCATTTCCTCACAATGCCCACTGCACACGCCTCATTCGAGTTCTACAACGCCTCTGAGGCTAGACTTTGGCAGTCTATAAATAAACCTAAGACCTAAAATATTTCTGAAACATGTTAAATGAAGGTATAACAGTTATATTAGCATTATCCAGAAAAATACAATAAAATACATAAAAGAGAAAGGGAGGGATATAGAGATTGTAATGAATTCTGAATGCTAGCCATGATATATCCATTAATAGTATGGTTATCCTTGGTCTTTGATACTTCTTTTAGCGTTCAACAGATTTCTGTTGAACAAATATATTGTATATTACAGGATAAGCTTTTCCAAAAATAAAATAAAGCAACAGAACATTGTGCTTAATGTCTAATGTGATGATCTTGAGTTTTGTAAATCATGTGGATGGCTTAGGAAAATCTGCTGCTCATATCCAGTGCCTTTATTCCCTGTGGATACATTCCAACACAAGGCATAGAACTAATATAGGACTGAGGAAAAGGGCAGGTGATCTATAAAAGATGTCAGAATAATGTATTTGTCAATTCTATTCGTATCCATTGTAATTACATTTTCTTTCATTGTTGAAAGATCAGTAGATGCAGTATAAACAAATTCTGTATATAATGTCAAATATGTCAATGTTCAACAGCATGCATTTGATATTATTTTACTAATTGTGAACTTTACTGTATATACATATTGTATATTTGTCATATTTCCATCAAGTTACACTCTCCTATCCCCTCTCCTCTGCACCAGTTTTACTGTGGGCCCTCATCAGTGGGGTTATTAGTATTCACTGCTTGGTCATTTAGTCACTAGAAACCACATAATATGTTTTGTAGATAATATAAAATAAAACTAATTGGTAAGACATGCAGACAATAATAATCTGCATCACAGCTTCATTCTATGACAGGTCATGATTCGCAGAGACATTTCCTCATATATATATATATATTTATTTCAGAGGTAGGGTCTCAATCTAGCCCAGGCAGACCTGGAATTCATTATGGAGTCTCAGGGTAGCCTCGAACTCATGGTGATCCTCCTACCTCTGCCTCCTGAGTGCTGGGATTAAAGGTGTGTGCCACCACGCCCAGCTCTCGTCCTACCCATAATTGTGGGCTAACTCCACAAAGCATGACCCATATACTTCAAAAAAGAGGGGCTGTGGGGAGGGGGTAGGACATGAAGGAGGCTAACAATGGTACCAACTTGACTATATTCACTGAGTACAAAGCTAATTGAAAACAAGATATTTAAAAAAATCTTAATAGAACAGTAACCAAGAGCAAATGAAGAGATGACAAGGAAGGGTGAGGGAAGAGTCGCAGAAAAGGGGAGGATACTGGGGAATGGGTAGAAAGGAATGGGAGAGGAGGGGAGGAGGACAACAAAAATTGAATTTGAAAATGTAAGAATGATACCTAAAACTCAGTGTGCTAACTTAAAAATAAAAGATGACTCTTTGAACAACAACAAAAAATAAGATTATTAAATAGTTGAGTGGAGTGGGGCATGCCTTCAATCACAGCACTTGGGAGGCAGAGGATCCCTCCTGTGAGTTCTAGACCATCTGGAGACTACATAATGAATTCCAGGCCAGCCTGGTCTCAAGGGGGACCCTACCTAAAAAAAAAAAAAAAAAAAAAAAAGAAAAAGAAAAGAAAAGGACAAGAAAACACCCCCCCCAATAAAAGGTTATTCAACAATTTTATGAGAATTTAAGATTTGAATGTACAAAAATGCAAAAGGATAAAACCAAAATAAATTTTTACCTATGCAAACTAAACAAGCAAACACACACACACACAAACACAAAAAAACAAAAACCTAAAACCTACTAACGAATTTGCTGACTACCTTGTCTGTCCAACAGTGAGCTCCAGGGTCAGTGAGAGACTGAGAGACTGTGCACCAGTGATACAGGTGTAATGTAATTCAGGAAGTCTCTTCATGTCCATCCCTGGTTTCCATATCCGCATGCACATTTGTTTAAGGATTTTACTTTATTTTATTTATTTATTTATCTATCTATTTATTTATTTGAGACAGAGAGAGGGAATGACAGAGAGAGAGAGAGAGAGAGAGAGAGAGAAAGAATAAGTGTGCCAGAGCCTCTAGCCACTGCAAACAAACTCCAGATGAATGTGCCACCATGTGCAGTTGGCTTATGTGGGACCTGGAGAATTGAACAAGGGTCCTTAGACTTCACAGATCTGTGCCTTAACTGCTAAGCAATCTCTCCAGCCCAACATGCACATTTTTATGCACAGCTATGTGCCCACACACATATGCATAGTAACGTACAATAAAGGCATCAAAATGTATAGTTACCCACTAATATGCACTATGTATGTGTGCAAATATGTAGACATACATGCATGTAATATATAGATATTTTAATATTCATATGTTTATGCTTTCATTCTGTTTGAATGAAATAAGATGTCAATATTCTACAGTAAATATGATCATAATACTAAGTGGTTTAATACTTGAAATTTTTTAGAGTAGATATTGTATTCTTATCAATGAAGAGTAAGTATTGAGGTAATGGTAGGTTCATTAACTTGATTATGGGACTCATTTAACAATGATATATTTATCAAAACATCACACTCATACTTCAAATATACATAATATTTATGTGTCAATCAAACTTTAAAAAAGGTGAAAATAATGAAACAAAATGTCAGCACACTAGACTAGATATCATATTAACATTCATAATATGCTTTCCTTATCTGTCAAAACACCTTTACAAACATTACCAAGTAAATCCTAGCTTAGGTGATCGCTACATTGATTGTGGATTCATGACAAACAGAAGTTTGAAAGGTAGGAAAGAAAACTGTCTTTCCAGCAAGCATTTGCAGATCAGTGCTTTTTTTTTTGTTGTTGTTGTTGTTGTTTTTTTAAATTCCAAACACTTACCTTTGTAATGAAACCTAAAGGTACTTCAATAAGGAGATGAATGGGAAGAGAATGTTGGTTATATTGTATATTGATATAAGGGAACTCTCTTATCATAATCATGATTTGGGGAGAAGTTTTGCCTTTCACATGGACACAGTCAAAATGGAGATTTTGTCAGCCACTTCTTGTTTTTGCAGGGCAAAGGATCAGGTTTTAAAATGGAGGAAGCTGTATTTCTTTCCGGGTGCTTTCACATTGAATTTCAAATGGTATTGCTATGCCTGATTTCCTTAGTATAGGTTCACAACACTCTTTGTGAATTTGATAATTTTTAGGAATACATATTAGGATCAACTATTTTCAAAGTACAATATTTGATCATGGGAAACAAAGGTAAATTTAAATCTCATAAACTGTACATTTTTGTTTGACAATGTATACATATATAAATAAGTGAAGTGTATAATCCACAAGATGATCACCAATTTGTACAAAAAACATAGTGGGGCAGGGGAGATGATGTGGTAGTTAAGAGATCTTATTGCACAAGTGTGAGGACCTGGGATCAATACCCACTACCCATGTGTGAAGCCCAGTGTGCCTGGGCTACTTGTGACCCCAGCACTGAGTGGAGAAGAGATGGGAAAATTTCTGAGGTTCTTTGATGACTTGAAGTCCAGATTCAGGAAGAGTTTCTGGCTCAAGGAAACAAAGTAGAAGAGTGTTAATGGATGATACCTTACCTGTGCTTTTCACACACATATACAAAGATATATAGAACCCATAGTAAACAAATAAACACGCATGTGTGTTAAAAGCAATACAACAGAAGATTTTATATTTTCAATGAGATTATTTGAGGATGCCTTCATTTAAGATGGAATATGAATTTAATCAAAATAATGAGTCATCCATGCAAACTTCTGAGGGAAATGTACAGTAAGCAGACACAGAGCTGCAAAATCTCTGGTGCACAGACCTGTGTGGTTGTTCAAGTAAAAGCAAATAGTTCAGCCTTGTTAGACATTCATGGATAAAGAAAAAAAAATTACAAAAAATAAAAACACAATGAATTTCTAATTTTTCAGTAAACTCCACATCATTCTATAAAAGTATGCTTATTTATTTTGCTGGTTAGAGAAGATAAGCATTTCCTTTCCTCCATATCATTGCCAAAGTCCACTTTCTTTTCTGTAATAGTTTGTCCTATAGATATGACAGGACATATAATTATAGTTTTAATTTTAATTCTCTGATATTAAAATAATTATTTTTCATCTATTCATTGGTAAGGTGTATTTCAAAGTAGCTAACAAAACAATATTAAATTTTCTCACTAAAAAGAAGTGTCCAACAGTCCACATGATGAGTGTGCTAGTTAACTTGACTTTATCATTTTATAATATTTATATATCCTTTAGATGATATACATATGTAATTTTACATTTCATACCAAAATATAGATTATTATTTATCCATTAAAATTAAGTTTAACTTACAAAATAAATTTAGTTACTAGCTGTGCAAACTTGACAGATACACAGATCTTTTCAACCAAGTTTAAAGGAGAACTCAAGCAACGTGATCTAACAATTGCTCTGAGTTTTCTGTTATTTATAGATTAGGTATGTTGGTCATGATCAGAGTTTAAAAAATGCAGGCCCCACCTACAAATTACTGTAATAATGCCACTGAGCTAATAGATTGACTTATTATAGCAGAAATTTAATTAGGAAGCATTAACCTGAATCTGAATACTAGAATATAATATAAAAATGATTGACTAGCTATTTGGATATTAATGCTGAGGGGAATAAAGGGACGAATGACACCTAGAAAGTGCACATTTCTGACTGTTGGGGGAGAAAAGATATTTCCAAGTTACATTATAGTGTCTGTTTCTACCAATGGCTTATATTTCATAAAAGTACTATGTCTGGAAGAAATAAGATCAAGGTAAGTTAATGATTGATCCATTTTGAAATTTTCAGGAAAGCACTTAAATTTGAATGTTTTAAGGTGATATGGCTCAGGGTATCAGGGTTTAGTAACACTGTGTAATTTTCTAAAATGAAATTTCGGCATAGAGAGTAAAAGTACTTGCCTAAGGTGACTTGAAGAGGATAACAAGGAGATTTTTTTTATTTCTTTTAATTGCTAAGATTGATATCCCCACGGGCTCTTTAATGTATTCCATGAAAAAATAGGAAAATTAATGAAAATAGGGAAGGGAGGGCAGGGAATGGAAGAGGAGGAGATATAATTATAGGAAAATAAAATGAAAAGTTAAGTAGACAGAGTGCCCAGTAGTGATTTCTGAAATGAACAAATGAAATTCTATGTGAACTTTTGTCAAAATCTGTTTTTGGCTAAGGAACATTATGATTATATATTAACCATTACATATTTATAACATTATGAGTGTCTGACATAATACAGTAATTCCTAGAATTTTTACTAATTAGTACATTTGAGAGAAAAAACAAAAGGGCAGGAACTCATAATTCCATGGTGCATTTTGGTTGAGAACACAGAGAGGAAAGTGATAAAGCCTACGTGTTCCATATTCTTTCTCTTACATTTTTTTGCAGTTTTATATACTGATGAGAATATTTATTCTAGAGCATCAAGGGTAAGCGTTACAAGAGGAAATCATTGTAAATGTTGTGGTGTCATCACCAGGAAATATAAGCCCCATTCATATTAATAAGAGTTGGTTGAAATAGGAGAGAAACATGACATTTTCTTCTCAGTAAGTTATAAGATGAAGGGTTTTAGAAAGTGTAATGGGAATACCAAGCATCCTAAAGGACCCACTTAAGGTTAAAAATCATGATTACAAGGTGAAGTCATTCTTTCTAATTTTTTTTTTTTTTTTTTTTTTGCAGCCAGGCTATATCAAGCCACATAAGTCCTAAGAAGAGTCCACAGTTGTCTTTGAAGATTCGCTAGCCAAGTGTCCTATGTTAGGAAATAGCAGACAGGATGATTCTTGTAAGAGTATGAGTAATGTTGAAACTTAGAAACTCAAAGAAATGAACACATGACATATGTTACAATAAAATATTAGCCTTGATCCAAAACTCGTGTCACTAGAAGAAAAAAAAAAAAAAGCACATTTGTTAAAGGGGAACTGTGTATATGTTTTTGATACTGGGGAGAGGCTATGATTACTGACAAAAGTAGTTTTAAGTACCATCCAACAAATACTTAGTTGACAAGGTAACATTCACATGCCTTCACTAATCACTGTCACATTTTTGATGAGGCAATGATATGTGAATAGAACTATGAAATAACTAGTTTTTATTAACTTCAATTTAAACTTCACATGTTGCTGTTCGATAATAAATTGAGGTTTTCTTGTGATATCTAAGGGATTACCTCAGAATTTAGGAATAGCAGAACTGGAGAAAGGGAGAGGGATCTGGAAATGAGGAGAAATGATAGAGGTAAGAATTGATTAATCTTTGTGCAAAAGGTAATGTATCGTGGGGTTTCAAAAGTGGGATATTTAAGGAAGGGCACACTATTCTAGGCTCTAGAACATATTAGGAAAAATAAGTTCCAATATAATGACATATGAAAAATAAAATGCACATTATTTCCAAAGGATGTATGGGAAGGTATTCTCTTAAAGATGAGCTGAGAGCATGTCAAAGTAACAAGATGGAGGAAAAATTCAGTAAAGAAGTTGAATAGACAAAAACTATTGGGCTGAAAAAATTAAACTGGTATTGGAATGGCAAAATGATTCAGTTGCTTCTTTGGATTGATGGGTGCTAATTGTAAATAAACTATTAAAGGAATGAAGATACTAAAGATGAGACATCGCCTAACATTTTAGAGTTCACCTGAAAATAGCCATAAATAGTAGGAAAACATCTAGTGAGATTAACTGTGATCGTCATTGGACAGACAGATGTTATGCCGCCTTGAGTCAAGAGGTGTAACAGCCTTCTGGTTAATGCCACAGGCTCTAACTAGTCTTAGTCACATTTTAGTCATTAAGCAAGTCTCCAAGAAAGGACAAGGCAGTGGAGACGTCTCTCTCTCTCTCTGTATGTGTGCTTGTGTGTATATATATATATATTTTTTTTTTTTCCAGAAATGATTTTCAAAGTAAAAAAAAAAACAATAATCCAGAGCTCTAATCTTGCTCTTTTGAGGAATGCTCTCTAAACTGCATAGGGTGCTTTTGTTAAAAATTGTTATCTATGTCAAAGTTCAACCTTTACATCTCAAAGGAAATGGGTGGGCCCTTCAATTCTTGGATTACTCCTAGATTTCTCCACTGAAATTTAAAATTACTATAGCTCTCTTTTATAGCTATCTTCTAGTTGCAATACACACACACACACATACACACACACACACACACACACACACACACACACACATATATGTATGTCAGTAAAAAGTTTTAAAAAGGCTGTGTTTAAAGAAGTGAAGCTTCCAAAATCAGAATTAGCATGCTGTTTAAAATTAGATGCTGGCCTAGCCACTTACTTGTTTTCATTTAACATAAAAACCTACCCATTCACTTTTATAAATAATTAATAAGATGGGAATAGTTTAGTTTTCTTGATCTTGGCATATTAAAAAAATCTTTATAGATACGCATTTGCCTTTTATAGAAAACAGATTCAATAACATGAAGATTTTTCCACTGCAATAGTGAATTACATTATTGATGAGATAATGTTATTCCAACTTCTTTCCAGATTATTGATCATGAGTTTTATCCTTTAAAAAAGTGAATATTAGGGCTGGAGAGATGGCTAAGTGGTTAAGCGCTTGCCTGTGAAGCCTGAGGACCCCTGTTCGAGGCTCGATTCTCCAGGACCCAAGTTAGCCAGATGCACAAGGGGGCGCACGCGTCTGGAGTTCGTTTGCAGAGGCTGGAAGCCCTGGCGTGCCCATTCTATTTCTATCTGCCTCTTTCTCCATCTGTCAATCTCAAATAAATAAATAAAAATAACCAAAAATAATTTATAAAGAAGTCAATATCATCTTCTTTCTCTCTTTTAGTCTATCATGTGGAGGCATGAGATTTATTTGAGATCCAGTGAGGTACAGCTAAGTAGTAAAAAGAACCAACCTCTGGACATTCCTCATTTTTCTTCTTTCACCTATAAATTATCTTGGCTAAATGTCAGTTCTGTTTAAGCAAGTTGTTTTTTTTTGTTGTTGTTGTTGTTGTTTGTTTTTTGTTTTTATGATCAAAATAGTAGAAACTGTGCAGCTTCTCCATAGCTTCTGTTTACTGCCCAGAACAAAGCGCATGTGCCCCTTTAAGACATTCAGGGTAGCCTTGCTAAGCGCAGTTTATTTCTAGGCAAACATTCCTTGTTAAAGTTAGTCACTCCCACAGACCAAAAAATGTGAGCATTTACTTTTCCAAAATTTAGGCGTTTTATTTTGCATACGACCTCCTCTTTCTGGAAGTGCAAGTGTAGTGGATGCAGAGGTACCTTGGCATTTTGTGTCTACAGCAGATGCAGCTAACTAGCTACCCACCCAGGATCACATGATCCTTGAGGGTGGGGCATTCTGTAACCAAACCATGAGAGCCGTACCAAGAGCCAGTCTAAGTTCTCAGAAATGAAGGATTCATGAAGAGAGAAATGTGGAAGGCCATGTTTAAAACACAAGTCATGATAATAAAATATATTTTCTTAATAATTTCCAATTTTTATAAAATATAGACTTAAGTATGTGCCATATTATGTGTGTCCTTCTGTTCATGTTTGTGTAGTGGCCTGTGAGGAGGCTTGTTCACATACACACATATGAAGCCAGAGGACAACTTTGGACATCATTCTCAGAAAGGGCATCAACAGGGCTGGAGAGATGGCTTAGCAGTTAAGCGCTTGCCTGTGAAGCCTAAGGACCCCGGTTCGAGGCTCGGTTCCCCAGGTCCCAAGTTAGCCAGATGCACAAGGGGGCGCATGCATCTGGAGTTCGTTTGCAGAGGCTGGAAGCCCTGGGGCGCCCATTCTCTCTCCCTCCCTCTATCTGTCTTTCTCTCTGTGTCTCTCTCTCAAATAAATAAATAAATAAAAAATAATTTAAAAAAAAAGAAAGGGCATCAATACTTTTTTGAGACAAGATCTCTAATGGAGCTGGAGCTTAAAAACAGGATAGACTGGCTGGCCAGGGAGTTGTAAGGATTATGTTGTCTCTGTCTCCCCAGCAATGGCAGTTTAAAAATCTCTACACCACCATGTTCAGCATAGTTAAGTGTATTCTAGGGAACAAACATAGATCTTCATTCACATAGTCAAGCCCTTTACCAACTGAGCTATCTTCCTGTCCCTTAACTTTATCCATTTAATGAATGACCCACATCAGAAGTGAATGCAATGAACTATAAATGGATGTGAAATTCTATTTTTAGTAGAAGGGCCTAGTGTGTGTCATTTGTGCATATTTATTGAACCTACAAATATTTGAGATAAAGATTAATAGAGAACATGAGCAAACATTCTCCTTAGTTGAAGGAAATAGAAAATTAAGAAGAAAAAAAAAATAACTCTTTTCAAATATGACACATGGAAGATGGGTAGATGCTGAGTGTTTAAAGGAATTTACTTGCAAAGCCTAATAGCCTAGGTTCAATTCCACAACTAAGCAATTAAAACTGGATTGACAGTAGTTTGGAGCAGGAAGAGACCCTGGCATATTCTGGTTATACAAACAGACAGATACAAAAAAAAAAAAAAAAAAAAACAACAACAAAAAAACCATAATATGTTTATCTCTCTACCATGTCATAATTTCAGTGAATAAGCTAGCATTCTTTGTTTATATTTCCAGTACCCTAAAAGTAATGGAACTACAACATAGTTACTTTAAAATATGCAAATCTGAGCATGGAGTGCAAGCCGATTATGCATAGTGGATCTTAAGAATAGTGCATAATGTTCATCGGGCATTGTTAACTTGTAATTATTTTTGTAATTTGTGGGCAAATAAATCACAAGTAACATATAAAAGGCAAATTCCATTTACCAAGCTTCAATTCCATTAACATTCACAACTATCTGTGAATACCTATGAATTTGTGAAAAATACCTGTGAAATATTTCCCTGTCAGCTCTGAGTATCATTGTAGCACTATTTTCTGTTCAGAGACATATAATAAGAAATATTTGTTGAAATTTTTCTTCTTGGAAGGTTTGTTTTAAGCTTTTCTTTCATTTATACATTTTCCCATTTTATTCCTAAAAACCTGAAGGGAGGGAAAGCAAATGTGACTATGAGGCACTGCCCAATAAAACTTCAATGGATATTGGAAAAAAATAGAAAATTGCCAAGCCTGGTTCACTCAAGGAATTGGAAAACTGAACAGGGAATGGATTAATAGTGCAGTTGTCAAGAAATAGATGATGAAATCAGACAACTAACCATTCCCTTGAATTTGAGCATTTTTCTATAATATCTAGAAGAACCACCCCAAATTTATAGAAATTAATATGATAAAATCAATTTGATTGAAACAGGAAACATCAGCATAAAATAGATTATTTTCATTTATTTTATTAGATATAATTATGATATTCACAATATAACAATTAATGTCCTATAGAATAGTGTATGAAATTAATGATATATATATATATATATATATATAGATACTTAATTATATATATTTCATTGTTTTCATTTATATATACAGACATGTTTATATATATATATATATATATATATATACATATATATATATATATATATATATATATATATATTTGTATATAAATATGGAAAGGAAAGGAGAGATGAGAGATGGTTTGGGGCTTGGGATTTTATGAAAGTAATTTAGTTTCAACATAATAAATTACAACCTAAATACATTCATTAAGCATTCAGCTACACAGTGTAATCCACATTTACTTTTTTATCTAATGATCTTAACAGATACAATACAAAAATTTTACGATTGTAGTTAAATTATAGTCATAAAAAAAAAGAGACATCAGGCAATGCATCAGGAATTTCCAATGATATGTCATGAATTAGATCTTAAAACCTTAAGTGGCTATTGTCTTTCCATGACCTCTTTTACTTCCAGGTGGTATGAAAAAAAATTCAAAATTTATCCAATTTTCTTGATACACAGATGTAATATTCTTCACAAGACAGTAAGTTATATTCCAAATGCAATCATGTCACCCCCCAGTACTCTTTTTGAAACAGAATATGAGTACACTTCTGTACCTGATGAAAAAGCATTTATTTTGACTTTATGATAATGCAGGTAGAAAGTCATTCAGAAAAAGAAAACTAGGTAAATATTCTTAGGAAGATATATTCTAACCACAGAGATTAGAAAGAGAAAAATAATGCATGAGTAATGAGTAGAGGGCAGAGAATGATGCCTGAGAAATAACAATGAAATGTTCACAGACCTGAGCACGTTAACGGCAGTAACAACTAGAAAAGGATATAAGGTGTCTTGAATGTCAAGAAATGGTAACACAGTTTTCATGAAGTAGTGAGGAAGCCTTCCGAACCAAAACATAATAAAATGCAGCACATTAAAGGAAAATTCCCAGTGAAGCACACTTTTCTTGTAGGGCTTCCAGGAGATATATATTTGCTTTTCCTGAACTGGGGAGAGAGAGAGAAAAAGAGACAGAGGGAGAGAGAGGAGACAAGAGAAGATAGGAGAAGAGAGGAAAGAGAGAAAAGACAAAAAATATATGGCAGGGGACTTTTAGAACAAGCAGAGAAAAATATGGTGTAGCGAAGGAGAATCATATGTGTCAATGAAGCTAACTTAATCCTTACGCCATGGAGAACAGGTTCAAGATGGACCTGTGCAGCCCACTGTGAAAAGTGAAGAAAGTCTTCCAGAACAGTGCAGCCATGACCAAGAAATTCTGACATCAATAATTTAATGAGGAAAAGAACTGCTTTGGTCATGATTTGGAGGTTTAAATCCGTCACTGTAGAAAGGGTGTGGTAGAGCTCTTTGCATAACTGAAGACAGAAACTGTATTCTAGCCAGTACAGGAAGGGCACAGATGAGACACAGCATACTCACACTGTAATGCATTCCAACAATTCTGTAAGGTATTTTATGCCTAAAACATTAAGGGAATGAATTCTGTGTAGCAATTGTTTTCCATGTCCCTATTTAAATTTGACTGAAGACTCTGGATATCCTGCTGTGAACTTAAGAGTTCACAAATCATTACAAATTCAGACAAGTAGCAGCTACCTTCAACTTGCTGGGACAAAACACCCAAGCTAAAGCCTGGAGGAGGAAAAGGTTCCCCGTTTTGCTGGAAAACTTCATCGTGGAGGGGCAGGAAGCATGGCAGGATGGACAGCTAAGTGTCACAACAGCTGGGAAGAAACAGCAAGAGTTCTCTGAGCTTTGACAAGGTGGGCTGGCTACATAACCCCAAGGTACAGTCTTGGTGACTCACCCATCCAGTGTGGTTACTCCAGCCGGGGACCTTGTGTTCAAAACATACCTGCCTAAGGGGGGCATGATCCTGAAACCATCACATGGCACAGTGATCAAGTCAAGTGGGTTTGTGCCATGAAAAATGTCACACGTCACAACATTTACATGCTTTCTACGGGTGTGAGTACATGTCTTTAAATTACAGCACTTAAATTACTCAGTGTGTTAAAGGAAGTAACAAAATAGGTATTGTTGACTAGGAAAAAAGCAGAAGGTGATCTAATTATTAAAAGTGTAACTGAACACTGACAGACAGCATGCATAATCATTGAGCAAATGATGGGATGTCTTCATAAAGGTTACTTTAGAAAATATTTACAGATGTTATTTGAGAATGAGTATTTATTTAACTACAAGATATGGACGAATCTTATGAATCCCCCAAGGCTCTCCGTTTACCCAAACCACAATAGGGAAGGAACATTTCTTAAATATCTGTAAGTCTAGACTGTTTGAATGAATGAATAACTCTGAAATTGGTTTGAGGAGCCAAGCTTTCTCATCAAGCAGAAATAAATGCAGTGATCTTGGGATTCTTAGTGAAATTCCCTTACATGGGTCTGTCCTTGCTTTGCTATAATTTTGAGAAATAGCTTTCCCTGGAATTTCCAGATAATCAAGAAGTATTTGTGGAAGACAATAATTTTACTTTTCTTCACAATATTCACGTTTAGCTTATCCATTCTGCACCACGTCATTCCACATGTGAGTTGTAGCTCACAAGGACAGCCAAGCAGGCACACAGTAATGACACAAGCTTTTCCCTGAACAGCATGTGCTCCTCATCGCTGTCAATCCCATGGCGAGAAGACCTCTTCCAGGGAAGCCTTCTTGAGAGAGGAGCCAGGACGGATTCCACTGTGATTCCCTGGATGGAAAAATACACTTTAATCCATTGGGGCAGTTCTTAGAAAGAGTATATCTTCATGACAATTTGTGGAGATATTTATAACACAAAATAAAGCTTTGACTCTGTAGCAATGGCTGGGAAGCTTCATTTTCTTTAGAAAAATAAAATAAAATCATAAATACAATGTTACAATTTAGCAATTGTGAATGTGTCCCATGGTATCAGAAGCTCTGTCCCACCTAGGTGGGCAAAAAATTAGACTCTTGGTAAAGGAGTATTTTTTTTTGCTGCGGGTGGGGGGGATACTAAACTTACTTCTGATGAGAAATGCCCCCAAGTAATTTGGTCAGGGATGTAATTGGAAGAATATTTAAGGGCTTCAATTTTAAATAAAACAAAGCCCATTTGTGTATGTATAAATACACATAAGTATGTAAATAAATGAACATAATAAATATATAAAATAAGGGATGATAGAACCCACACATGTACATACACACATCTTTGAACCACAAAATGCCTCCAAGACCTAAAATGATTTTTTTTCCCATTTCACCAGCCATGTCTACAAAGACTAGGGACTCTCCCCAAGCCTGCTGTCTCCATTAGAACCAGCTGGAGCTCATTCAATATTCAACCTGATAGGTTTTACTTTCTTACCATCCCATGAAATTATTCACACAATCCAATCACATACTCCCCAGAAACCAGGCATTGTACCATTGCTTCATTGCTACAAACACTGGTATCGACTCCTTAGTTCCTCATTCCAACTCTGAATCTACTCCCAAGTGGCCCTGAGTGGCAAGCTCTGCCCTATCCCAGACTACAAGCCATTAAAAGCTATTTTTATGATTATGAATATGGATAATACTAAGATTATATGTGGTACTTTTAATATTTAATAAGGTAGAGCCCTTATCCAAGTTAGGAAAGAATAGATGATCAAAGTACACCACACACACACACACACACACATGATCGAGGTTATATGGAGTAAACCAAACGCTTCAAAAAATGAAGATAGAAAATTTAGAATTCAAAAGCAGGAGGTTTTATAAATTCTACTGAAAACTGGACCAATAAAAGCTAAAAGTAACTGAATAAAACATGGCTGTTTCCTTGTGGACAGTGTGGCTGCGTATGAAGGTATATCAGGCTGGAGAGATGTCTCAGTTCTTAAAGGAACATGCTTGCAAAGTTTGCCTGGGTTCAATTACCCAAATCCTATGTAAAACTGGATGCACAAAGTGGCACAGGTGTCTGGATTTCATCTGTAGTGGCAAGAGGCCCTTTTTTCGCTGTCTGTCTCTTTCTTTCTGTCTCTCTCAAATAAATCAATAAAATATTTTTAAAAGAAAGTATTCATTATCCTAGAAAAAATCAAGTATGCTTCATAATTACATCCAACAGTAGTCATCAGTACTCAAAGAAAAACTATAAAATTAAGAGTGAGCCTTCCTCATAATTTCAGAGTAATGAAATATGAAAATGAACATTAAAGAGAAAAGAATCTGCTATGCTCGTCATAAGCACATGGTTATAACCATTATGAACTGTGTTTTCATTATGGTCACAAAGTATAAAAACTATATTTTTGTTTTAGATTGAGAATTCACTTAAGGAGATATTTTCATTAAGCAGCAGAGGTCATTACTAGGGTATTTACATATTCCATTCTGTAGGTCTTTATAAAAAAGTGTTATTTCACTAAATTGAATATCTTCTTAATGGGAATTTCAAAATACATTTTTTCTTAAGATTCAAAATGGTTTTGGAAATCTATAAATTAGATAATCCAAAATAGAAATAGCAGTGGTTCCATTTAATTAGCAAGATAGAAATACCAAATTTGGTAAGTATTCCAGTTTCACAGTAATAGTTTTAGTGAATAAATAATATAATGAAGAACATAATCTTTAATAAGGTCATTTGGAAGTGTGAAGATATTATAGTAAATATTGACTATATTCACATTTTTATATTTTTATAGGATATGAAATAAATCACTACTCTTTAGTTGTATCTGACTTTTTCACAACAAAACTGTAATGCCTTTTCTGGTATTAGGTAGTCCATGTCTAGGAGACAGAACTGTTGTTCTTGCAGATGTTATTATAAATGGTTATATCTAAATTTATTATGTACATGTACATATATATGTAATTATGTATGCATGATATATACATATATATATACACACACATGTGTTGTTTACTGAGTTTCAAGCTTCCTCATATGATCAGGATTTTGTCCCATGCAATCCTTTTCATGGAGTGCAACAATAACATTTTACAGCTACATTTATGAAAATTCTGATATTTCTACAATGCTTATGAAAAATGCCCAAGTGATATTACACATGTAGAATAACTGAATGGGAACCAGTTCCTATAGGAGATCATGGAAGCATTCCCTAGCGTATGTCACAAGAAGGGCTATTATAACAAGACCTCCAGCCAGTAAATGCGTAGCATTCTCATTATAACACGTACATATACATTTAAACAGAATAGTCACAGTACAATTAAGAGCGAGGGAGGACCACTAAGCTCCGCGGAGAACCACAGAGTAGGAGGAGAAAGGCAAGCTGTCTTTTTCAACGTAATGAGAGGAACAATGGATGCCTACAAACTACCTGGAATTGGTCACCGACTTTCTTGATTTGCTTTATCCAATTGCTCATGTGCTGAAGCAGAGAGATTTGATTTCTGATTGGGTCATCCAGTCTAGTTGCCTGGATGACCTAATAAGCAGACCAATCATTTACAATCCAGTTATGTTTGATTACCCCTGCGACTCAAATTGCTCATCTTATAAACCCATCTGGGCATAGATCTCAGTATGTAAGTGATTGAGATGATCAGTCTCATAGAAATGATTCGGTGCTTCAATTTTAGAACGTGAAATTGGTGAATAGAATTGGGAAAGGAAAGGAGCAGCCGGCCTGGATGTGTGTGAACTGATATAATGAATAAAGTTTTTTTTTCTTCATAATATAAATGATCTTAGCACTGGTGTCATTTCTAAATTACAATCTGAACATTGTCCTTGACACATTCCTTAGCTGACCAAAAATGAAACTATTAAGAGAAGCTGGAAAATCAATTCTCCTCAGTGCATATGAAGGAGGACTGAATTGTTCAAGAGTTGAGCAGCCTTATTTAATTGATTGTAATTAAACAACAAATTAGACATTTGCTTAATTGAAATTTGCCTAAGGAAAACTTTCACATTTTTAAAATTAATCTGGCTACTGCTACAATTCACTTGATATGAAATATAAAATTGCTCAGTAAATAGTCCTTCTATCAACTTTTTATATTTTCTAAAGACAGTTAAATTCTTAAACATAATTTTGGAAGATATATTTAGAGAAAGATGAATACTGTCCACAAGACAGATTTTTATATACCTAACTTGAATGTATTTTTTCAGTATTTCAAATCTCAAACCATATGCTATATCACTGTGTGTGTTCAAACTTATCTTAAATTTATAGATCTTCGTCCTTCTAGTACTGATTTTTGTAGAATTTACCACACACCAGTGGACTTCTAGATATAAGTATTTTGTCAGATATTCTGAAATACTTAGCTATAGATTTGGACGTACTCTCAAGAAAAATCTTATGAAATCATCCAAAATAATGTAATTTGAAAATCAGTGTTAGAATTAAAAATATATATTTCCTGAGTACTTTATAGGATATTTAATTATGTGATGTCTTGGGTTAAGTGTTACAAATCCTTACTTACTTGGATTTTATTTAGAAATGTGCCAAGAGATGACGTGCAGAAAATGAGACCAGGAAGTTTGCTTTCGTCAATAAAGAAAGGTCTCTCAACCTATCCCTTTAGTTTCATCATTTATTTCTGGGAATCAAATGATAAGAAGATAGTTGTGTTTCCAGGCAATCCCAAAGTATATTGACGACTATATATATATGTCTGTGTGTGTTTGTGTGTGTGTGTGTGTGTGTGTGTATGTGTATATATACACATATGTATATAAATATATATTTTTTTTGGTAGAACAGTAAATGAGGATCTATATCACAGGCAACCCATAGAGAACCTGTGGGTGAAAGAAAATCAGAAAACACCAAGCAGGAGTGAATGTAAACAAGCCCTAGATTATTGCTTTTCTTCTATTAAAGCTGAATAATGTGATTTTTTTTCCCACCTTCTGATAGAAAGATGTCTTTTACTGCAAATCTGCCTCATGTGGAGGCTGTATCTCTGCTTCCAATTTAGGGACCATGTTTCAGGTCATCACACAGTAGGCCTCACACAGAGAAAGTTTCTTCAGCTATGTTTGTTGTTTCAATAGAAAGCTTGGGACTGATCAATTGATAACAGGAAAAAAGTGATTTATGCTTATGAAAGCTGAGGAATTTGAGATTGAGTTTCCAGCAGGTTCTGACTCTCTCCTTCCAAGTGAGAAGGATCTTTGCGTCCTGTGTGCCCCAAAGGAAGAGACATGGCGGATGCTCACACTGTGGGGTATGGAGCAAAGAAGAGACAAAGCAAGGGAGGAACGGAGAGAAAGACAGGGAGAGAAGCCTGAAAGCTTTTGTTGACGTTAACTCTCTCATGAAGGCAGTGCCTTAATGGCCCAGTCTTGTCTTAATGCACATGCCCTTCTTAACACTGTTACATGATTTGATTTTCAGCAGTCTCATGTGTTTGATTTTCAGAAGTCTCAAGTCTGTGACTATGGAAACCAGAGACTGTCTCTGAAGGAATGCACAGGCACACTTGGGTGATTAATATGAGACTGAGAAGGAAGTTCAAACACCCGAAGTCAAATTTTTTTGTTTGTTGGTTTGAGTATTTTTGCACTGCATAGTCCAGTGACAGTAATTGCAACTGACCATATTCAGTGTATTAGTTTTTAGAAAAAAAATGCTTAAAAGAATCATATGCACAGGACACAAACGATTTATATGTCTCTGTTGCTGGGTTATACCATGGCCAATTGTGTCACTCAGAGTCCTTACCATCTTTAAATCCCGAAAAATAAAAGTGTTAATTCCAGGTATACTGAAAGTATTTTTATTACTTCTATATTCAATAGATTGATGATGATTCATATCAATAGTTTTCTTATTTGGGGGAATACACACCCTTGAATTATTTTGTGCCTAGTACTTTCTACTATGGAGTGTGTGTGTGTGTGTGTGTGTGTGTGTGTGTGTGTGTGTGTGTATTTAAATTCTTTGATTTTTCAGAGCACCTCAACCTTGCACACACTTCTGGGCCATAAATGCTGGCCCCCACCGGCCCATTCTAGTCTACCAGCATTCCACACGATACCTTATTCTCCACGACAGTTCTAAGTGGCCAGAGGTTCACTCTACTCCGTGTTCTCTGCTCTTGTCTCAAGATGCAATTGCACAGGGCAAAGGCCAAGTATGCAGAGGCAGATTTCCAGGGTTATTTAAGGCAACGGCATTGCAGATTGCAAGCTTTGTCTGGTGTATCATTTCTGAGCATTCACAAGTGAAAATGGGACACTGGGGTTAAAAAAATAATAATAATAAAAAGAGGCTGTGCCCAGCATATTACATCCTGAGATCTTAGGTCCCAGATCAGGCCTGGTTCCCAGGGACAGATTGTGGATATGAGCAAACACTCTTGTGTCCACCTCCAGACAGTTCTTTGAAAAGCCCTGTACAGGAGAGAAGTCCTCTGAGTCCAGGCTGCCCTCACTGGACCCAGTACTGTGTCTCTTGACCTGACTAACCCCCCTCCAACTTTTTTCTCTCTCTCTCTTCCTTAGGCCTTCTGGAAGAAATGGGCATTTGAAGATTCCTCCAGTTCTTTTGGGGATCAGACCTTAACCTTGTTTGTCTACCAAACTCTCATATTAAAATACCACAGGCTGTCTGAAATATATGGCTAAAAAAATTGATAACGAGGTGTTTTCATTGTAAATGTGAATTTTATCTGCTGAAGGGGATGATTTTAATTAGCTTACTAAAGATATTTTGGCTTTATTACTTTGATCGCTTGTGTCCAATATGTTTTACCAGCAAACAAACTGTCTTACCCTGATTGCAGTTCATAGAAGAAAAATGTTATTTCCATTTTCCCTGGAGCAAATGGGGTAAAATAACAGCAGGCAGAGAAATAAAAGAATGCATGCTATACACTGGTTACCATTAAAAAAAAAAGAGCAGGTTAATCTTTGTACATGAATTTTTTTAAATTTTTTTGTTATTTTTATTTAATTATTTGAGAGCGACAGACAGAAAGAGAAAGAGGCAGATAGAGAGAGAGTGAATGGGCACTCCAGGGCCTCCAGCCACTGCAAATGAATTTTACGCGTGCGCCCCTTGTGCATCTGGCTAACGTGGGTCCTGGGGAAATCGAGCCTCAAACTGGGGTCCTTAGGCTTCACAGGCAAGCGCTTAACCGTTAAGCCATCTCTCCAGCCCTGTACATGAATTTTTAAGCTTTGTTCCTGTTCTGGTGCTACCTTTCAACTAAGTTACATGGCATTTACGTTTATTTTATTTTATTTTATTTTATTTTACTTTATTTTATTTTATTTTATTTTATTTTATTTTATTTTATTTTATTTTATTTTATTTTATTTTATTTTATTTTATTTTATGAAACATCAAAGCATATCATCCTACATCCTTTCTATAGCTATTGAGCGTGAGTATATTTCATATCTATATGGAATAGAGGTTTAGAATTTACTTCTGTTTTTGCAAAATCTTCATTATATAAATTATCTCAGTTGAGCATATTGTTGAGAGTTTCTAGGAATAGGAGTGCTTTTTTTCCAATTTATTTATTTTTTTGTATTTTGAGCACAGACATTGCAACATAAACAGCTGAGATTCATCTTTACTATTCAATATCAACAGAAGGACTACCAACAGGAGATGAGTGTTACTTTCTGTTCCTTATTTATGAACGGACCATGTTAATCTAAGACTCAGGAGAATTTGTTCTTCCAAGTATGAGAGAGAGAGAGAGACAGAGAGGAAAAGAGAAGGAGAGAAATTTTCCCAAGCACTGCATAATTTGATTTATTTTCTCTTTTCATCCAGTTAAGTATATTAACACATAGTGACATCTTGCCTTTAGTGTTATATGCACTGAATAAAACATGTATATTAAAATATAACTAGCAGAGCTGGAGAGATGGATTAGTTGTTAGGGCACTTGCCTATGAAGCCTAAGGACCTAAGTTCAGTTCACCAGCACTCGTGTAAGCCAGATGCAGATGGTAGTGAATGTGTGTGGAGTTCATTTGCAGTGGCAGGAGGCCCTGGCATGCCCATTGTCTCCCTCTCTCCCTTCTTTTTACCCCTCTGTCTCTTTCTGCTTCTTTCTCTCAAATAAATAACTAATAATTACATATATATATATATATATATATATATATATATATATATATATATATATATATATATATATATAATTGCCAGTGTTAAATTTTGCCGAGAAAACCTTTTGGGGTGTAGTTTAGTTAGAATTGTGTAGCCCTCATGAAACCCTCACAAATAGGATTAATAGCCATATTAAAGAGTCTTCTAGTAATGCAAGACAGAGGAAGTCTATTCTTGAGAAACCTTTATCATGCACAGAAGAGGTCTGCCCATAGATCCCTTGTTTAGTAGCTGTACAGGACAGTGAGAATATGTGGCTTTCATCAACACAATAGCTCTGTGTAACTTTTCTGATATTTACAAGCCCATGTTAGACAGCTGATGGTTACTTTTCAGTTAAATTGCCTTATTCTCTTATTCTATATTTGTGGCTGAACTGAGACTAAAGGAGAATAAAAATATAGCTGAAATTCCCAACTGGATAAACTGTTTCATGATGGAGCCAAAGGGTAAAAGTTGATTATTTTATTATTATGCATACAAACCTTTTTCCTCAGTGTCATGATTTTGTATCAGTGATATTTTAGCATAGCTAAGAAAATTTGGTTTTATCGAAAGAACATGTCTTTATAATTATATTCCAAGCTAACATGATTTCTGAAAAACAAGGAATATGCATATGAGATATGGTTTCAATGTATTCTGTTTTTTCTTTTCTCTGTTATCTTCTTAGTCTCATCCACATTGTGCCTAATTGTAAGAAGATGGAGTAGAAAGAGGAATCTCTATTTTTTCTGTATTTATTTTATATTTGATCTTCAGGCCATATTAAGTTCTATGGTGATTAAAAAAAAAAACACCATGTCTCACTTTGTAATGAACATCTAGACTATTATAAATAGCTGTGGGATTAAGGCCTCAATACCTGTCTTTTCACGTATTTACCACCTACTTACCATAGCACTCTCCTGATAAATAGGATGAACTTGAACAACATGTAAAGGCTTGCATACATTATTATCAAATGAATGAACTAGACAATATCAAAAACTAATGCAATTATGATAGCAATAATGCTGTGCTTGAAACATCAGTTATAGCTCACTTTTTTTTTTTTTTACCACAGTATCTCTAGGAAGTTTCTTTAATCTGATAATATCACTTGCACATTGAAGCACATGCTGTCACATGATCATTTATATGTCATGGGCCAAACCTGCTGCCATCTCTATCCTGTGTCAACTTCTGACCTCTTTACTAAAGCATCATCCTATGCCATGTTCAGGGTGGCAAACCAGGCAATTTCATTCTCACTGAAGATGTACTGAAAGAAGTGCTACAAAATTACCTCCCAGATGTAGCTCTTTGTTAGAAGACACAGATTTAGCGTAGGCGTATTTTATGGCTGGCGCTCTTTCCGGTGTGGTAGTCATTTACCACTAGCTTCAGCACCCTCCGTCATCGAACACCCACTTCCTCACACTGCTGGTTATTTCATTATTGCTCATTCATGTCTGTTAATGCACTCATTTATTCTCAACTTTTATGTGAAGGGCACTAAACCACATGTTCAAGCCACATAATGATGGGATCAGACATGACTGTGGTGAAGAAGTAAAAAATCTGTTATAGGAATTTATTTTTATTATTTTTAATAATTTAAATCAAAATTTGCTTCTCAATCACTTTTGTATTTTCTTCTTTATGATGATTATGAGAGAGAAGTGTAGGTAGGGAAACTGTCTGGGACCTGCATGTGCTGATTCTTCGTTGTAGGACCATAGGTATTAATTACTCTTTAAAGGCTAGCCATGATTGAATCCCTTCACATGCTTTAACATGTTGTCTTCCATGTTGCCTTCATTTCTAATGTAGTATATTACTTAAAGATGTGCCTTGCCTCTTCCCCATAACTGATGGCTAACCCCACAATGCCCAAGACCCACATTCCTCAATGAGGAGGGTATAAATACATATACATACATACATACATACATATCTATATATATATATATACACATATATATATACACATACATACATACATATACATACATATATATATACACATACATACATACATATACATACATATATATATAATGGGCATTTTCTTTAGTTTATCTCCATTTCCATATCTTTCTTTTTATCTTAATATTGGCAGTGAACCCTCATATCATAATAAAGCATTTTTCCCATATCTGTTTAAAAAATAAATCTAGAATTTAAAACTGAAGCACAGGATTCAATGCCCATGCTGATTAGGACTCAATATAGTGGCATGCATTTTCCATAAACTCTACATTTTATTTCTAATGCAATTTTGTTGAATATGTACTCTTTTTTATATGGGTCACTTTCCTATAACTTCATCAACTGTTAACCAGCTGTAAGCATGTCTTTTTCTTGTGGATTGCCACTAATTTGACTAGGTATATAGAGGCATAACCTTCCTGTTGATGATTAATAACTTATGGCTAAATATTTGCATGATTTGTTAATTAAAGTACGAGATCTCTTTACATAAGGATTTTCTTTGTTTAATATACTTCAGTACTTTTTTTAGTCCAACAAGAAGCTCTCCACTTATTTCAATCACATGAATTTAGGAGCAAATGTAAAATAATTTAGATTTATTTCTCTATTATTTTTAATTATAATTAGCCAGATGTGGGTTAAAGAAACACTTAGTTGTTGAGCTTTTGTCTTCATGTTATTTAAAGAAAGTCTTGTTGAGTAATGTGGGTTTTCTGGTGTTATGTCAGTAACTTTGATTTAGCTATAAGGGTAATGTATTGGTGAAATAAATGGAATAAAATGAGAGGGAGGATCAAAATGAGATAGTCTTTTATCAATTATACTAAGTTTATGAATCTCACCATCCTTTTTATAATCAACACCTCCATTTAAAGATGAAAAAAATATATAAAACACAAAAAATACTGCTTTAATTCTTTTTACAGATAGTGTCTTGTCATCATTTTCAGACACAAACATGTCCACAATATGTCAAAGGCAAGGCTTGCTTTTTACAGATATTTCTGTATTTTTAGTGGTTCCAATGTAATCATATTTTCTCAGTAATAACTCGATTATTCAATCACTATTCACAAATATAGCACAGAGCTTCTATCTCATAGCTGTTAGAAAATATGTGTTCTATTAAAAATAAGGAAAGGTAAACATTTATGGATCTGAAAATCTTCATGATTCTCAGCTTTAGATTAATAAGTTCCCTCCATGTTTAGTAGAAACCTCTTCCAACTCAGTTCTTTGCTAAATATTTTAAAAATTAAACATTTCTCCATTAATCCTTTAATTTTTTTTTTTATTTAAGTATTTTACAGTGGAATAGTGAAAGTGGAATCCCAAAGACTCTTTCTCCATTGGACTATCCTTCAGCTAAAATAAGAAGATTTTCACTAAACAATTTAAAGAGCCATCTCTCCAGAGAGTTTACACTATATTTGGTGATATATTTGAAAGAGCATCAGTCACCCTAGGAAGGTGCATTCTAGTTAACAACACATCCCTGCCTTTAGGTAAGAAATTATCTGCTTAATATTCAGCCTGTATGAAAGTTAGATTTGAATACTGGGGCTTCTAAAAATGTACCCTTTTTCATGCTTCATCTTTCAAGAGCATTTAATCTAAGATGTTAATTTGCCTAAATCGCCTTATATAATTCAAATACATTCTTAAAAATCTGCAGAGAAAATATTACTTTGCTATTACTTTCCTACATATATATGGATATATTATGAATATGCTAAATGGACATTTACTGAGTAACAAGGTTGTGGGAAACAGTGTAAGAATTAAGAGAACCAAACAAAAACAAACAAAATGCCATGAGTCTGGCAAAACAAACATGTACACCTATAAGTACAGAAGTTAATACATTTACTTAGGTTGGATTGGAATAGAAAGGGGCCGAATGATAATTGTGGTTAGGAGAACCTTAATCACAAACAATGATATTTATGCAGATATATGAAGGATGCTGGAAAGTAGTTAGGTAGAGTCCCCAAAAAGAATATCATAGGGGAAAAAAAAGAAAGTGAGTGCAAATGTCATAAAACATTAAAGATTTCTAGAATTAGAATTGAGATAACTAAATTTTTATTGCTATTTAAGTTTATGTGCCTGAATTTACTAAATCCATTGTTTGGAAATAAAGTGAGTTATAACATTTGAATGCTGATTTATTTTATTCACATGTAAATCTCTTTGATATATCTCATTTTCTTATGATATAGTAATTTCACAAGTATAATTAATCAGGTCAAACAGGATAAATGGGTAAAACTTTCCTGAAATTTTGATGGCACAATATTCACATTCAGTTCATCATTCTATGTTTTTACCTGGGTCTCTTGCATTTGAAGGAACTTAATGATTTCATTGTTCTTTTCCAATTAAAATTTATTGCCTAGAATCTGATTGAATACAGTTTTTACTACAAACTTCCTCATGAGCACAAATTACTTTTTCTTCTTTTCAAAGGATGGTATCTTATACTCAAGCCTCACATTTCCTTCCCTCATACATGACCACTGTGACTGTCTCTGATTTCTGTCACTCCTTTCTGCTGCCTTTGTCAGTTCCAGAAGGTGTCAGCAATCTTGCACACTGGGTGTCATAGATCTCATTCCTCACCAGAGGTTCACAAGAGGATTGCTTGTGCACAGCATCCACCAGGAACTATTGTCTCTGTGGTTTATTATGCACACCGGAAGGTGTTCCTGGAAATGGCTTTACACCTACATGAAGGCACATGTTCCAGTTACCAGCTGACTGTCTTATAGAACCCTTGGATACATTTCCACCAACAGGACTCCATATGGGTGAACCAGAGCATGGTATGCCTATAAACTGCTGACTGACCACACATCAAGTAAGCCTGCCAGTATTCTTTCTTGAGACGGTAAACACACCAATGGAACTTAAAAACAAGAATGAATATGTGTGTAGAATAAATGGTAACAAACCCAAGGTCTCTGATTTTCATAGAATGCTGATGAGAGGCACACAAGCTCTGTGAGGGGATAAAATAAAATAAAATAAAATAAAATAAAATAAAATAAAATAAAATCAAGATTCACTCAGGCACATGAAATAGCTGGCATTGAACATTACAAATCAAATTCTCCTGTAAGAATAAAACCTTAACACTGGTGGCAGTAAGATACTTCAGAAATGCAGGGAGAACTGACTTTGTGATTTGTCTTTTGTGAATTTCAATGCTAGTCAAGCAAAGCAGAATAAAATGTAAAGTAAGAGAGGACCTCTCAAGTTTACACCAAGGGACTCTTCAATTTCACTCATATGATTTCAATTTCTAGGGTCTGAGGATTTTTCTGATACAATGATGGTAAAGCAGATTTTTTTTTTTTCAGTGTGTAACAACCCAAAACATTCCTTCTAAGGCAAGCTTGAAAGCTACATTAACTCTTCAGTGGGGTAATTTCCCCAATGCCCTGGTGGTCAACAAGGCAACATAACTGCTCTAAATAATCCACTGTCTTGCTTTAAAGCAATGAGTCCAATAGGCCTTTGAGCTTCTGGAGAATTTCTCCAGGAATTTTCCTGCTTATCACGAAGTTATAAAGATCCCTGTTTCCACTTTGTGGAAAATTATCACCACAAAGAAGACAAGGTACAATTCAAACAGTTGGGTCCCTGGTTAGAGACTTTGGATGATTTCATGCTAGTCTCTTTTATTAAGAAAGTACTTAGCCGGGCGTGGTGGCGCACACCTTTAATCCCAGCACTCGGGAGGCAGAGGTAGGAGGATTGCCATGAGTTCAAGGCCACCCTGAGATGATAGAGTTAATTCCAGGTCAGCCTGGACCAGAGTGAGACCCTACCTCGAAAAACAAAAAAAAAAAAAGAAAAAAAGAAAGTACTTACTTGGATGGAGGGATGACTTAAAGGTTAAGGCATTTGCTTGCAAAGCCAAAGGATCCCGGTTGGATTTTCCAGGACCCAGGTAAGCCAGATCCACAGGAGGGCACAGGCATCTGGAGTTCGTTTACAGTGGCTGGAGGCCCTGGCGTGCCCATTTCCCTGTCCCTCTCTCTCCACCCTCCTCTTTCTCTGTCAAATAAATAAATAAAAATAAAATATTTTAAAAAAGAAGGTATTGACCAGCACAACTTACTGCAAGCATGGATCCAGATTGTGGCAAAATAATGCACTATGCAGAATCAGTGCTCTGCCCCCCTCTTGGATTTGTGGATGGCTAGAAAATGGGCCTTGATGGAGATGTCCAAAGTCCTAAGGAAGTATTATACCCTGTAACACAGGAAAATAATATTTCATATTCAAAATATGGTTTTATTATAATTGGACCATGATAAAGTTAGTCATATATACTTTAAATCAAGGGGAAATTTTACTTGTCCAAGCAGCAGTAATAGGCCCAGAATAGCATCCCTGGATTTCTCTCTGTGCTCTACATCTGTCTTACAACATTCATATTGATTATTATACTGTGATCACTTGACTGACCCAAGTACATGACAAGCATTTTGTCTTATGATATAATATCACAGCATTAATAGAAACTATCATATGTATCAAAGCATATTTTATATAAATGACTTAACTTGCCTAATCAGAAACACAAGGATTATTTGAAAAATGACATAATTTCACATTAACATTTCTTGAATGAGTGTGCATAAACTTTACCTCTACATTGTTAGATCAACATGGCTTATAAATTATTTGAAAAATTAATTTTATAACTTTTGCTCACACAAGTTACCATACTTTATTAGATATTCAATGACAAATTGAGGACAAATGACAAAACCAAGGTGATATAGTTCTGAGTTCTGGCTAGAAAATTGAAACAGTATCTGAGAGTTATCAATATTAATGTGGATTTAAAAAATATACTTCTTTGTATAATATTTTCTTGACAGCATTATTATTTTTTCCCTTTCTTCCTCATTTTTTTTTATTCCCAACATTGCCAGACAATCTCAGCAAAAAGTTGAATGCAATGAAAGAAAAGACAAGAAAAGAAAAATATACAATAAAAATAATTATTCTCTTTCTTGAAACACTTGCAAAAAGTTGACATGATGGTTCATTAACCTTTCTTCATTTGTACCTGTGTGCTAAAAATATTACATTCATATATGTAAACAGAATTCAACAATTAAAACAAAAAAGTCATATTGGTACATTACCTAGTTCTAATTATAAAATCTACTCATTTCTCTCTCATTGTGTCTACTGGAAGAGTTTTGTTGGTAGGCATTCATTCATAACTATGTGTTGCACTTATCTATGTCTTCATAATGTCAATATACAAAGATGTTTAAAGTTGTTTACTCACCACAATGGCTGAGACACTTTTGAATATTGTTGGCCAGTTGCCTAGAATGACCACTCATTTGTGTGTACCTGATGTTACACCATATTTAAATGGGGAAATGTCTTTGGCAGGATTGTGATTCTCATTTCGTATTAGAGATGGCATGGGTTCAACTTTCCCATTACTGATTATAATCCTTTTAGATCAATTAATTGTGTATCTTCCAGGCTTCTTCATAAAGTTAACACTTTCCCTTTGTAATTAGCAAATATTTTGTGGGAAGATAGTAAGAAATATCCTGTTTTCACTTACTCAACTGTGTATGAAACTATACATTCCTATTCTATGTCAGAATACATACATATATTTATGTGTATATATATATATATATATATATATATATATATATATATACACATACATATATAATACATACATATATATGCATATATATGTAGATATACATATATATGTATACACACACACAGGAGATATATATATATATCCTTTCACAGCATATACTCTGACAGTCCATGTGTCACACCCAGACACCTTCTTTGATCAAGCTTTCATGGACTCTGATACTCAACTCAAACTCGAAACTACCCCCATGACCATTCCAGATACATTCAGGTACTAACACCTTGTTTAGTCCCATGCAATTATTATGAATAAAAATTTACAAGAGAAGGGAAGGGAAGGGAAAAGAAAGGAAAGAAAATGATGAAGAGCTGAGAAAGTAGAACAGAAGAAAAAGAAGGGAAGTGAGTTTAAGAGCGAGTGATATGTCCTCATTTCTAGGTTATACTTTATCCCGCATTTTACTTACCTTAGATTTGTAGTATTTACTCATATGGTACTGACAGAAACTTATTATTTAAGGGCAAAGAGCAGTGTTGATAAGCAGAATGAAATAATTAGAGATAAGCAGCACAAAATAATTATCCAGAACATTTAAAATATCATTTATTTAAAGACCCATCCAATCAAATGCTAATTTCTTTTTTAAAAAATATGTTTGCATTTTATCCACTCCCAGAAAGAATGTCGAGCCATTGAGTGTCATTCTTTTATGGAAATGAAAAGGTCATGATTAAACTGGGGAAAGGTTTGTATCCATTAGTATACAGATAACCACAGCACCTGCTCTATCACAGCTCTGACTCACCAAGAGAAATTGCCATCAACTGAAACAACTGCAGATTCCCTGATACCCTTTCCAAAAGTTGAGACCCATTCACAAGTTTGACAAAATTTTTACAGATGACTATTAAACATTCAGCAAATAGCTGTCATAGCACTTCTAAGAAGTCTACTTAAGAGATCCCAACTGTTTTCTTTCAGCTCTCCAGAGTGAGTTTATTCCTATCACTTACTTTATGTTATTTTCTTTAATCTCTTTTTGATCTCTTTCCCTACCCCTCAATCCTTTCCCTCCTTTCTTATGTGTGTGTGTGTGTGAGAGAGAGAGAGAGAGAGAATTGGTGTGCCGTGGCTTCCAGCCACTGCAATCAAACTCCACATGTTTGTGCCACCTTGTGTGCATTTGCAACCTTGCACACTGGTATCACTGTGGGCATCTGGCTTACATGGGACCTTGAGAATTGAACATGGGTCCTTAGGCTTTTCAGGCAAGCACCTCAACTGCTAGGCCATATCTTCAGACCTCCCTTCTTCTCTTAATAAGCAAACACTAATGTGTTCCTTTAGTAATAAGCTATTGTGTTTGTAGTTGCTGCAAAATAAAGCATGAACATCTAGTATCAAATAATACCAATAATCATGGGCTTTGTAAAATTTCAGCCCTTATTGTCTTTGAATTTAAATGGATAATCCTCCTAAGTACTCAAGAGAGATTCAGGTAGCTTTGTTAGGGTGACTGGGACCCTGAATGTGAAAAACAGGAATGTCTTTAGGCTTAGCCTTATAGGTTGCACTTTGCTGAGGACAGAGAACAATCTGATTTCTCCCTATTTCTTGGCTAAGGAAATTACCTAAATATCTCTCTCTCTCTCTCTCTCTCTCTCTTTTGAGGTATTGTTTCACTGTAGCTCAGGCTCTCCTGGAATTCACTATGTAGTCTCAGGGTGGCCTCAAACTGATGGAGATCCTCCTACCTCTGCCTCCTGAGTGCTGGGATCAAAGGCATGTACCACCACACCCGGCCCTAAATCTCTTCATTTTTTTTTTTTTCCCCCACAAACAATTAACAAACACCCCTCCTTGGAGGGTGTGTCCCTTTCCTAAACGTTAAAGCTAATTCTGACACTGCGGTTGGTCAGGTACAGCCCTCAAAAGGTGGCATCATGTTTGGCCTCTTCCTGAGCCAGCCCCTAGCCCAGACCAATCAACTCTCACTCTGGCTCGCCTGAGTGAGAAAGGAAAACTCATTACAATAAGATTGTGAATACGTTTATGAGGGGTGGTCAAGCTTCCCTTGATTCCTGACTATTACTCTTGAATCTTGAGGTTCTGGTGGTTGCTGTTTGGTCCAAAAGAGGAGAAATCCACATGGGACCTATACCCCCATTCTACCCTCCATGGGCATCGTTTCCCCACCCTGCCCTCCACATGGCAGGAACTCATTGCATGGTCTTTTCTTTCCTCTCTAACTTCTTTTTCACGCTTTCTCCAGGCCCACCACATGGGCTCTCAGACCATGTAGATATATTCATTTTCCTTCCGCTGGTTCATTACTACCCTTAATAACTGTGGTAATTGAACAAGTATCCTTCTTAGTTTGGTTTGCCCAATTCTTTGGTTAAATACAAACACAATGTCAGGGTTTAAGGTTCAAATATCCTGTAACACTCATAGGAAAACTTGACAAAGTAATTCTCAGGAGGACTTGTAATTTTGCAAGTATGTGAATATTCCTCTATATTTGGCATTCTTTTCCAAGCACTCACCCAGTCCCAGCTTCGAGTTTGACATTTTTGTCTGCTAGGTCACGTTGAGATCATCAGTTGGCTTGCTTTCTCTATTCTCCTAAGACTCTCTACTTCCTTTGTCACAGTATTTGTGTATGTTCATGTCGTTCAATCTATCAGTTACTAAAGTCAGAGTTCAAACAGTCTTTTATTCTCATAACTGTTCCATTGGCAAGTCCTCAAAATGTGAAAAAAAATCTCCTCCCCATCCACACTGTTCGATTTCCATGGCGTGGCCAATGAACCCACATCCATCAGCTGGGAAATCTCCTATATGAACACTCTTAGTCTACTAGCCTCGATAGGAAATCCTTTGTCTACCAGAACAACCATTAAAACATAGCTTTAATTATTTTCATTGATAAAAAAAATCATTAAAGAGCTTATAAGATTAGTTCCCAAACCCTTGAGCTCACACACTCTGCAGTGAATGGTTTCCAGTCTCCCACTCCAGTGGCTCATCCCTGGTTGCTCCATGTTTGCTGCCTTCCATCTACCATAGGATTTAGATTCATGAGTAACTAATGCCTCACTTCCACTCATTATTATGTATTACTTAATGCTAACAGGACATTTCTATTTACTGAAATGTAAAGCATGTTTGTTTTGTAATTTTTAAGATTCTGTTACAGAAGTTTTTCAGGCCACTTTAAAGTAAAGTCACTGTTACACCCCAATAAACCTGAGGTACATGGAATATGTTGTAAGTTAAAATACACATAACCCATAGAAGCTAGCACTCATGATCACACTGCAACACGGCATGGCATATATAGTCCACCCTCACGTCCGTGTGGCTGTCACTTGCTGTGGTTCACTAGGCTGCCAAGATGTGATGCACTCACATCACTACTCTTTAATTTGAAAGTCAAAATACAATTCTCCTGGATGTCTAATGCATTATGAGCATGATAAATTTGAAGCATCTTTTGTAAAACATCATCATTTGGGAGCTGCTGATGCTTAGTATAATTTGACCCATAAAAGGATCATTACAATTTTATGTTCCTAACTCACTCTTCAAGCAGTTAATCTGGGTAACTGGTTACCTCATATATTGAATTCATATTTAGAAAAAAGTATGTCCTCATTGGCTTAATGACAAAAATAACCAATTATTTGATAGTAGAATAGACTGATTTTTTAAAATAATTGGAACAAGTCAAATAGATACTCATATTAAAAAAAATAAATAAACCAAGAAAAAAAAGCCTTCACTTTCACTACACAAAAAAAAAAAAATCTGACAAAATTTCAGGTTACTATAGTAAAAATAAAATTACACTATGTCCTGATGGTTCTTCCAATTTCATTTGCCTATTGTGACTTCTCCTTTTTAATTTTTAATTTTATTAAATTTAGACTTTTCTCTTTTTTTATCTGATCAAATTGTCCAGGGGTTTATCAATCTTGTTTATATTATCAAAGAAGCAGCTCTTTGTTTTCTTCTTCTTCTTCTTCTTCTTCTTCTTCTTCTTCTTCTTCTTCTTCTTCTTCTTCTTCTTCTTCTTCTTCTTCTTCTTCCTCCTCCTCCTCCTCCTCCTCCTCCTCCTTCTTCTTCTTCTTCTTCTTCTCCCTCTCTCTCTCTCTCTCTCTCTCTCTCTCTCTCTTTTCTCTTTTGTAGGGTTTTCTCTAGCCCAGGCTTACCTGGAATTCACTATGTAGTCTCAGGGTAGCCTCAAACTCAGGGTGATCCTCCTACCTCTGTCTCCTGAGTGCTGGGATAAAAGGTGCATGCACCACTCCTGGCTGTTTTGTCAATTTTTTAAATTGTTTTCTTAGTTTCAAATTCATTAATTTCTTCTCTAATATGAATTATTTCTTTATATCTGGAACTCTTAGGGTTGGATTTGTTCTTGTTTTTCCAGTGCCTTTAATGGTAAGGTTATTAACTTGTGATCTCTCTGTCTTTGTTATGAAGGCTTTTAGTATTATGAATTTGCTTCTTAGAACTATCTTCATAAAAATAACATTAAATAAATAAAATGACCAAACTTTAAGAAAGAAAACACAAGATGAAATTTGTATTAACATAAAACAAGAGATGATATTTTATAGGATACCAAAATATTGTACAAAAAAAATCAAAAAATAAATCAAACTGTTATAAAACATGATCAAGGAAATGGAAATTCAGTGGCCATGAGAGAGACGGCCCTTGGGTCCACAGCATCTCAGGACAGACTTTCCCACGATTATGGATTTAGAAGCACGTGTGTGTGTACAGTTGCTTGGCAGCATATATATTTGCGCTTTCAAAATCATAAGAATGTACCTGGGCTGGAGAGAAGGCTCAGCAGTTAAGGCACTTGCCTGTCAAACCTAAGGACCAAGGTTTAATTTCCCCAAGACCCTCATAAACCAGACACACAAGGTGGGACATGCATCTGGAGTGTTTTACAGTGGCTGGAGGCCCTGATATGCCCACTCTCTCTCTGTCTCAAATAAATAAATAAATATTTAAATAAAGTATAGACCTATTAAAATAGAAAGAGGCTTAACTTAAAAATTTGCCCTTTCTGGGATACAACTTGGAAAATATTCCTTAATTTAGTTGTCTCAAGTAAAAATATCAGTAGTTGGTCTTACGTACAATAGTACACATATAATCTTTTCTTATTAATGAAAAATTTCATTATATACCCAAACTAGATGCAATTATAAAAATGTCAAATGTATCTAAGTTGACATTCTGCCTTTAGTTTTCTCCTAATTTGTCTTCCAAATAAAATGTGTTTAGTACATCTTCCAAGTTTTGCAATAGGTTATATCTTCAAAGTAAAAGAAAGAAAGAAAAAAAAAAAAAACATGTTCTTTCTGAAACAATCCCTGATAATGTGTAAGTCATATACTTCCTCTCAATGTGTGGCACTGATTGACTTTTTGCAAAACATTTAGTATAACCATACTAGTTTTTGTTGTTGTTGTTTTGTTTTGTTTTTTACTAATCATCTGGAAATGTGAATTTTTTGAGTATAAGATTACAAAAAGAATTGAGTTTGCCATGAGCATAAGGCTGTCATCATTAACAAATATATGTTTAAATACAATTTCCTTTTACTTCACAGGCACATGCAATATACAATGCAAAAATCAAATAAGAAAATTAAGACTAGAGAAATGTCTTACTGAATAAGGCACTTGCCTGCAAACGCTAATGACCCAAGTTTGATTCCCTAATTCACCATTACCAATGTAAAGCCCGATATAAAAAATGTCACAGGAATCTGGACTTCGTTTGCAGTGGCAGGAATCCCTGGCATGCCTCTGTCTGCCTCTCTTCATTCTTTCTCCCTCCCCCTCTCTTCTCTCTCTTTCCTTGCAAATGAATAAATAAATAAATCTAATACTAGGACGGTATGCAAAAAATAAGTCAAGAGTTTTGATGCACCAGCACAGTTTTAGAAATCTAGATGAATGGCCTATCTATGGGGTGGAGAGGGACCAGAATGGAGTGTTAATTAAATGGTGAGCATTCTCAGAGAGTATCAGCCAAGTCACTGCTTGGTGGGACACAGTAGCAGTAATGCCTGGGAAATGTAAGAGGGGAAGAATTCTCTGAGTAAGAGCATCTGATCTGGTATGCTTTGATAGAGACTGGTGAGCACTTGGATACGCTATGAACATGAAGAGATGCCAGGTCAATTAAAGCATATACTACACCATGCCAAAGCCTGAAGATTTTCCCGTTAGCAGCTGAGAACCAATAGAGGACATTAGATAATATAATGTTATAATAATGTTTTGGTGTCAATAGATATAATACAGGCAGATTAAATATGATAGTCTAAACAAATTCAGCAATTAATTGGCATAGCTAAGAAATTAGAGGTGAAAATGCAGGATAAAAGAGGAATAAACAAACTGTCAAAAGGTATTTTGCAGTTCATCTCTCAGTTTCACATACCTGAATGAGGTAAACAGGAAGGATGACCACAGATATACAAAATGTACTAAAAATACTAAAGATAATTCTACATGCTAGTCAATATTTATACCACTGTATTAACTTAGGAAATAGTAGAAAACATCAAAACATGTGTATAACCTTCCTAATAAAAAATATAAATAGGCAAGGCTAGGAAGATGGCTCAGTTGGTCAAGGTGCTCACTTGCAATCTCTGCTGACTGAGGTTCCATTCCTAGTGCTCAGGTATACCTGGACTTGCAAACTAGTCCATTTGTCTGGAGTCACTTTGCAGTGTCAAGAGGTGATAGTGTGCCGATATTCTTTCTCTCTCTCTCTCCTCCCCCTTCTCCCTGTCATTGCAAGCAAAAGATGTTGAAATGTATAGATGTACTGACAAATTTTGCTGTGTATGTAGTTATCTTTAATGGCAAACACTGACTAGATGCTGCTCTGTGTCTCAGAAGGTGACTCAGCAGTCAGAGCACAAGCATGGTGCCTTTCATTTGATCCCCGTCACCCTCGTACAAATCTGGGCCTGGCCATGCTCCCTGTAACCCCAAGGCTGAGAGGAGCAAAGACAGGAGGAGTGTGAGAGTCGGTTGTCAGAAATACTAGCCAAACATAAGTGAACTTCATGCTCAGTGACTTTGTCATGGGAAAAAAAAAAATGAGACATTGCACAAGAGGTCACCCACTGTCCACCTCTGGCCTCCATGTGTGTGGACACAGTGCATGCACATATACAGGCACATGTGCACACATTATACATATGCCATATGCTGCACACACACACACAGACACACACACACACACCCAAAATAATGTTATTTCCTCCATATTTTATTAAATGAGATCCCAAAGTTGAAAACAAAAGCTGCATTCTGGCTACTGTAAACTGGCTGTAGGATCCAGTTAATATGGATTACTAGAAAGGAATTTCCCATATAGAGAGCTAGATCCTTAAGGTATTAGCAAGAATGAGGCTATAGCAAAATTAAATAAATAAATAATAAAGGTCATTCATAGGAGACCACATCACATTGAAGATGACTTATATTTTTCTCAGAGATCTGAGAAGTAGTGTTTGACTTCTTTCAAAGGGAAATGTATGAACCATAGTAAGTAAAGAAAAAGTGGTATAAAATGGTGGGGAAAGGGTTCAAAAGGCTAAGCATTATGCGCTGAACTGTGTGAAGCAATGGCAATCTAAGGTTTAAATGACAGAGAGTGGTTGTTGGCAGTTATCTGTTTGCATAAAGTAAGAAAGAAAAAAAATATGTTTATGTCTACATGGGTTTACCATGAAGAAAGCTATACAGATAGTTAAGACATGTGGCAATCCCCAGGGTTATCACATTTGGGTTTTATTTATTTTAAACAATCAAAACTCTACAAGGATGTGTAGTGAATATGGATATGGATCGGACTGTGATAGCCATGTCCCCATATAAGCATATATCAAATCATTATTTTATGACCTGGGAAATATGAACATTTTGTCAATCATAGTGTGATAAATCTGTAAAAAGTTCAACATAAAGTAGTCATAAAGTGAACAGGAAGCTGAAGACTCCAGTAAAAACTCACGGTCTCTTGTCTTGTTTGCGAACATGACATACTTTTCTGACACAGAATCATTTCTACTGAAGAAGAGATTAACCCTCATCCAGGAAGAGCCCTGGAGTACAATGGCAAGCGCATTGAGAGCCACTCACTCCATCTTCTCACAAACACGGGCATTTACTTGGTTAACTACTCAATGGGTAAATTAAAAATACCAGATATTTCTGAAATTATTTTTTTAAATATAAACATATGTATCATCAGTTTTATCTAGGAAAAAAAAATTCTATGTTGATCCCTTGTATGTATGACATATGAACATATAGGTGTGTCCAGTATTTAATGAAGACCAAGGGCAGGCCACAAAGAGTCCACTGGGCACAGTAGTTACATTCTCATGGCGGGGACAAAGCAACTTTTTGGAGGAAAGGGCTTTTATTTTCAGGCTTAGCTTCTAGAGGACGTTTCGTCAGTGTGCGTAAAGCATGGCAGAAGCTGCCTCACACCTTCACACACTAGCAGAGGGTGGCAGGAGCAAGATTGAGCTAGCACTGATGGCGACTCAGGAGAAAGGTGGCTTCCTTTCGGAAGTGGCAGGAGCCCAAATAGAGAGAACCAGGAGATGCCACCCTGCCTTGGCAGGAATGGAACCTGTGTCTGATCCGGTTTCAGCCACAGCAGCTGCGGCGCCCCCTTGCTGCCTCAAATTTAGCACACTGCATAGGTGGGCTGGCCTTTGGCGTCTGCCCCTTGACTACAAACCAATCAGGTCTTCTCCTGACATACCTGAGTCTGATGAACGAACACATTTTTTTAATTAATTTATTTATTTGAAAGTGACAGACAGAGAGAGAAAGAAGCAGATAGAGACAGAGAATGGGCGTGCCAAGGCCTCCAGCCACTGCAAACGAACTCCAGACACGTGCGCCCCCTTGTGCATCTGGCTAACATGGATCCTGGGGAATTGAGCCTCGAACTGGGGTCCTTAGGCTTCACAGGCAAGCGCTTAACCGCTAAGCCATCTCTCCAGCCCATGAACACATTTTTAATGGACTATAAAGGCTTGTTTGCTGACATCTCCGCTGCCTCCAGCCTGTGATCTCTGCCTGACTGTCCCTTACCCAGCCGGGCTCTAAACTTTGGGCCTACTACCTGGGAAATGACTCTAAACCTGGGGTAATCTCCAAATTTCCTAGTCTCTGCTTTTGTGCTTTTCCTCTGCTTTTCTTCCTTAGGAAGCCACTGCTTGCCTTCTTAACTTTCTTCCATGGAGAAGCTCAGAGCAGATGCTGTGCCTTACACAGGAGTGCGTGCTTCTTCTAAATATCCTTACATAGCTTATAGGTCCTGTCTTCCACGGGCCTGGGGCTATGCTCCAGCCCCTTCCCTGGACCTCCATTTCTATTGAATGAACCTCATGAACTATGGAATGCTGCTGTCCACTTAGGTATGTGTTTCCTTGTGACTTGGTTCCAGCCTTTTCCTAGGCCCTAATTTCTCTTAAATAAGCCACACAATTTATGATTTCTCCCTAAATAAACTCAATAATTCATAATTTATCCTCCTGGAGTCCATTTTCATCAATTCTTTGTGAAATTAGGATAAGGACCCTTGGGAGACCTTTCCTGAACTCCCAAATCTCCATTAGTTCTAGGAGCAGGAGCTGAGCTATCCTGAATCAAAGCCCACAACCACCCACATTCCTCTTCCAGTAAGCCTCTACTTCCCAAAGATCCAACAACCATCCTAAATTGCCATGAGCTGGCAAACAAGTCTTCAAAACACATGAACCTATGGGGGAGATTTCATTTGCACCATTACGCTGGGTCTATGGGCACATCTTATAAATTTAAGGTACATATAGCAATGATATTGAGCATACCTCATAATTGATAAAATGATAAATTAATTACTTCTATTCATGAAGGTTGTGATAATATACTAATTGTGGCCCTGATTCTACTTACTACCAGCATAATATCTGTTAAATGAATGGACTATATAGCATATGATCTCCAGACTACATAAAATTCAAACTATCGGTGGCCTGAAATGATGCTGCTTTATAGGAAATGGTGTCTTTTTCTTTTTTTCTTTTTATTGTAGAATAGTTTAACTGAGATTTTGCCACAAGTTGTGTTGAAATTGATCTCCCAAGGCAATCTATTCCATTCTTAGCAGGAAGGATGAGAAGAAATTCACATGGACACATGATAGACAATATAATGAATTTAAAGTATTTCTCTGGGAAAGTATTGCAAAATAGCACAAGGGACCTGGATTTTAACACAAAATATCATGGATTGCAATATTGCTCTATGAATTAAACCAGAGAACAAAAATTGACAACTATCCTGGGGTTTTGGTATGATACTTATTTTTGAGAAGATGGAATGAGTATTTTTAAGATGTAGAAACATTCATTAGCAAACTGTGTTCAGCTCTGTTACATTAAACCAGGCTTAATGTTTATCCTCCCCTTGATGTACAGAACATTTAATACATCAGCTTTGTCTTTTTAAACAATGAAATGAACAAGTTAAATAACAAATTGTCTTGTAGTAAGCAGTTCACCCTTCACTTGTTTATGTGATCTGCTCAGTGGGTAGGATGCAGCAGATACTAGTTGTAAGTGAGGAACAGAGGACATGTTATGGCAAAGATCCAGGATTCAGTGAAAAGCAGGAAGACGTATTGGCCTATAAACCTTATGTTCTCAAAACTACGTTTGTTTGAATAAGATTTTCCAATAGGAAGGTATCAATGTTATGAGTATGCATGAATTATGAGAGCAGTTGTACTTGTCAACAGTTGAATTTATCTAAAATATTTGTGTCCATTAGGTCTCTTCCATCACAATATGTTTATTTACATTTTATCTGATATTTTTTGATTATGAATGAATTTTTTGATTATGAACAGAATTTTATATTCTGTTCTCATATTATGAGATTAAAACTACTTCATATTGAAATTTTTATAAACTTTGCAAATTCGTATATACGTAATAGAAGAGGTGGGATTTGATGTTGACACCCTATACTAATATCCTTTGAAGTGACAAAATTACTATGAAGAAGGACAAATATTACAGATATGTTTAAATGCTTTGTACTTTCTTCAGTTATAATTAACTGTTGCCTTTTCATCTTTTCTGTTTTAAACATTTTATATAAATTTTGAGAATAAAATTTGCAAAATTATAAGTAATTATAAATTTATATTCCCAACTCACTTTAGAAAACTGGGATAAAAATTTTCCCAATGGAATTTACAGACAAATAAAACACTTTAGAGTTATATTTTTATTATTTGCTGAGCTGATAAAATATCTAAACATGTGCATTACACCCAAAATGTGCCATTTTTTTTTCTTAGCTGATCAAATTGTTTGTGATTTATAAATGTTATGTCTTTACTAAACTGACTCTAACCTTCCATTTTTGTCCCTCTGTGTTTGCCTTTTATTTAATTGTTGTGTACGATTATTTGTCTTTGTTTACCTTTTCAAGATAAAATAATTACATAACTCCTGAATGAAAAGATAAGTTAGGACAGTGATACCATTCATTTTAAAGCCTGGGATTAATAATACTGTTATGTCACTTAAACAGCATTACTAAATAGCTAACCTGTTAGCAAGACATCTATTATTCTTGCAATTAATCTGGATAATTAGCAAATTAACTTTGTACTGGGCTTAATGAATAGAGTATTTTCTATTGAATTTTTTTCTCATTATAATGAAATATAAGGTAGGAAAATGAATTGTATTAGAAGTATGCTAAGGAGAAAAAATCATGGAAAGAATGAATCATTTTAGTAAATATATATATTTTTGGATTTTTTCCCAATATTTCTTCTTTCTGCATACACGTATGTGTGCATTATCTATGAATTTTTGAATCTGTCTTACACAGTGATTTGAATCATTTTGTAGTATTAGATGATAAGTATCCTCTCATGCCTTTAAACATGGTTTATCAATGTAATAAAAAGAGCCATAGCACAGTGCCATCGCCCTCTCCCCCCGCCTCATTCCCCCAAGTGAAGTGTTGATGGAAAGGGTTCACTACAAATTCACTACTACCTCTACCTTTTGGATTTGATTACTTGACATTCTGATCTCTAAATAGGGCTGGTCTCAGCACACGGGGAACACATTTAAGAAAAATGAGAGCACAAAGGACAAAGGCAAAATGCTTTGAGCCTCAGAAGTTACATTCCATCAACTCTGATGTATGAATTTCATTATAGCTAATGAATGGCCAGTCTCCTCCCAATAGAGAGTATGAGAATCAAGAGACTGAGAGTGTGGGATTATTTTACTGACTGCCACAGGTGCATCCAGTTAAACAGGGTGCAGAGGAGGCTCAAAAAATGGGAGAAGCCAGTATGAATCAACTTGCTTAAAGGGGTAAAGATTGAGGAGCTTGGTAACTGGCAAACTGGGGGAGAGAATAATTCTTTTGTTTTTTTTTTTGGCTGTACTTGCATAAAAAAACAAAAGTATCCCTGTGCTTTTATGCAATTGTTGAGCAAGCATATTTATTTAAGTGAAAAACTTAAATAATTAGGAATGATTTCTTAATGCATCCACAGATACAATCAAAAATATGCTGGAAAGTCAAATACAGAAAGAGGTTTTATTATTATTCATAGGTTGAATCAGCACTCAGTTATACAGTTCTATTTCATCTATTATGTTTAGCTTCATTTGTGTGCTTTTATGCAGCATATCTTATCCTTGTATTTATCAATTTCTCTGTTCTCACAAAATGCCAAAATTCAATTTAATGAAAGAAGGGTTTATTTCAGCTCACACTTCAGTGTTACAGTCCATATAGTAAGGAAAGAAGGCAGGAGACCCCTGATGATTTCCAGCACTGTAAGGAAGTAGAGTGATGAATGCTGATGTTCACAGCACTATCAATCCTTTTATTAAGTCCAGGACAGCAGCCCATAGAATGGTCCCACCCACAGCTATGTATGGTTCCCATCCCCACCTAAGCAAAAGAAGCCATTACAGTCATGCCCAAAAAGTAAACACATGAAAACAGTCCCTGGCCAGGAGTGGAGGTGCAGGCCTTTAAGGCCAGCACTCGGAAGGCAGAGGTAGGACAATCTCCATGAGTTCGAATCCACACTGACACTACATAGTGAATTCCAGATTAGCCTAGGCTACTTTGAAACCCTACCTCAAACAAACAAAAAAAAACAAGCAAACAAACAAACAAAAAAGTTCCTCACACATGATTCTCGGTCCATTTAACAATATGAACTACAATAATGCAATACATTCAGTAAAATATTAAAAATATTTTTCTCCTGGTCCTTCCTCTCCTCCATATTTTAACTACTTAAACTTACAAGTTCACTATCTTCTCTAGATTCTGTTCTAAAAATTGCTCTCCAGGATCTCACTGTGTGGTAAGAGTGTTTTTCATAGAAACACCTGGGATTACTTTTCTCAAATCAATTAATGATGATGTGTTAATTGCCCAACTCAAATATAACTTTCGTGGATTCTCAAAAATTTATATCTCCCTGTGTCCCTCCCTCTGCCATTATCCTAGAACTCAAATACTATAAAATATTGTAAACAAATTATTTCAGTTTTTCATCATCTTAAATTAAATTTTATTAAAACAGATAATTTTCTGTTATTGTCAAAGAACACTTTTTCAAATAAATATCTAGGGATGCTTAATTATTTATTTTTATTTTTATTTATTTAAATGAGAGAGAAATAGATGGGGGACAGGGCCTCTAGACACTGCAAATGAACTTTAGTCACATGTACCCCCTTATGCATCTTACTTGTGCGGATCCTAGGGAATCAAACCTGGGTCTTCCAGTTATACAGGCAAAGCCATCCATCTCCCCAGCCAAGAATATTTGTTTCTTTTTTATTAATATATGGACATATTTTGTATGTAAACATCAAATGTGGTTGCCATTCTTTCCCTCCTCCCTGCCCCTTTTCTGAAGAGGACTTCCTCCTTGGGGATGCAGGTGAACTCCATGGGGATTGTGGGTAATGCATTATGGAGAAGCAGTCAGTTATGGGGGAGAGGCGATGTCTCTGTGCAAAATGTCCCAACTTGTGGCTCTGTCTTTATCCCCCCTCTTTCACAAATTTCATTGAGCCATGCTGGGAGTGTTTTAATTCTTCTTCAGTGATGGGTATTTAGGAGCATATGGATCTCTGGTTTGGTGTGTGTTCAGTGTCCTCAGTATCTGTCTCAATCATCCTTGTGCTGATACCAGCTTAACAAAGAGAGCAATTCCTCTGGGGTTTCAGCTGGGGCCAGGGTGGAGTGCGCTGGGTGTTTTATCTCCTCAAGTCCAGTTCTCATTTGAAAAAAAGAAGCTGATTCTCCAATACAGAGTGAAGTCAGAGCCAGTTAAATGGGCTATCCATTATTAATTTAGAAAGAATTATAAAATTTTAGACACTTTTATAGTGTATGGTTGGTGGGAGCTTGACAGTGGAAAGCAGAATCATTATCTGGATATAATTCTGACTTGTTTTCCAGTTCCAAATATAGTCCCCTTTCCACTGAACAGATCTGTTAGCCAATCCAAGAGCAGTTGGTTACCCACCATGGCTGTGTGCCACTATTGCATTTGTGTGAGCATCACCTCAGGTTGCTTGCTTCTGAGTCTCTTATATTTTGAATTGCTTGACAGAGGTTGGCCACTTTCCCCTGATAGCTCACGTAGCACCCTCTAGCACTAGATGGGCTAATTATCTGAGGACTGGCTCTATTCTTGCTTCCAATCAGGTCTCTTCATGGTGCATGCCAATAGCTGTCTTCAGCAGTAGGGTCTTACCATTAACCTCTTGTGGGTGATCAAGAGCTCTGACAGAGGTCTGCCTTGTTAGTTTTGGGATATCTAGTAGTTCTCTCTGATCAACTGCTCATTGTGGCTGTAGACCAGATCCTGGTACAAGGAATTACAGGCCAGCACCAAGGGGGAAAAAAAAAAAAAAGCAAAATTCAGAGAAGAAAGAGAAACAGGAGAAATTTGAGGGTAGGTTTCATCTCACTCTCTCCAGGATCCTTTCATTCAGGTGCTCCCTCTAAGGTTTGCTTGAGGATTCCACGTTTTAGTCTGGATTCCAGGATATAGGATTCCATGGTGCCAGTTCAACTTGGGTTCAAATTTTGCATCCCCCCTACCACCACCCAGACCTTTTCCCTTCCCCCAAGCCCAACCTTTCCTATTGAAGAAGCCTCAAGATGCTGTTCAGTTATGTCAGCATCTTGGGTTGATCCAGGTTAGGAACTGCAGATGAGTGAGCTCATGCAATGGCTGTCTTTCTGTGATTGTGTGAGTTCATGTAAAATGATCTGTTCCATGTTCAACCATTTTTCTACAAATTTCAATGTGTCAATTTTTTTTTTCTTGCTGCTGAGTAGAATTCCACTGTGTAGATATACCACATCTTGGCTACCCATTCATCCAATGAGGAGCACCTGGGTTGATTCTAGTTTTTAGCTATTATGAATTGAGCAGCTATAAACATGGTTGAGCAAAGGTATCTGTATTGAGATGTGGAGCTTTTAGGGTAAATGGCCAATAAGGGAACAAGGTCTGCTGGTAACTCTATATTCATGTTTTTCAGGAATCTCCAAATTGATTTCCACAGTGGTTGTACCAGCTTACATTCCCACCAACGGTAAATGAGGGTTCCTATTTCTCCACAGCCTTCCCAACATTTGTTTTTTATTTAATTTTATTTATCTATCTACCTATTTATTTATTTATTATTATTATTTTTTTTTTAGGTAGGATCTCACTCTAGCTCAGACTGACCTGGAAATCACTCTGTGTTCTCAGAATGCCCTCAAACTCATGGCAATGCTTCTACCTCAGCCTCCCAAGTGCTGGGATTAAATGCGTGTGATACCACACCTGGCAATCATTTTTTAAATGTTTGCTACCCTTACTGGGGTAAGATGGAATCTCATAGTTGTTTTAATTTGCACTTCCTTAATGGTTAGGAATGTTGAAAATTTTCTTAAGTGTGTGTTAGCCATTGGTAATTCTTTCTCTGAGAACTCCCTATTTAGTTCTCTGCCCCATTTATGGAGTGGGTTGTTTGATTTTCTTCATTATTTAGTTTTTGAGTTCTTTGTAGATTCTAGGTATTAGGCTTTTGTCAGTGGTATAGCTGGTAAAGATTTGCTGCCATTCAGTGGGTGATCTATTTTCTCTGCTTGTTTCTTAATACTCATATTATTTTTAATTTGGGAGAGAGCGTTAGAGGGAGAATTGAAACACTGAGGCCTCCTGCCACTGAAAATAACTTCAAGACACATGTGACACTTTGTGCATCTGATTTTAAGTGGGTATTGGTGAATTGAACACAGGCAGTCAGGCTTTGCAAACAAGCATCTTTAACTGCTGAGCCATTTACCTGGCTGTAGAAATATTACTGAGGGGAAAATATGATACTGAAGAATCTTTAAAATTAGGTTAAACACATATATATATATGTACATATACATACCAATATACAAGTATAAATATATATATATATCAATATACATTTATATAATGTAGAAATATACATATTTCTTCATTTTAACCAAGAAAAAATGTTATTGTGTGATTTTTTTTATTGGTTATAATAACTTTTTACCTACTGAGAAGTTATGCATTTCCTTAAATCATCAAAAGAATAAAACCTTGTCTTTTATTTGCAATGGTAGCAATATGGAAATTTTGTGCTTGTTACATTTCTTTCTGTTTTCCCTTAATAGCACTGTTCATGTAAAAAAAATGACCAAACATGGCTTCATTATTAATTAGAATTCAAGTGAGCTGATGGTTCAATCACATGCATGTGACTAAGTTTATCAAAACTCTGCATAAATTAAATGTTAGGTTACTTTAAGAATATAATGAAGGTTCATTTGCAATGGCAGGAGACCCTGGAAAAAAATAATATATTTAAGAGTTACAGTTCTCATATAGTCATAAATTCAAACTTAAATATATAATTTTACTTACTAAATTGATATACTTATTTCTCTAATACTTTTAAGTGCACATTATTTCGAATAGCACTCAATAAAATACATTAAAAGTACGTATAGACATTAAAATTATTTTTCTAAAAAGTTGTAAGATTTTAAGTACACTAACCTGGCAGATATGTTGTGTTTGTTGCTGTTGCTTTTAACAATAAATATGAAGAGAACACTCTCAAATTTTTAGTTATAGTACTATAATTCCTACATGTTTTCATGGAACCTCTTACAAGAGTAGCTGCTCATATTTCCCAGAAATGTTGGTGGTAATTTGATAGGAAATGCTTTGCTAAGAATATAGGAATTTGTACTTTTTCCTACTATTTGTATCTTCAGTATTATCACAATTAAAATTAATAAGCTTCAGTTCTTCACCTGAATATTATAAAATATATGCAATAAATTTTAACTATCTAAATATACTGAATTTAGTGTAATATATAGTATAATAATAATAATAGTATAATATTCTGGATGCAGGTATAGAGTTGGCATAGACAAGGAATAAGCAATGAGGTTACAAATATTAAAAGCATGGATTTAATTGTCTTCAAAATTTCATGCTGAATAAATTCCATGATAAGGGCATTAGAAAGGACATGGAGAGTTGTTAGTTCTCAAAAATGCCAACCACCACAGCAAATAGGTTGAAGTCACAATATTTAAAATGGCTCACATATTCTTATAACATATAATTATGAATATATGTAAAAGTTAGCGATGCAAGCTGGAATTTATTAAAACAGATACAATAATTTCTGTGTTGTAAAAGAAGTATGAATTTTCCCAGTATAATATCTAGGAATATTTCTAATGATAACATATAATATTGTAGAATTATTGTGATCATGGTGTTTATTAAAAAGTATATTTAAAACCTCCATTAAAGTGTATTGACCCATGCTTGTTATGACCAGATAGTTATGAAGGAAATTAAATATGATAGAATGAGAATAATGATAATGACAAGGATGTAACTATTGGGATGAAACAAGCAGCATCAGCTTTGAGTTATCAACACATCACATATCTTTGGAATAATAGTATAAAGCAGTGGTTCAGCCCATGACATCAATTAAAACTGGAGTCATTGACAGAAGACCACTGACTTTAGTCAGGAAGGCCCTGCTGCAATGTCAGAGAGGAAACAGCACAGGAAGGATTTCAAATATTTAAAAGGTAGAAATCCTCTGAATAATGGAATCAGACATGAAATGTGGAAAAAAGTTTCTTGCTGATTCCAAACCCTCAGTTTTGATTTTACCTGGGTACTATCAAATTTTCTGTGGTTGTTCTTATTTTCTATAGGAAATTTAGAACAGACATTTAGATAGAATTTTGAGATATTTATTACATTTAAAAATAAAGATGCTATACACACACACACACACACACACACACACACACACACACATCACATTCCCAGGGTTATTTTCTATAGCCTTCTTACTGTAAGGAATTGTCCTCCCCACAGGAAATGACTGGTACAACCATGATCTCACAGTAACTACTGACTCCCCACCGAAGAGAACCCTCAGAGAATGGGGTAAGGAGAGAAGAAGATACCCCAGTTGGAATTAGAACAACATGCAATATGGTCATATGTGAAAGTCCCTAATAATATCAACAAAAAGAATATTCTCTAGTTTGTAGCTGTTTGTAATTTTTGGTGGAGATATTCATATAATCAATTATAAACTTTATTTTTGAGCATTTTAATATTAAATTATATTTATATGTACTTTAAAAACTGAAATTTATGCTTTACATTTTAAATATTTTTTATTAGTTTTCTATTCAGCAAATACAGGCAGTTTGGTACCATTCTTAGGCTCATCCATGACCTACCCCCTCCCCAATGGCCCCTCCTTGTTGATGTAAATGGGTCGTGCATTGTGGAGTTAGCCCACAGTTATTGGTAGGATAAATGTCTCTGCATACCATGCCCCAACATGTGGTTCTGACATACTTTCCGCCCCCTCTTCCACAAAATTTCCCTGATCTATGTTGGGTTCATTTTTGGTCTGCTTCAGTGATGAGGTGTTGGGGGCCTCTGGGACTCTGGCTCTTTGATTTGGTAGGAGTTGATTCTTCTCTATGTTGGTCTCCTTCTTTGTTTATTCTAGAGAGACAGAGAGAACGTATCAGAAAGAAGGACTGACAGAGGGGAAATGAGTATGAGAGCTCCTGGGGCTCCTATTGCTGCAAAAGAGCTCCAGATGCATGAACCCCTTTGTTCATCTGGCTTTAGGTGAGTACTGGAGAACCAAAGCTGCGTCATCAGGTTTTGCAAGCAAGCGCCTTCAATTACTGAGCCATCTCTATCCCATTAATGTGTTTTTACATAACTAAAATTCTTCCTTATTAGAATACATTCAGGATAAACAACCTGAAGATATTACAGACAGAATCTTATAAGCAACGTGATGACATTTTTACAGATTTTTCCCTCACTTTAAAATGGAAAAATAAAAAATAGAAGAAGAATCTGGTTGGATTGAGTTTATTGTTTAATATAATTCGAAAAGAATTCGTTGAGATAAGAAAATTGAAATCAAATACTATCTCTGCTGAGAGTTGTGTAGATTCCCCACATGTTTCTCTGCACTGTCCGTGATAGAGTTTTAGTCATGTTTAGCTAAGAGACGCTTGTTCTAGACTAACATTATTAATAAAGGTATAATTCACTTTAAGGAAATATTGATTTCCTTTACTGAGAATTGACTAGCTCTACAATCAGTCACACAAAGAAACATAGTATTATTGTCCAGCCTGTACAATGCTTTAAAAAGATTTTACTCTCATTTTTGGAATCACCTTATTTCCAACCTGATGTAAAGTTCTGAAAAGAGAATTTAGAAATGTCCTCCCACATGTATCAGTGAGGTAGGGACTTATTCATTGCATTTCACTTGATTTTAAACTCAATATATTTTTAAGTATATATGGCTCATAGCTTTTAACATCTCACTATACTTTTAAACAATATTTGTTAAGTTTTTGAGTTCTTACTGTGTGTTTTACTTGACTTTTTTTCTGTCTCAACCTGAAATATAATTTAAAGTCCAAAGCAAGTTTACCAAATAAAGCATGCTTTTTCATATCTCACATGAAAAATGTGTCATGGGTTACTAGACTAAGCAGATTTCATTGACACTACAGGTACAAAGCTTAAAAAAATATTCCATGTTAAAGAATATGGGTAAAGATAATTGCTTTTCAGAATAATCACTTGTATCAGAATTGATTTGATTCTTGGTTTTTTGGTTGTGAATATTTTTATAGGCATCCAGTTTGCTATTTTGCTTCTAAGTAGAATAATAAAGTTATTAACTTAATCTACTAATATTTATTTATTAATTTTGGTTTTTCGAGGTAGGGTGTCACTCTAGCCCAGGCTGACCTGAAATTCACTATGGAGTCTCAGGGTGGCCTCGAACTCATGGCAATCTTCCTACCTCTGCCTCCCGAGTGCTGGGATTAAAGGCATGCACCACCATACCTGGCCTATTTATTTATTTATATATTTTACCAAATAACTTTGAAATCTCCACTGTGATAAAATATGTGAACATTAGCAGCCCTCAGGATGTCTCTCTTCTGCCCTTGTATGTTATTTCCTTACATAAAGGAAATACTTAATCACCAAAATTTGTTAATATTGAGCTGATAATAAATTAAATTGGGTGTAATACTTTATTTTCTGTCTGACTTCAATTGATTAAAATTGCCTTGTACTCTTCATAAATATCATTGCAATTGACAATGCTTTTTTTTCTCATTCCTGTATAGCATTCACTATCTAACAATAGCATGATGCATGCATTTCAGTGTGAATGGCCCTTCCATTGTCTCGAGATGGAAGCTAATATGAATAATCCAAATATAACATCGTATGAATGTGTTATGTTCCATGTATAATGAATTTTAATTGCAGAAACTTAAACTGACCTTACCAGGTAATAGGCAATTTGCTAATTATAATTTAATAGAAAAAGTGACTAATTTTCCACAGAGCTTGAAAACTTTAATGTGTACCTGAAGTATATGAATGTTCCATTTATTCATGATTATAAGAAGAACCAGAAGCTTCCTCTTAAAATTGTAGCTATCCTAATGGTACAGAGTAGTATGGCATTTTTTTTAAATTTACATTTTCCTGATAACACATGAATGCAAAATATATTTACTAACTATGTTCAAATCATCCATGAAATATGAAGTAGTTCGACCAACCTTAAAACCTTTTCATTTTTTTCTTTCTCATTTTGACCTATAGGCTTGACAGATTTTTATATGGATATACTTCATTAGATATAATTGAAAACTCTTTCTGTAACTCTGACTTGCATTATCAGAGTTAATTGGCATCTTATTGTAAACATAACTTAATTATATTACAATTTATTAATTATCCTTTTCTTTATATTGACCTTATATACTCTGTTAAAGAAACAATTTTTTTCCACTTCAGGCACTGTGATATTCTATTTTATATTTGGCAAATTCTGTTGTCTTTCCTCACTTATGTTCATTAGCTCACTAATGTATTTATGGATAGAAGTAAAACCATTTGTGTATTTTTGTACAACATGGTACCCATAGATATATAAGCTTATTAAACTAAAGTTGATTAAAATTAAAATGTCATTGTCCTTGTCACATTACCAGCAGAAGAAGTTTGCATGAACCACACATATGGGCTGGAGCAATGGTTTAGTGGTTAAGCACTTGCCTGGGAAGCCTAAGGACCCCAGGACCCATATAAGCCAGATGCAGAAGGTGGTGCATACATCTGGAGTTTTTTTACAGTGGCTGGAGGCCCTGGTGCACCCATTCTCTCTCTCTGCCTCTTTGTCTGCCACTCTCAAATAAATAAATAAATAAATAAATAAATAAATAAATAAATAAACAAAATTTTTTTAAAAAAGAACCACAAATATTTAGTGGCTAGCATATGGAATGAGAAAATAAACATCTCAAAAGAATGGAAGTTTTGGGATGATCCTTGTATGGTGCCATATTTTTTTAAAGATTTATTTCACCCAACATTATACCAAAAAGAAGTCCTCTTTCCCAGTCCACTAGAGAAGAAAATTATCATCAAACACTGCTCAAGACATGTGGTCTCCTTCCTTGAGTTCTGTTTATTCTATCCACAATATTCTCTTTCCGTGTGACCAGACTACTTTCCTTCATTACATAACTTGTACTAAGTGTTCCCGATAGTGTAAATTATCCTCCATATTCTTCACAAATTCTGGGCTATTCTTAGCCTCCTTGCATTTCCATTAAAAGCTCCAAAAGCTTTCCATGATCTACAGCCACCTACGGACAAGCTGCTAGGGCTTTGAATTATAGTTTCTCTAAGGAGCATTTTGAAGATACTGTTTTGATGTATTTGATTTCTTCCACCCTTCTATTTCAATTTATTTCATTTATTTCACTTTTAAATTTTCTATCCCTATTCTGTAGTTGTCTTTATACATGAATTTCATATCTCTTAAAAACATATTCTTAGTCATTATTCCTTTTTGTTTGTTTGTTTTGTTTTTTTGTTTGTTTGTTTGTTTTTCGAGGTATGGTCCAGCTCTCACTCAGGCTGACCTGGAATTTACTTTGTATTCTCAGGGTGGCCTCAAACCCTTGGCAGTCCTACTACCTCTGCCTCCCAAGTGCAGGGACTAAAGGCGTATGCCGCCATACCCAGCTTTAGTCATTATTCTTATATGACTTCAAATATTTTGCATCAAATATTGGATGCTTACTTGCTACATAAGCATTTTCATTGTTTTTATTTATGAGAGAGAGAGAGAGGGAGGGAGGGAGTAAGAAAATGGGCATGCCAGGACCTTTAGCCACTGAAAAAGAACTCCAGATGTATGTGCCACCATGAGCATGTGGTTTACATGGTTTTGGAATCAAAACTGGGTCCTTGGGCTTCACAGGCCTTAACTGCTGAGCCGCCCTTCCAGCTCCACAGAAGCAACTTTTGAATACTGACAATCAATCACGCAGCCTTATAACCTAAATATATTTAGTTACATTAGAAATTTTAAGACATTCTAACTGAAAATTATGTAGCTTCTCAAGTTATGATCATGAACTTCTTCTTTTTAGGATATTTTTGCACTTTGTTATACTTTCTGTTTTATTTCAATCATTCATACAGCTTGGTCATTGTGGGTTAAAAATACTGAGATTACTTTGTGTTTACATTGAAAGACAGTTTCAGTGCTGTTGTTAATTTACTTGCCATGAAGCATTGTAACCAACCAGAAAGTTCTCTACCCTTACCTAGCACTCCCTATCCCATAGTCTTCCCACAATCCAACATCAGCACTGCTAAAGAGGGCCAAGGCTAAAGCTGTCCCTCACAGGCTCTTGGCAGAGTTGGAAATGCCAGCAAATTAACACCTCAAGGAAGTAGCCTTTATCTACGCACTGAATCACCGTGGTGTATAAATACCTCTTTCCTGTGAGGAATATGGTTTGAACCACTTCCCAGTTTCCCTGCTGAAGTCAGCTTCAGATACCCACACAACGAGCTCAGAAATCTAGGCTTTGCTGAATTTCGTTTTTTTCGTTCTTTCTCCTCATTCCCGCTAGTTTCCCTACTGCTGCTTGTCACTTGCTCCTGAAGCTGCCCTCTGCTTTTAGAATTGTGAGGTATAAGACATGTAATGAATTTGTCAATCTTTATGTGATTAAGCATTTCCTTTACATATAAATTTCATCCTTTTTCATAAATGAATATGAACTTAAAGCAAATTATTTTCATTTTCATTTTGCGAATGTATTATATAGCCTTAAATTTGCAATTCAAGAAAAGTTATAAATTGACTATCAGTGTTTATTTACTTCATAGATCACTGTATTGAGATCCTTAAATTTTCCTTAGGCGTTTTATTATATGATTATAAGTGATCATGCTGTATTACTCATGGCATAATTTATATGCTTTGCTATTGTCTAAGGTATATAGACAAAATTCAAAAACTAAGGAAGACTATTCAAGAATATCAAAATAAGATTAAAGATAACTGCAATTGAAGAAAAAGAAATTCCCCAGCACTTTGCAGAAATAGAAGGTTTTGTTTTAATATGGCATGAACTGGTGGGAAAGTATTAAAGGAGGGAAGGACGAGTCACTGCGATTATCATATGGTGTTTGCTAATTGACATCATGGACAGCATGACCCTGAAATTCCTAGATGTTTTAGATATAGATTTCTGTGAAATACATCAAGATTATTTTCCAGTAAACTCATAAGAAGAAAGGGTAATTAAAAATATGTTCAATATACTTAGTCTAAAGAATACCGCAGATCAGCAACACAGTACAACACGGAGGATGAGCTACATGTCTGTGTGATTGCTGCCCTTGCTGGAAGATGTGACAGCTTATAAATGTCCCCATCTCAAAAAAAAATAAATAAATAAAAATATGGGATATCACCAACCCCAGGAATCTTCAAAATTTTAAAGTATAAGTGAACTTCCTACATAAGGTACATATCATTATCATAAAGTTGAACTCTCTTGTAAGCTAGGGATCATTCAGTATGAAACTTAACAGTCCATAGTCATTCTATGGAATTCTCAGACCTGCAGGTGACTTTGTGAACCATTCAAACTCTGTGTTGTCAGAAGTCTGACAGATGTGGCTGTCTGAAACTTCAGTCACTGCCAGGTTTTCAGATTAATCACGAATTTTATTTTATCCACCTGCATTGGAATAGTTCTTTTCTTTTACAAAATGTTTAGAAGTATTGAAACACTATGGGTATATTGGAAAATTGGAATATTTGTTATTATTTCTTTTGCTATTCCCTTTACTAGTCATCATACTAGGTTTTATAACTTATGCAATTAACTTAGAATATGCACTTTTTACACTAGATCTCTTGGATAAAATAGCCCCTGGTGTATATTTGCTTTACATTAAAATTTTTCTCGGAGGTAAGAAATATTGTTGTCATTTTTCTTTTAATATATACTATATAAATGTATGGTTATGTATGCACATATAAAATTGTTATCAGATGATATTTTCTTTGAACTTATTTACACTATTAGCTGTCTGTAAAATACTTTCATTAAGCTTTTGTTTAAATATTTTTGCCTTTCGTTGTCAACTTTTGTGCTATAATATACCTAGATCTTGTTTACATTGAACTTTATTGTTTGTGTTTTTAATTAGTTTTAACTCATATTACTTTTGTATCTATTCTCAAATAATTTGCATTCATATCTTCAAATATTGTCATTCCTTGGCTTTCTATTCATTCTAATTATGAGATTCAGCAGACGTAGTATTTACATTTGATTCTCAAATTCCTATATATCCTTTAATTCCAATGTGATATTTCTTGTTCTTGCTCACTGTGGTGGATTCTGGGTATTTTCTTTTGATCTCATAGGTATGTTACTGGGTATGGGACCTAGGGCTTTGTTAATGCTAGGTAATCACGCTAGCTCTGAGACTGAGCTACACCTAATGCCTCTTTTCACTTTTCATTTATAGGTTGTGTCTCAACATGTTTCCCAGGTTGGCCTGGAGCTCACATTGTGGCCCAGGAAGACACTGACTTTATAATGCCCAGCCTCAAAGCTGGAGTGAATAGTTGTAATTGCAACTCTGCCAGCAGACCTGGTACACATGACCTATTTTGATTCATTATTATCAATTATTATTATTGTTATTCTTGTATGATATTCAAAATATCTGGCCAGGTAATGAAAGTATTTTATTCACCCCATGTGATTATAGCTAGCTTCCTCATACCACTGGTTGGCAAAGTCTCTAGCTGCTTTTATCCACTTTATGTTGGCCCAGATGTGATGCCAGCCCTAGCTAATGCCATGATCCCCCCGCCTCCCCCCCACCAGGGAGAGACTCCTCGAGTGTATAAGTCACCATCATTTCTTTCCATGAGCTGCTTTTGATCGGGTCCTTTCTGCCAGCAGCCTGAAGTGTGCAGTAATACCACTTATATGATGGGCGGAGGAAGATGAATAGCGTCTGACGCATCAGCGACGGCCTTACTGGAGACAGCGCTCAGCGTTTAGCAGCCTTTGTGGAATATTGACTATTTTATCCAGGTGTGACAGATGAAACCCTCCCATTGCTGTTCTGTCTCCTCTTCCTCAACTCCTGACTTCACTTTCAGTCTATTCAGAAGCATAAGGCTCCCCAAATCTGCTGTGTGTTTCTTCAATCACTTATCATTTCTCTGCTCTCTTTTGCAGATTGTCTATTTTATAAACGACTTTCCTGGTTTTCAAGGATCTTGCTTCTAAGTGTTTCTTAAGTTATTATCTTTATAATACCTTCAAACTAACAACTTTCCACATGACTTTTCCTGCTATAAATTATTGCATCGTAACCAGTAGAGAAATTCTACATCCACTAACTTTTTGGTATTCTCTTAAATGTATATATAATGGTTGTAAAAATGATTCTCAAATACACTGATCTTAAATTTGCTGTTTTTCACAATAGCAAGTAATTCTATCTCTAGATGATAATATGTAAGATATGTAAGACTGCTCATCAACATTTAAGGCTATATTCAGTCTTAGATAACTATTCTTCAGAATTTTAGCATATTTTAAGCAAACCAGTATTACCTTTTTATAGTATGCAATTGTTTCTCTGGGATCAACGATATTTTATATATGAATATAACTATTGTATATTTTAATAATGAAAAGATCTGTTACTTATTCATTTTAGAGTATTTTTCTTGACATGTTGAGTCAAGCATTCAGTTACCAAATGACATATGGTATTTCTTCACTCAGACAAGGCAAATGTGGGTTTTCCCTGGTACACAGAACTTGTTTTCAACTAATTTTATAATCTGTACAAGATGAGAGGATACAAGAAGTGGATTTTAAAGATTTATAAGTCATATGCACTCCTGATACCATGATGGGATGGTGTGCATTCTGAATTCCTATAAAGTAAGGATTTTGTATGACAAACTTACTCATATTTTTCATGCATCCATGTCAGTGGATTTGCTGTGTATAGCTTGTTATTTTATGAGCTCTTTTGACAATTTTGCTATACCTGCAAAGACAATATGCTTAAGTACATTTTTGGCTTCCTCATTGGACAACAAATGGTAATCATCCTCCTCCCCGTCCCCCGTAGGGTCTCACTCTAGCTTAGGCAAACCTGGAATTCACTATGTAGTCTCAGGGTGTCCTTGAACTCATGACAATCCTCCTATCTGTGCCTCCAGAGTGCTGGAATTAAAGACATGCACCACCACACCTGGCAATGGTAATTATTTTGTAAACACAAAATAATCGCATGGAAATGAGAATATAAATGTTGTAGACTTTTTATTAAGTAGATGCTTTGTATGAACAAGTCATATATTAGTACCATTTTCCCCCACCCCCCCGCAGGAAGCCCTGCTCAGTGGAGTTACTGGTGTTCACCATGGGGTTGTGCGTTATGAGGTGTGAGAGCAGTGGTCAGTCATGGGTGGGGAGGGGCAACACTTCTGGGTAGTTCTTCCCACACTGTGGCTCTTATAATCTTTCTGCAATGTTCCCAAAGCCTTGGCACGTGTGTTCTAAGTCCACCTTAGTATTAAACCCTCAGCAAGTTCTAGATTACTACTTTGATATGTTTTGAGTGCCTATCACCATCTCCCTGGTGCAGACTAACCGAAAGAGTAGCATTCTTGCTTAACTCACAATTTCCTTTGTGGTTTCAACTGAACCCTGGCTACCGTGCAAAGGTGATTCATCGCATAACAAGAATCCAACTATCTTTTCTCATCATGTGGATAAATTTTAGTTGTTCCCAGCTTTCACTGCAATCTGTAAAAGAAAACATTTTTTTTTTTCAACAGAGAATATGAGCAGCATAGGCTATCCTGCATGAACAGTTAACCAGGAGAGATTTGGGTGCATGTTGCCATCAAAAGATTCATGGGAGCTTCTCACTGCTGGACTCCATGACCCTCATCCACACAGGACTCTAACTTGGCACCCCTTACCAGCTATGAATTCTTTCCCACTGAGCAGTCCCCTGAGTCAGTTAGAAAGCCACTGGTTATCCACCTTGCCTGGGTGCCACCATTGCACAGTCATGGAGATCTTGTCTGGCTGGTTGATTTCATATAGCAGGGTCCCTTTCTTGTTCATAATGTTGTTAACTTTTGATTATTTCATTTTTTTTACCAAACCGTAGTGCCACAAATTTCCTTCCCTCTTTTGATTCTGGACAAATTCCACCATAAGGGGAATATGTGTAATATTTGTAAGACTAAAGTAAACATTTATTATCTTAAAAAGTAATAATAATCTGAAAGTCAAAATCAGGTCAAGGTCATTACATGTCATTCAAATTCCCCCCCCAGTGTGCTCTCTCTTCTCATGGTGAGGAGTGGTGGCCTTTGGCATCTTCCATATTTGGGAGTGCTTTACTTTGTTCCTGCACATATGACCCTACCATGTGAGCAGTTCTTTGAAGCAGTGATCCCACACTACACCCTCAGCTGTGCGCATCAGTAAGATTGGGGTCAACCTGCAAACAGTGTCCATTCTGCTGTGTTCCTTTGGGCTCCGCTTGGCCCTGTGACTTCCTGCTACTGTTAGAACTTCCCATGTGTCCTCACGAATCCTGTTTCATCTTCACAGAATCATAGCTATTTTTTATTCCCACATCCAGGCATAGACTTTGAGGCCACCATCAGAGGAATGTGATAGCCTGACACAAACCTCCTTACCAGTTCTGACAAACATGTGAAGTTCGATACCTACAGCCATCCCTTTTCTATGCTTCCCACAGTTTTATTTTTTTGTTCTCCTTATCAAATTCTGAACTGTAGCACTGGGCACAATGGTTCTAAAGGATTATGTCCTTGAAAATAAGTTCTCTGAGTCAGTTCTGGTTTTACTGAACTACATTTGTTGTTTGTTTATTGGTAAAGACATAAAGCACACTTTCCAGTCGTAATCAGGTTAGGGCTATTATTCTATGGTATATACCGGCAAGCCATTACATAACTTATTTATCGCTGTCTGTAATCAAATGTCATAGAGACAAGTCTTTGGATTGCAATAAAACTGCTGCCAAACAACAGTTGTTAAACTGTGGAGAAAAGTGTAGTGTTGAGTTATCTCTAAGTAGTCTGGGAACTTCAGAACATAAAGTGGTGATCTTAGTGTTTCTAGCCTCAGCTTAGATTTGTGACAGAATAAAAGACCAGAGAAATTCTATGACCTCTCTAAAGGAAGCTTAAGTCTTCAGTGGTACAACTTGGATGGAAGCCTTATCTTACAAGAAAATATAGGATAATGCAAATTGAATTTGTCATATTATATTTTCCTGTTGTTAAAACATTGGCCTGGAAGAATGAATACACTCAATATGGGAGGGAGCATACGACGTGTTCTCTTGAAGTTTGTAAAGTATCATTATTGGCTCTTGAAATTAAACATGCATTTTTTTTCCCTTACAAAATCAGTCTCATCTTTCTGGAGTAATTTGTAATGGTCCCTTTGAAGTATTTCTTTCATGGAGCACTCATACATTCCTTAATATATACCTCATCATTTCTCATTGTTTTTGAACTTCCAATCAGATCTGTGTATTTATTTAAAGGTTTTGTGTGTGTGTGTGTGTGTGTGTGAGAGAGAGAGAGAGAGAGAGAGAGAGAGAGAGAGAGAGGGTGAGAGAGAAAGGGAGGGAATGGGTTCACCACAGCCTCCAGCCACTACAAATGAATCACACAAGCATGCAGCACATTGTGCATATGGTTTTACATGAGTACTTGGGAAGCAAACCTGGGTCTTTAGACTTTGTAGGTAAGCGTCTTAACTGATGAACCATTTCTCTAGCCTCTCAATCTGTGCTTTATCAGGCCAGTAGAGATAAACCACAATGTTTGCGGTTGATTAGAAAGAGCAATGGGCACCAAAAATTAAGGTTCATTGGGAATGAGTGGAAGAAAGGATGCTTGATTCAGCTTTATTTCTTTCTTCTTTTTTTTTCTTCTTTCTTTCTTTCTTTTTTGGCATGACATTCTGGACTTGTTGCATTCCAATGAACTGATGAAGATAGTCCCAACATTGTGACCAGAGACTTGAAATGTAGGCTTGATGTAGCCTGAATCAATAGGGTTGAAATGCTGTAGCTCCCTCACAGTGTCTTGTATCTAAATGCTGGTGATTTGAACACCTTCAGTGAAGATGTCATATAAAATCTGTTCACATACTTTCCTAGTCCAGTGTAAATGTTTCTTCTGAGAAGGTAAAGAGGGTGTTCTCTTTGCAAGTACTATGAGCACTCTATATGGGAGGGGCTTCAGAACACTGAAGAGACCTTGCTATGCATTCTGTGCATGCAGAGTGCAAAGGAGATACACCCTCCCCTCTGCTGGCTGTGGTAGTGCCATTTCCTGTGAATATTCACACTGCTGCAGCTGATCTTCCAGTTCACCTGACGGCCACAGAGCAGCAGCCAGGCTGTGCTTCCAGTCCACAGGCAATCATGCCTTTTAATTTCTCCAAATCCTAAATCAGGTGTCATGAAACCCCTTGATGAAGAGAACTGGCTTTTCTTGAAGATAACTCATGTTGCCAATCTCAGAGAGAGTGAGCGGCACATGCAATTTCAAGCCTGAACTCCAGAATTACAGTGTAGCCCTGGGCAGTCCAGGTTTTGTTGATCCCCTTACTCCATGTCCATCATTACTTCCCAATTCCCAGCTTTATGACTTCGTACTTGGTGTCAAACACACATGCAATGGTTTTAAATAGAATCTTTAGCCTACATATTTGTTATTTGTATTATAAATGTGTTATCTGTGCCACTTTAGTATTCCTACTTTATGACAACTTCTTGCTGATATATTTATTTATAACATTGAAATATAATGCCTGTAAGATTAATATATGATAATATTTAATCACACTGCCTTAGATGTCAATACAGTATTCTTATTTCTGTGAATCTATTCTTAGAAATTTTCCTATCTTTCAGTTTGATAGACAAACATAGCTAAACATAAAAAAAAAGAGAAACTTGGAGAAATGGCTTCACAGTTAAATCCCTTGCCTGCAAACCAAAAGACCAAAGTTCAATTCCCCAGGTCCCATGTAAGCCAGATGCACAAGGTGGCACATGGTTCTGGAGTTCCTTTGCAGTGGCTGGAGGCCCTGGCATGCCTATTTTCTCCCTCTCTCTCATAAATAAAAAAGTAAATATATTTAAAAAAGAAACACTGAAATTCTGTACAGTAAAACAGATACTCCAGACAACAGTGACAGCAGCTTAGATTAAAGGGGATATGAGAGAATACTGAAAAGATACATGATCTATCAAGACAACGAGAAAAGTCAGCTAGATCTGGCCTACCCCAAAACATCCCATGTCCTCCAGATCAACCAGTGCCTAGGAGACACTGCAAAGGAAGAAGAAGCAAGAGTAAAACTCCCACCAGTAGTTTGACAATCAGAACTAGGGAGATGGTGAGAGCTAATATGAGTGAAAATCCATCAAAGCAAAATACCAGAGGCCACAGAGAACACTAAATCTGAATGCTCACACACACTCTGTGGCTCAGAGAACATCAGGAAAAGGGAACAGAAAGATTTTGAGAGCCACAGAGTGGGTAGAATTTTTTCCTGAAGCCCAGTCCACACACAGAGAATGATTGAGGCCTTTATGACCCCACAGAGAATATCAACAACTCCACTGAGGAGAGCCCCCAGGGAAAGAGAAGGGTTGCTGGAGGTTACAGAGGTCAGCCTTTTATGAAATAATAATAATAATAATAATAATAATAATAATAATGACAAAGTAAAAATTTTGTGTGATTTTAAACAAAATGCCACCTTAGGAAGAGAAAAAAATTAATGGGGAGCCTGACTCAACACTGTTAGTTTTATGGGCACTGATGTAAAAAAGATAATCTTGAGATAACCTTCCATGCATTTTGTGGGTCAGTAATACATATTACCATTTGAATATTCAGAAATAAATTCCATTATTGCATAGATAAGGCATTTATGCTTGAAAAAATCCTAAGAAACAATAGTTAGGGCTATAATCAGGAATATATTTGATATAATGTAATTGATTTCTGAATATTGGCCCTAATGATTGTGATATACATAGTAATAGGCAAAATTTGTAACTGTTGTCAATGGGAGATGAGGCCATGGGAAATCAAGGTGGATCATTAATTACTAGAATTTACTTTGTTCTCTTTGGAGAGGATAACAAAATTATTGCTGACTAATTGAAAACTCAGATTTTTTTTTTTTTTCTGGTAGAAATTTTGGCTACTCACAGAACCCAGAATTGTCACCAGTGATATTGAAGCCAGACTGAGTAAATACCACCAGGTGTTGCTAAAACACAACCTGATCCAGGATACATTTGGTTTGCTCAGCTGTTCCTTCATAATTCAGCTCCCAGAGAATGACTTGTTCATACTTAACCTGTCCCATTTAATAAGCTCCAACCTTATGGACCCATAGATTTGAGCACAGTTTTCTGCATTAAGACTATGTTTATTTTCATTCAATTGATCTCTACTCTTGGACTAATGGAAAATACTCAGTAATCAAATGCTTTGTGCACAAAGTATTTTCAGCCAATAGAAGAAAGAATAAAAGTCATATGGCTGTCAGGTGTTCTAAAATTTTTTTTCATCTCCTCTCGCCAAATTCACGGGAAAAAGAGGCATGTATATATGCACAAAAATAAAACTGGGCTGTCAGCAGGATATACGTGGTTATTAAATTATAGCAAAATTAAGCGATTAATGAACCAACTTCAAGTTTACTGATCAGTAAAGAAAATATGACATATAGGTAAGAAAGATTAATATAAAATCATGTTAAACATTTAATACCATTATGTAGGATGACACACATAATGCTACTAATGATAACGTTTCCATCTCAAAATGGATATAACATTTGTTTCTGTATAACTGTTAGAAAATTACAGATGCTCATTGATATTTTAAAGATATGCATATACATATGTGTATATATATATGTACATATACATATATATATTCCTATGTATACATTTCTAAAAGGCAATGGAATTGTACATACAAACATCATATAAATATGTGTACACAAATGCACACACAATACATATACATACACACATCCATACATACATATGTATACATATGCATACACACACACACACACATATATGTATCAGATCTCTTCTCTGTTAAATAAAAAATTAACTAGATAAAAGAACCAAAGTATTACAAATTTTTTGAAATTTTAATTTTCTTCAGCATTTGAAAGCATGGTATTTGAAATGCAAAGTGAAATTGAGTCCTCTTTACATAATTCGTGAAATCACTCAATTGACTAATCGATTTCTGTTTGAGCTTCCAATATTAATTTTGGTTGTAACTGTGAGTACAGACCATAAGTAAATGTGAACATGTCAAGGTTAGTAAGTTTAAGAGATTTGGGCATGTTCTAGGACATTTTAATCTCTATATGATGTTGCTCTTGCTACATCTGAGTATCAGTAGTATTTCCCTGTGAAAATAAACCACTAGACATGCTTTTAACATTAGGATTGAGGATTTTGTCCCAAGAACATTGAGATGTTATAACTTTCTCTGATACCTAGTTCTCAGTGTGGTAGACTTGTTATTAGTGCTTGGACTGCATAATAAAGTTATCTATACAACCATCGATTTCCCAAGTTGAATATGGTTGCCGTCAACTCAAGCAAGTCAGCTCTCACATAACATGCTATGAAATAAAAGGTATCATTCACCTTGGAATATTTTTCCACCCTGTGTTATCCAGATGAAGGATTTCTTTTGACATGGCATAAATTACCATGAGAAACGTTATAATAATGAATGAGAACAGATGCTTATGGAAAAAACAACAGTAGCATCTTGAAAGGTGCTTTATCTCTAGCATTTCTAACAATGCAGGACTATTTTGAAGAGGAAGGATACATGTTATCTATTCTACCTTTTATGTTTTTTTGTCCACATGAATCAAGTATGATCGAAAAAAATATAGATTTACAAGGTACTGAGAATATTTTCCCATTTGATTTTTACATGTTTGAAACTAAAATTGCCATGCTATTTACCTGAATATTGGTTGCCATTAGAAATGAGAATGGTAGATGCGCGAGACAATGAACAATGAGAGTGGAGATTTAGGGGCTGAGATGATGGCTCAATTGGCAAAGAACTTGCTGCACATGAATGAGGGTCTGAGTGAGCTACTCAGCAATACAATGCTAAGGGTGTGAGATACATTGTAACTAGTGCTGGTGATTTAGAGAGATTGGTAGTCTACCAGGAGCAGTGAAATCTGGATTCAGTGAGCGATTCTGCTCAGCAAATAAGATGTAGAGTGACTGAGGAAGACAACCCACATAAACCTCTGGCATCAACATGCACGCACTGGCACAAATGTGAATACCAACATTCATATACACATGCACATGACACATATGTATGTATAAGAAGCTTAAATATAGTTTTTAATATGAGATTTTTTGTATTTGTAGAAATATGTTTTACCTATTTCCTTGTATTCAAGTAAATAGCATACTCAAAAGAGACCACAAAAGGTGTGGCATCAATTAGAAATTCATGTATAATAATATTAACATAATTATTAAATCCTCAATAAATACATACCCTTATTTAAGTACTATGGAAAAGAGAATAAAAATATAGTAAAGTTTATGACTATATATACATATATGCATATACATTGAGATTATTTTTGTATTGAGAAAATCAAGCTGCTAATTTTGTTTTTATAAGTGCATATATATATATAATGTGGGTGCTGAAAGTACACAATCCCAGGACAATAAACTCCAGCCAACAGCCTTGTGTTTAAATTATCTCTCTGAAAGAAAAAAAAAAAAACACTGCATTTTCCATTCTGCTTTAAAATAAATGCAAAGGTATATGTGAAATCGAGTTCATTGTAAGGAAAGTAAGGGGATATTTCATTTACCTAGGTATCCCACTATAGAAAGAAATAACCACATTGCACCCCATTGTTCTCAGAAGTCACATACTTGTTTTTTCCTAATATTGTTTTTCTTAACATAAGTAGTCATTTTACTCATGTTTGAGAAACAAAGTCACTGTAGATAATATTAAAATTGCAATTCAAAATATTTCAGAATTTTGAATTAGCATTCCAATTATACCTTCATTAAATAATGCAAGAACAGAAGTCAATGAATTCCTGTCATGAAACTTTATTACCAAGGCTGATGGTAAATTCTCAATCCCAAGGACTCATTTTATTGGATATAATTATTCGAATCTCCCAGATGTCTCCAAAGAAGATGCTGACAATTAAATTGTACAAATTCCATGTTGTAAATTAGGGTCTCAGTATAGTTCTTGGCCTAAGTAGTAAAATAAATATAAATAAATAAGTACATTTGTACATAAAAATATAAGTGAATAAATAAATGAATTAAAATGCTGGAATGCAGAGTAACATTTTACAAAGTAATATGGCCAAAAAGGTTATTATCTTTCCTGAGGCAATGGGCCATTTCTGTGGTCAGCTTCATATTTTCTAGTATGTCCATGTGTTGGTATATATTTTTTTCTTTTAGAACAAATATATTGAAAATATATCCAGACATGGGCTGGAGAGATGGCTTAGCGGTTAAGCACTTGCTTGTGAAGCCTAAGGACCCTAGTTTGAGGCTTGATTCCCCAGGACCCACATTAACCAGATGCACAAGGTGGCACACACGTCTGGAGTTCATTTGCAGTGGCTGGAAGCCCTGGCACATCCATTCTCTCCTTCCCTCTCTCTTTCTCTCTCTCTCTCTCATTCTGCCTCTTTCTCTGTCTGTAGCTCTCAAATAAATAAATAAAATAATAAAATAAAATAAATTTAAAGAAAATATATGCAGGCATGATTTTCTAATTAGATAATTAAAGCTGACAGAGTTGAAACATTGCTGAAATAAATAATGCTAAAATGAAGAATTTTCTTAAAGTGTGTATCAAATAAGGATCCTATTTCCCTATGTTTGATCATGAAAACTCATTTTTCAAAGAGGGATGTAGTTGTAAAGAGTTTTGGTAGAAGCATGTCCCTTGTACTCATGTCTCTATCTTGCACCCTGACGACAGAAGTTTCTAATGTTTTCCAAGCACATGAAAACATTACCACCTCTAGAGTCAAATATATGCCCAATAGGATAACTCCTTGGTAATGAAAATCAGTTATTTCAAGAGAGCTAAGAGTATGATTCAAAAGAATCAAAAATGAACAAACTTAGATGAGGTCAATGACAGCAATTAGTTATTACTAATAAAAGTATATTTCAAGACAATATTATTGAACTGCTCTTCACTCTTAATGTGTGGTAAATTGCACAGATTAAGCTATCCTTAGTCATAAATGATGATTCAAGGTATATCACAGGACTCCACTGAGTTTCTTTCACCTGGTAAGCCAAGTTACTTCTACAGTCATTGCAATTTCTCCCCTCTTTGACTTCCCCAAACACTTCGCACTGCTCTCATTTACCTGTAAATTAATCATGCATGACAGGATGTCATTTATTTAAATCATTCCATAGTAATTTAATTTGTGTGTGTGTTTTGTTTCACCAAATAGATATTATCTTCCAGATGCCAGTGAGTTGTCCTTTCTTTTTCTGTAGGATAGCATGCCACATATTTAGTAACATATGCCATTTCTATCTCAGCATACTATATGCACAGAAACCTTTTTTTTTCTTAATTACAAAGGGTAGTCAAAAATACAATTGTGACTGACAGAGAAACAGGGAGAGAGAGAGAGAGAGAGAGAGAGAGAGAGAGAGAGAGAGGGAGAGAATGGGCGTTCCAGGGCCTCCAACTACTGCAAACGAACTCCAGACACGTGTACCGCCTTGTGCACCTGACTAACGTGGGTCCTGAGGAATTGGGCCTCACACCAGGGTCCTTAGGCTTCACACACAAGCACATAACCATTTCTGCAGACCCAAACTTTTTTTAATTTTTTTTTTAAATGATCAATTAAAAACAAGTGTTTGATCCCCGGCCTGGAGATACGTGTTTGGATTTCTGGAACCCATGTAAAACCCACCAATTCAGTGGTGCATGGTTTGTAATGAGGAGGAGCTGACAGAAATGGGGGCAGGAGTCAAGAAACTCAAAGCGTTTGGGCCAGATAAAGTGCTTTTGCCAGCAGCAAAAAACAAGAGGTATCTTGTCACTAATGAGGAGAAGTCTCTGGGTCTATAAATTTTAAACTTGTTTGAATTTCTCCAATTTTAGATTTTATATCTCTGAGGTCCACATCTTTATCGAAGCACAGCAGTCCATTACAAATGTCATCTCGACCAAACTTTCTGAGCAATGGTAACAGAATAAAGCCAGCCCAGTTCCAATAAAGTTTTCTGAATTAATTTCTTCCCCCATAGAAAGTTCATAAGCAAAGAGTCCAAACACAATTCTCTCTGCACTTGTCCTTTTCAAAGTCTCACCAGATTAGTCCATAAAACTTGGCTTACTTCTTTAGAAGACATCATAAGTTACAAGTACCAAGTCCATGTCCACTCCTCCAAAAGAAAAGTACAAAAAACTCAAAGTCCACATGGTCAGATTCATCAGGCAGCAACAACTCATTTTCTGGTACCAGATCTAAGGAAAGTTTCATAGCTGCAAAAGAAGCTAGCCTATTTTCCCAGAGGGAGATCAACCATTGCTCAGCACAAGCAAGCACACAATCTGGGAACCTTAGGCAGAGCTCAAATCCTCTGTATGCCTCAGGCTTGAAACCAGGTCCACCCTCCCCATCAACACCGTAGGGCTGGACACTGGGATCTGCTCACAGTGATACTGCTGCTGCCAGGCAGCTGGAGAACTAGGTTACAAGCTTTAATCAACTCCTGAATCTATTTGGGGACATCCATTCAAACTACCACAACATAAGATTGTTATTATAGACCATCATATATTCATCACTTATTAGATGAAATTTTAACTGTCAAGCCCTGTACTTGGTGTGGTTAGACTGACCTGTATCTACACAGAAAGATCAATAAATGAAATCCCTGTACAGAAGATCCTCTTTTAGTTGGCAATAACACACTTCCTGATATGCCAGACAATTTGTAACCTGGCAGCGGCAGATTCAAGCACAGATCTTGCCTAAAGACTGGTCACAGCCTACTGGGAATGCAGTCAAGAAACTGTACATTACTAAAGACAGATCATGCTCTGAGATATACAGAAATATTTTTAAAGTCACATCATTATGCATGTGTATGTGTGTCTGCTGCGTGTGTTTACATGGGCACAGAAGTCAATCTCATGCTGTTGGGCTTTTCCCTCCACTTCATTAATGACAAGATATCTCTTGTTTTTTGCTGCCTGAAAAACCAGTTTATCTGGCCCAAAAGCTTTGAGATTCTCTTGACTCCTGCCCCCATTTCTGTCAGCTCCTCCTCATTACAAACCATGCACCACTGAATTGGTGGGTTTACATGGGTTCCAGAAATCCAAACACTTATCTCCAGGCCTTGGATCAAGCACTTGTTTTAAATTGATTGGAAATGTTTACACTGTGCCTTTATATGTTGAAAGTATATAACTTGTTTTGATTTTTTACAGGACTCACAACTTAGAGACAAACTTAAAACTTGGACGAGACTGGAGTCTTTTGAACTGTCTTAAGTTGGTAAAAATATATGTATGGGGACCTTTGAAGTTGGACTGGACACAATATAAAATGTGAAATGTTTGTGAATCTATTGGTATCCAGGAGTGCAATGTGACAGTTTGAATGGATCGCCCCAATAGATTCAAAAGTTTACTGACGTTTGCAACACAGTGCTCTGGGCACCTGGCTGGAGGGGGTGTCACTGTGGGCATGTCCTGGGGTCCCAGTGCTAAGGTGTTATTGGGGGCGGACCTGATTTGAGCCTAAGGTGTGGAGAGCGCTTGAGATCTTCCTGGGGTTCCCAGAGTGCACACTGCCTTCGGGGTTGGTGGTTGCTTCTCAGTTTTGTGGACCTGGGAACGGCCCAGCTTCTTCTGTAACTCTGGAGCTTCCCCTGACATGTAGGCTCAGTAAATCCCATTGCTCCCATAAACGGTGCCCAATTTGGAACTTCGTCCTAACAATGGGAAACTTTCTACTACATAGGCATTTCAAAGTAACTAACACCATAAAAATCCCAGCAAATTGAAATTGATGGGCATTTTCAGAAGTCAAATTATGCCAGTATTGAACGTTTAAAAAAAAGGTTGAAATTCAGGCTAACCACAAAATATTACTTATTTGTGAGGAGAGAAAGAGTGTGTATGGGCAGGTCAGGGCCTCTTGATGCTGTAAGTGAACTTGACACATGCACCACCTTGAATGTCTGGTGTTATGAAGGTGCTGGGGAATCAAACGCTGATCACTAGGTTTTACAGGAAAGTGCTTTAATTGCTGAGCCAGCTCTCCAGACTATGACTGAGTTTTCTTTAAAAAAGGACTTCTTTCACACTGGATACTAAAAATAGGTAGCTTTACCTACAGGCTCACAGGTACTTACAGATCATTTAAGCCTAGCCTTGTCTGTGTGTGTAGATGGTGTGGTAGTTAGAGGAGTTATTCTAGATGGAGAAGAAAAGTTTTTATCCCTTCAGACTAATTGTTTCCATGAGAGGACCATCAGTAAAGTGTTTTCCCAAAGTTATCCATCAGGCATGTTTTCTGTCTTTCCTGATGTTGGGTAAGGAATGTCATAAAGGAAAAGACATCAGTGAACCTTAGCCTACAGAGAGACACAACAAAAGCAAGGAAAAAGTTATTTATTGGCATGTCAAATTAATTTAAAATGTAATAAACATTATTTGCCAAATTACTAAATCAAGCAGAACATGTGTCACTAGCGGCAGAACCACCTCACTATCTCTAAAGTACATACACACAGGCAGATGAAAACGGACAAAAGCAAGCTCCACTAGAAAACAGTTCACACCTGATTCTAGCCAATTTCAGGAGGTGGGAAAACAATAGAAACTGGGTATCGTATTTCCAATATAATGAATAGTAAGTATCCCTACAGCACAATTTCCGCTTATGTCCTGCCAGAAAGGTTGGCAGCAAAATTCTAACCATTGAATACTTTTTGAAAATGTAGTTTAGGTTATAAGATGGCAGTTTATTCTCACTCACTCTTTCATTACTTATGTACTGTCTCTGGAATCTTCCACGTTGATAATTACCTCATAATTTTCCCACATAGTTCTATATCACTGATGGTTTTATCTTTAACTATTTTCCCCAGACATGTATGGTACAACTGAGTTGGTGTTCCATTTCTCTAAATCCCCAATTTTTCCTTGAGGCCAATGTGCATATGCATATGTAATATATTTTGGTCTATGGTTCCTTGAGAGTTTTACTTTTTTTTTTGCTCAATAATGTTATACTACTCTATTTTACAGGAATCAGAAAATTTTATGAGTTCAATTTAGTTCATATTCCAAAGCAGTAAGTGAAACTGTGAATTTGCTCCATTTGCTCACAAATAAGCAATTTATGGCTTGAATGAACTCTTTCTGTGATTACAGTTTTCAGTAGAAAGACATGGTAGTTAATACCTTAAAAAGAACTGCACTTCATAAATTTAGGGAGTCATCTGATAAATAACATGATGGTATCTGTGTTGCAAAGGGACAAAATGAATATGCATGATACAAGAATAACTTCTGGGCAGAGACAATGGACCAGTTATGGCATTTCCTTGTCTTGTGGTTTTAGCTCCTTGTAACAGGAACACAAAAGTGTGTGATGTTGTTGTTAGTGACCGTGGACACATATGTTGGAAAAGCATCATTTAAAAATGTTTTGCTTAAATATTCAAATATCTAATAATGTTTCACTTAATTTTAGAACATAGAAGTTAATTCTCGTTTCACATTGCAATGTTTGGAAAACACACAATTCTTGAGAAAAACAACATATAATGTAATCCACCCTGAAGTTTAAATATAAGGAAGATATACTCAACTACTCAATTTACATATTTACTTAAGTTATGATCTTTTTTATAATTATAAGTAAATGTCACACCTAGCTTTCATTGTTTAAATAAAAATATTTGCTTTCCAATTAAGTTAAAATTTAATTGCTTTTTTTCCCTAAAGATTCGATGTGCCTAAAAAAGTGTTATTGGTTTATGCAAATAGTATAAACTGGAAAAATGTTTGAGAAGATATGTTAAAGTGATCAACAATTAAATAGTTTAGGACTTTAACTAAGTTTCATGCATGATTGCATTACTGTAGAATAGTGGAAATAATTTTACAATGTCTTTCATAAAACAATTGCCTAAGTGTTTTAAATTGTAAGAACAATGATTTACTTTATAGGTCAACTTAATCTGATAAGAATATAGCTGATGTAGTAATCATAAAACTCTGCCATTCACATAACTTTGATATTGTATTAGGAAGTCATTATTGTCATGTAAACAAATGCCATTAACTCGGTTTCTGGTAGTAGATTATAGTATGAATTAATTAATATTTTTCTCAATCTTCTTTAAGTACTTTAGGTTTATTGTTTATTGATTAATAAAGCCCATAGGGGAAAAATAGTTATTTCTTCTCCAATGCTAAGATGCTGACATAATGAATTTTGAATGTAAGGTACACAACATGTCATGTACATTAAAAGACAACACAACTTCCTCATGCACTTGTAACATTTGTGCATCCCATCTGTCAATATTTAGGGTTGTTGGTAATGGAGACACTACCACTTACAAAATATATGGTCATTTGAATTCTAGGTGCCATTAAGCTCAATCTGGCAAGTGTTAACTTAGACGGTTTTCTTGTCCTTATACAAAAATAGAATATCATAAAAAAATAGACAGCCCATGGTCCTAAGCTGGTTCCAGCATGCCTATGTTTTTGCTCACATGTAGTTAGTTCACAACATCTCTCTTGCACCAAGATATGGATCATGCTTCTCTCAAGTTCAGCCCTCTGACAATGTATTTAATAAATGAAATGGAGTGGAGAGAGAGAGGAATGGTTCTAGGGAAGTCTAATACTCCTCCACAGATTATGTTTCTCCTTTTGTTTTTGTCTTTTGGTCCTAGGTGAGATTCTTATTTTATCCTTGTCAGACTTTTGGCATTTTAGCAATAGCTCATATGTACTCAAGGTTCTTGTGCATGGTTTATCTCACATTTTCAGAATAGTGTAAAATATAATGTTAAAAGTAAGAATATAAACAATGTTCCAGGAAAAGAGGAGAGGAATATAATTTACTTCTGGGGAAACAGGAATGGTTAAGGAAAAGTAACTTAAAGAATTGAAAACAGAAATAGAGTCAAAATTGTGCTTTCTTTCCTGTAATGGCCGATGGGAAGATCCTAAAATAACCTTCAGTTATGAGACAAACACTCCATCTTTCACGATAATGATAAAAACAAGAAGAAAATGTGATAGGCTACTTTTTTTTTTCCAGATCTGCTAAATTGGAAATGGACTAAGTATGATAAGTGATAAGATCGTAAAGAATCATTTCCTGTAGTTATAAATGCATATATTCATAGTCTAGCAAAATAAATATGCAGCTTTGGTGGTGCACACTTTTAACCCTAGCACTTGTAGGCAGAGGTAGGAAGATTACTGTGAGTTAGATACCACCCTGAGACTACATAGTGATTTCCAGGTCACCCTGATGACACTATCACAAAAAAAAAAAAAAAAAAAAGCAAGCAAGAAAAAAAAGAACTATACTGAATCAAATGTTCAAACTGTACCTATTGACCCTAAAGTTAACACAGTACAATCTTAGGCCTCTATCATGTCTGATCTTCATCTTTTTAGCTATTAATTTGGTTCATGTTTGAAGCACTGATATGTTGTGCAATAATTCCCAGTGCAACAAATTCCAGGAACCTGAAAATAATATTAAAACTGAATAAAAACTCTACCATTTAAAGTTTTGAACTAGCTTACCTAATTTTTAATAGATTGTTGAGATGAATCATATTACAGTAAACATTATAATAGGCAGAGTAGAAGAGATTGATGTTATAAACAGAGAAAGGCTTACAAAATCAGAAAGAAAAGAACAAAAATGTGGGCAAGAATGAAGGGGAGTTTTAACACAAGGATAGAACAGTTATCCCTCTGTCCCAGTGATGGTGGTCCATGATATTAACTTAACTTGGTCACTTACTGTAGATATAAAATGTATGATATGGTATTAGGCACTCTTGAATCTCCTTGTATTGGTATTTGTGCCTCACATAAATCACCCATTTATGTGACAATATTTTTACACCTCAAGAGATCACCTTACCCTAGTCAGCAGACTTATACTTTGCCTGGATGCCAGAGGATCATGAAGATCAGCTAATATCGAAATTCTCAGGTCTTCCCCCAGTTCAGATTCTGTGACCACCTGCGCAGTGCTGGTTCTTCAACCTCAAGTCCTTTTTATTTCATTTCCTCCCTCAGTACACAAGAAGGCACTCCTCCCAAGTATCATCTACCCAGTGATTATTTGATTTCCTCATGTAGTAGCCTTCTCTCTCATCTACCTGCTTGCAATGATTGAATATTTCCGGATCCACCATCCCCTAATCCATGTAATAGCCTTTAAAAACATTTCAAAATAATGCTAGCATAAAACACACTTTAAATAGTGTTTCTCTAAAGCATTGTTTTTTTGTTTATTTTTATTTATTTATTTGAGAGTGACAGACAGAAAGAGAAAGAGGCAGAGAGAGAGAGAGAGAGAGAGAGGAGAGTGGGCCCACAGGGGCTTCCAGGCACTGCAAAAGAACTCCAGACGCGTGTGCCCCCTTGTGCATCTGGCTAACACAGGTCCTGGGGAATCAAGCTTTGAACCTGAGTCCTTAGGCTTCAAAGGCAAGTGCTTAACAGCTAAGCCATCTCTCCAGCCCTAAAGCACTGTTTTAACATGCCAGTGTTGTAAAGTATTGTAAGAATTCAAGAAAACATTTTCTAACAAATTGTAATTTTATTCTGTTCAATTTATGTTTGGATTGATATGGTCACCAATTTGCATCAGTTATTTTCTCACGGCTAGAAAAAAAAAATACCCAACCAGAAGCAGATGAAGGAAGGAAAGGGTTTATTTTCAGCTTAAAGGGACTTAAAAGTCAGTTTAAAGGGGATGTCCATCATACCAGGGAACAAATGGTAGATGCAGGAAACTAGAGTAAGAGAGAGATGCATGTTGGAGCTCAGCTAGCTATCTCCCTCTTGTGCTGCCCAGGACCTTGAGACCATTTTACAGTGTTATCCACAGTTAAGGTTGGTCTTTCCCAATCAAATAATCTAGTTCTATGAGGTCCCCCAAACCAGACAAACTTCTGTCAAAGCCTTTGATCACCCACCCGAGACAAAGGAAAAAGTCCCTATTAATAAAGAAATGACCCACTGCCAACACACAACATTGAGAAATCCAGCTGGAATATGGAAAGAAGCCAGTTCCCAGATGGTTAGCCTGTATAGCTCCAGAAAGCACTACATCAGCTGCTGGGGGCATGTGGTCAACAACATTTTGAACAAGCAGGGTATACTGCGGTATGAAAGCAGCCAACCTGACAAGATGCTCACACTTGTGCAATAGTGGTACACAGTCTAGGTGGGTAACCAATGGCTCTATGATTGGCTAAAAGATATACTCAGTGGGAAAGAATCCATAGATGGAATTGAGAATCAAGTCAGAATCCTATGAAGACCAATAAATACTATGGACACCAATAAGAAGTTTACACAAGTCTTTGGCCAAAAGAGAAGCTATGCACATCAGAATTTCTCTGAATTAACAATGTTTATCCCCTTTAACCAATGCTGATTTCACTCTCCATTGGATAATGAGTGTTTTTTGTTTTTCAGAAGGCAGTGAAAACTGAGGACAACCAACAAAAATCTATGAACAAGATAATAAAATCTAGCTGACACCTTGTGAGGAGATAAACCACCCCTCTCTCTTCCCTGAGGACACAGGTGAAACCATAGGGGAAATGGTAAGGTGAGAGTGAGCGCTGCTTCCCTGGTGAGCCTGACAAGCTGTGCCAGGGTGACGGAGACAGATGTTGAGCTTCTTCACAACACAGCAAAGCAGAAATTCAGAAGCTGCGAAGAGCCCAACACAAAAATAGACTTAAATCACACCCACAAAGGCTCAGGGAATTTTATGGAAAAGGGGCAGAAAGACTGTGAAAGCCTCAGGATGGGAGGGAATTTTGGCAGGCACTGTACTCCCCACCCCCAAATGACTGACTGCTGTTCTCACAGGTCATAAACCACAACCTCGGAGTGAACATCAGCAATCCCTCAGAGGAGGGCCCTCAGGTGACTGGGGGCAGGAAGGAGGGAAATAATGGTACCAACACATGATGTGTCCATACAAGTTTCCTACTTAACAAAACATGTAGTTAAAAATTAAAACAAACATCACTACAACCCAATTTTATAAAAACATAGTATACCCAGCATACCCTTTATAAACTGAAAATATTTTTTTAACGTGGATATTTATTTTCTCAAAGCCTGATACACTAAAATAAATGTTTTATGTATGGTACATGTCAGCATGTTACTCAATATATTCTATTTATACCCTTTTAAGTTTCAGATTAATTAATGTGTATATTGTTTATAGTTAATGTAAAATCAGTTCAAAGTTGCTGCTGTGTTTATTGCATTGTAAATATAATCTCAGTTGTAGCTGAAATATATAAATATGATATGCTATAGAAAGTGTATGAAGTACTTAGTGATAGACTGTTTTACATTATACAGACATGAACACTATAACATCAAAAGTTTCATTTCTTACTTGAGCATAGAAAGTAAAGTAGAAATAATAATTATAATGCATAATATGACTGCTAAAATATAGTGACTATCTATGCATAACTGGAATACTTGTCTATAACTGTATTTAACATCAGGTCTAGGCATGCCAGTTTATTAAAGTAAAAGTACACCCCCACATCTTGATTCTCCAGTTTAATATGGAGTCTCCTCACTGAACTTCTTCTGAGTTCTGCTTTAATTTGTTACTTATCAATATAGTCTTCAATCTCAGCATTTACTCCATTTTTTTCTAAATTGAACCCATTCCTGGTGCCACTTATCTCTTTAAATTTTCTCCTTTCTCCATTCCAGGATTCCTTCAGGCCTACCTGATGGACAGATCAATAAACTGGCTACTTCTCTGTGCTGATGGAAATGCAAAGATATACTACTGTATTGATTGAATTTAGAATCCTTACCTTCAAGGTTCTCATAACCTAGTGGGGAATTAAACATACAGGTATGTGCAGTAGAGTGTGAAATAGGTCACTTATGAGTGATGTCAGAGCTTGTCAGAGAGTGCATTATTAAACAGGTCCATGAAATAAAAGGTTGAAGTGGGCATCCAAGCATTAAAAATGATTTTCATTAATTATAAACAAATGCAACAATATTTAATGAATATGTGCTGCGTAATCTAAATGTTTTAGTGGATGACTTTATGAGACATATAGGACAGTTATGAATATCTTATAGGATGTAGAGTTTAGACTTCAATTTAATTTATCTCCTCAGGACAGACTTTGCATTGTTAATTATATTTGAATAAATATCTATTTTTAATTTCCCACTTAATAAATATTTTGATATCTAGTACACATGCATTAAATAAAAAGCCTATAAAATTCCATTTATTTCATAATTCTTTGTTACTTCTCTATATTGTTATTTTTGTGATGTACAAAACTTGCACACTGGATAGTATCCCAATAAATGAATCTCATATTGGATAGATTTCTTGCTCTATAGTGCTAAGTAGAAAAATAACTATGAAATGCTAGGAGAAATTACAAAACGTATGCATAACACTATTGTTGCATCTGAAATAACCCAACAGGCCTTTATTTTGGAGGTTTTGTTTCCCAGTACATAGTGAGTTAGGCAACAGCAGAACCTTGAGAGGAGACATTGTGGGAAGTCTGAGATCACTAAGGTCATGGAATTAAGGAGGGTTTTCGAACCTCATTCTTTGTCTTCCACACTTTCATCTTACAGTGATAAACTCAGCATTATTGCCCTGAAGTGAGCTTCCATCATGATATGCTGACTCACTCACCACAAGGCCACAGTTGACCATATGAAGTAGCTGTGATATTGATACAAAGCTGCCCATCATCTCTAAAATGAATAGAAAAAAGAGCAGGCACTAAAATGAAGCAAAGGGGTGAATAAGCTAAGATCAGAAAACCCTAGAACATGTAAGCTTGTAGCCCATCAATAAACAACTCAGTAATATAAGACATGGACAAGGACTGAGGAACTATGCTCAAATTTAAACATCGCACAGGCATTCCTGTCAAAGGATTATAATTATAAAGGGTGAGGAAGGACATTTGAGATGTACATGACAAATAGACATCAAGTACTGAGAGGAAAAGTGAGTGAAAGGCAAAGAGATCATTGATGAGCATTCTGCTGAAAAAGAGCAATGAATGAGCTTGTGGAGGACACTAAAACCAGAAAGAAGTGAGGAGATGGTTCAGTAGGTAAAGTGCTTGCCACGCAACACACGAATCTAAGTTCAAATCCCCAGCACCCACTACAAGGCCAGGAATTCCATATGAACCTGTAATTCCAGTCCTGGGGAGGTAGAAATAGGAGGATCCCTGGGGCTTGCTGTTATCTACTTGAGTCAGTGAGCTCCAAGTTCAGGGAAACACCATGCCTTAAAACAAGCTGAAGGGCCATGAAGAAAGACTCCCAATGTCAACCTCTGGAGTTCATATCATATGTACACACTGCTCAGTCACACACGCAGATGTGTGTGCTCATACAGATATGCATACATGTGTGCATAGCACAGCACCCCTTCACGCACACACCAATGAAAGCAATGAAGATGAGATTATGGCAGGAGCATGTCCTGGTCAGGGGGCCTACTAGGTATGTGACTAAGGAGCAGCGGGCTGTGGAAATGAATGTGCACACTGCATCACTGCTATCCTATCTCAGGGGTCATTGCCCTAAACGGTTTTCAAAGGCTAAAAGCTCAAAATTCATACATTTTAAGGTTATGGCTGCAAACATGACAGAAGACTGTTTTTTTTTTTTTATATCTTCTAAAAAAGATATCAATTCCCTGTGAACACACTTTGATGAATGACTTTGCATGACACTGGATGGAATTAATTTATGGAACATTTTGAAAACTTAGATGGTGCACTTTGGACTTGTCATAAGATTAATTACGTAGTGAAGCCTTGGAGAGATAGTTTTCAGGCATATAAAGCACATTTTTATATTGAGGTCTTTTTAAAAAAATTTTTTTTTGTTTGTTTATTTTTATTTAAGAGTGACAGAGAAAGAAAGAGGCAGATAGAGGTAGAGAGAGAGAATGGGCACACCAGGGCCTCCAGCCACTGCAAATGAACTCCAGACGTGTGCACCCACCCCCTTGTGCATCTTGCTGACTTGGGTCTTGGGGAATTGAGCCTTGAACCAGGGTCCGTAGGCTTCACAGGCAAGCACTTAACTGCTAAGCCATCTTTCCAGCTCTATATTGAGTTTTAAAATAAAAATTACATAAACAAGTTTAAATCTTTGTAAAAAGTTTTTATACCATTCTTGTAACTTATTAGGAATAGTACTATTCAAAAGTGTATTTAAGCTTGATCCCTTGGGATGGAGAGATGGCTTAGTGGTTAAGCACTTTTCTGAAAAACCAAAGGACCCAAGTTCAATTCTTCAATACTACATAAGCCAGGTGCACAAGGTGGAACATGTATCTGGTATTTCTTTGCAGTGACTGTAGGACCTGATGGACCCATTTAATCTCTCTCTGTCTGTCTCTGCCTCTTTCTGTGTGTGTCTTCCTCTCTCTCTCAAATAAATAATTTTAACCCATGATCTCTCATTCTTAATTATCTCCTATTTCTGAAAAGGCATGACTGCACATGAACATGTAATAGACAGTTCTGTACTTTGTAGTTTACATCTGGCATATCATATTGTAGGACTCTTTCAGTTATCTTCTCTACATCTATACTAATTAAATCATTATAGGTTGTTTTAAATGCTACCAAAGCATTTTAACTACTCTCATAAAAAGCAATACCAAGCTTCCCCCAAGAAAATATCACATATTATGAAATACACCTTCATTTATACATAGATTAAAAGAAATAACCAACCAGAAGATGAAATCCTGACCTACACCATTTTGATTTTCATTCAAAATTCATTAACATACTAGTTGTAAGTTTAAATAAAAATTTTTATAAGATAAATTTTAACAGTATATATTATAACTTAAATAATGTATAAGAGATAATTTGACAATTCAATTTTATTTTTGTTCTTTGGCTTTTCCAAGGTAGGTTCTCACTCTAGCCCAGGCTGACCTGGAATTCACTCTGTGTTATCAGGGTGGCCTCGAACTCTCAGCCATCCCTCCTACCTCTGCCTCCTGAATGCTGGGATTAAAGGCATGCACCACCATGCCCGGCTTCAATTTGACAATTTTATTTAATTATTTATTTATTAGTTTTGTACTCAGTGAATACAGTCAAGTTGGTACCATTAGGAGATAGACACAGAGAACAATCTACTCCTGCCAAACCAGATACCAGAGACATAGTGTGTCCATTTGATAATTAATTTTAAGACATCAAAATGTGGAAACTGCTAGATGTTTCTACATGTAAAAGGAACCTCATAGAAACACATTCTGTAAATGTGGTGTGAGGCTGGTAACTTAATCTAATGTCACTTTTTTCTCATTTTTACTGGTCAATATTTCATCACTGAGACTTACTCTTGTTATTGTCAAAAGGATGTGTTAGTTTCCTGTGGCTGCCTTAACACATGACTAAGAGATTAGTATCTTGAAAATAAGTATATTCTCACAGTAGTTAGGCTAGAAGACACAGATCAGTGTAGTTCTCCCCCTGAAATCACCCAACAGAATCATGTGTCTCCTTTAGCGTATGGTGGCGTAGTTGGTACTTTGCTCATAGGAAGGAATTTCCATTCTCTGATTCCAACCGTCCAGCTTCACCCTCACTTTGTTCCTCTGCATTTTACCTGTCACAATTCCGGCCCTTTTTAATTACTTACACTAAACCCAGGATGATTTCAAATGGGGTTCTCTAATTACATTGACAAATGGCAAATAACTGTTTATTTTTCTAAAAAAGTTCACACTCATAGGTTCTCGGGGGATATATGTGGCCCTTCCTGTGGGAAGAGGGAGAGATCACAGTGTAACCCACAAACATGTCATGGGCACTGAGGCAGTGCTGAGAGATGTAAGAGTCATGCGATGTCATTCACAGCCATACTCAGTTCTGTGCTGGGTATTTGCCAGGTGAAGTATAAAAATCCCTAAAGAAGTTTTACATTGTGTCCACTTTCTTTCTCACTGATTAAATACACGTGGATGCTATGGTTTTTATGGAGTTTAGCACATATTACACCCCAAGTAGTAACTGATGTTTTGTTTCTTGCTATTTGACTTCTGAATGCCAACCCCCCCCCAAAAAAAAACAGTTGCAATGTTGTTATAGACCATATTTGGCAAGTTATTCAACCTCCATTCAATCAATAAAGTAAAATTATATTTTAAGAATATCCTTATTTATGCTGGTATTATCTTAATCATTATTAAAGAAACTATGGGATTTGCTACTGAGAAATTGAGCTAATTTGGTTAACTAAAAGACTATCAAAATTTCATAAACTAATAATTGAGGAAGTATACTCATTCTTTAGAGAGTGTGTCTTTTGTTATGAGAACAAAGAAAATTTGCAAAAAATAGTTTGCAAATACAAATGAGATTTATGAAAATAAGCCAGGAACTAGACACAGATGTCTTCACAAATAAGTACTTGGTAACAGCTTAAATTCTAGGTCAAATATAGTCTCCTGAATGAATATTGATTAGACCATTTTGATCCTCATTTTTTTTAATATTTTTTGTTCATTTTTTATTTAGTTATTTGAGAGCGACAGACATAGAGAGAAAGATAGAGGGAGAGAGAGAGAATGGGCGCGCCAGGGCTTCCAGCCACTGCAAACGAACTCCAGATGCGTGCGCCCCCTTGTGCATCTGGCTAACGTGGGACCTGGGGAACCGAGCCTTGAACCGGGGTCCTTAGGCTTCACAGGCAAGCGCTTAATCGCTAAGCCATCTCTCCAGCCCCTCATTTTTTTTTAAAGTATGTTCTACTAAAATACTTAGGAGACAAATGAGAAAGTTTAAATAAAGATTAGGTAGTAAGCAATATGGAATTACTGTTAAATTTCCTAGGTGTTATTTTGGTGAAAGAATAAGTGCTAAATCCTGAAATGTTTAGTGACCATTGTGATGTCTATAAACTACCTGTGAATGACATATTTATACCGACATTGGTATTTTTTGTGTATGTGCATGTAATTAAATTGTGGGGAACACTACCACAAATTATTTGAAGGAGGTGAACAAATATTAGTTGCGTCTGCTTGGTAATCGTATATGTACTCTAACAGTCCCCAACCAACTGAGAAAATATATAAGAAGTCCTAAATTTATAATTATTTTAAGTATGTGTGCATATGTGCACATGGGCACACTCGTGGGTGCCCATGCCAATGCCTGAGTGTGTACAGATGCACTCCTGCCACAGGCTGCCTGGAAGGCCAAAGAAATGCTTGGGTATCAGTACTCACCTTCCATTTCATTTCAGTCAAGGTCTTTTGAGTGTTGAGATGTTCATTCTGCTTCCTATCTTGTGGTAGGCACAATGGTTCTGCTGTCAAAACACAGGTCCTGGGCTGGAGAAATGGCTTAGTTCTTAAGGAGTTTGCCTGTGAAGCCAAAGGACCTAGGTTTGATTCCCCAGGACCCACGTAAGCCAGATGCACAAGGAACAAATGCATCTGGAGTTTGATTGCAGTGGCAGGAGGCCCTAGCATGCCCATTCTCTATCTCTCTCTCTCTCTGCTTGAAAACAAAGCAAATAAATAAAAATTTTAAAAAAAATCATGGATCCTCACATCTTTATAGCAAGTACTTTATTCTCTGAGCCATCTCCCCAGGCAAAATTCAGTTTTAAAAGTCCTAATACAGTTGGGGAAATTACTTAGTCATTAAAGCACTTGCCTGAAAAAGCTTAAGGACCCAGGTTTGATTCACCTGTACCCATGGAAAGCCATATCCACAAGGTGGCACATGCATCTAGAGTTTGTTTGCAGGGGCTAGAGGTCTCTGCATTCCCATTCTCATTCTCTCCCTCTCTCCCTCATATAAATAAATATATAAAATATCTTTTAAATTATTAATACATCCTATGTACAAGGACTATGGCTATGGTGCAACAGGCTTGTAGTAATTACTCAATGTATGAAAAATAATTTTTGAAATAATCAAATGGTAATTGTAAATTAATTATTGAAATAGTACAATAAAAATATGAAATAGATAATAACATTACTGATTATCACAGGAAAAGTTATTTGATTTAAAAGGTATCATTTGATCTGTGGAAAACACCCCTTTACTCTTTTAGTTTCATCTCTAGTAGTTGTAGAAAGTAAGATCGAAAATATTGAATAACTTATATAAAACTAAGTAACTAGTAAGTGGACGACCCAAGACTTGAATCAATAATGTACATACATTTTATGCTATGCTATAGCCTATTTTTACTCCCTATACCTTTCTTTGGAAAGCATCAGAAAGTCAGCTCTCAAATGAGGCCTGGCATGAAACATAATGAAAAAGGCATCCCTCTGCTTTGCTTCTGACAGGAACAATGTGTCTGAGTGTGTAAGATGTGACCTGTGTTTAGTAGCTGCTCCTGAACTGTAGTCGTCAGCATCAAGGCAGTGTAAACTTATGCAACCCATTTGGCCCCTTGGACTGGCAGTAACTGGAGTTGCTAAAACTTCCAAATATTAGATCCTTGGAAGGGGGCCTTCACACTTGTTTTACTCACAGTTTCCTCCTGCCTTTCTACTTGACGGAAGTTCAAGGGACTAATTTGTTCCTTCACAAATAATTTTTATGTTCACCCCACTGTGCTTAATTTATGTACATCAATACTGTTTCTGAACATTGTCATAAGTGGGCTGTCATGAATATGATAAATCACTTTAAATCAGGATGGAAAAATATCATATTTTTTTCCCAAAACGTTCCCAAGTAATATATATTAGAGAATGGTAACTACAAGAAAAATAACATAGAACATCTTGGACTTGAAATGGTAACTCCCCGCCCCCTTGAGAGTGTATGTTTCTGTTGGTTTTGTTCATCTGCTTCTATGAATGAACAAGAGTATTGGGAGCAGGCTGTCACTCCTTCGAGTGACAGATCATTCTGCCAGCAGGGAACCTCAACTCTTTGTCCTGCCTTAGGCTGCGGGCTGGGCGTCCCTGGGGCAGCCCCAGTGCATTAAACATTCCACTGGATGAGTAAACGTCTTCCTCTTGTCAGAAGCTCTGCCCCCATAAGAACGCACTAGCTTCTCAGGCCTTGCTCCAGTCAGTACCACTGTCTGCAAATGATGGTGGCTTTGCAAGACTCTCCTTCAGGCTGGAAAGCTACAATGCACTTTGGATGATTTCTTCAATTTGCAACTCTCTCCACTCAGCAGGAAGGTGAATTCATCCACATAACAAAAAGAATATAATTGACAGAATGCAAGGCTTGTGATTGGCTTAATAAGATGAAGCCTGTGATTGGTGCATATGTAAAGCTTCTTGTTGTTGGAATGGAAGGTGTGCTTTGGCAAGGTTCTGACTGGTGGAATTATAATTCAACAAGTTTAACCTATCAGTGTAGGTTACTTCTGAGTTTTCTCTAATTCATGCAGACTTCTCCTATGAAATTTCCACCCAAAGTTTCAACATTAGGACCAATAAAGGGTTCTTCCTGATGGTCTATTAGCTCCTTGTGTTGTCTGTAACATGGGCTGAGTTGTTAACACAAAGAGCAGGGTTTTCAACCTATACAAACCCGACAGCAGCAGGTACAATGTAACTGAAGACATACCCCATAGGCTATTTTCACCCAGATTTACAGAGCTGTGGTTTGGGTTCAATAAGCTTCTAAGAGACAACTGAAGATTTTTCAACAATGACAGTTGACACATAGACAACTATTTTTAAGTAATTTTTAAAATTTATTTTTATTTATTTATGAGAGAGAGAATGGGTGAGCCAGGGACTCTCACCACTGTAATGAAGTTCAGATGCATGTGCCACTATGTGCACCTGGCTTACGTGAAACCTGGGGAATTGAACCTGGGTCTCTCCAGCCCAGAGCAAACTGTTATAGTAAAGAATTTATTTCTGTAACATGGGACAGGCATCAATCTAGATAAAGATTTTTCTCCCACTGTTTAAAGGTCCCTCACTACTGTTTATCCTTCTATTTATTTTTACTGTTTTATAATGTGGACATACAGAGACATTTTTGTTTTGCCTCCCTCCCTTCATTTCCCCCCTACATCAGCATCATGCATGTCCTTACTCCGTCTCACTTCTGCTTTCATATTTCATGTGACCCCTGTCCTCCCCTTTATCCACATCTCTTCTCTCATGACCTCCTCTCACACCTCATAGCCCACACCCTTTCTGACATTCCCTCTTCACATACACACCAACATTCAAAGTTGGGATCCAAATGAGAGTGGCAATATATAGCTTTGTGTTTCTGGGTCTACGTTACCTCAACTAATGTGAACTTTGCAAGCAGCATCCATTTGTATGAAAAATTCATAGTTTCTTTCTTTGTTTTTCTTTTTATTTATTCTTTTTTTTTTTTTTTTGATTTTTCAAGGTATGGTTTTGATCTATCTCAGGCTGACCTTAAATTCACTATGTATTCTCAGCATGATTTCAACTTACAGTATTTCTCCTACCTCAGCCTCCCAAGTGCTGGGATTAAAAGTGTGTACCACCATGCCAAGCCCCATAGGTTCATTTTTACAGATGAATTTTTAATTGTGTAATTTTCATTAATAAATCAACAGGTGATGAACATCTAAGTTAAGTCTGTTTCTTAGTAGAGGAGCAATGAACATGTGTTTGCACATTTCTTTGAGGTAAGACTTAGAGTCTCCTGGGTAAATGCCTAGGAGTGGTATAGCTTGAGCATATGATGGTTAAGTTTAGATTTTGAGAAAACTCTACACTCATTTCCACAATTGCTATACCATTTTAAACTTCCAAGAGCGATAGTTGTATAAGGGTTCACTTTTAACCACATTCCCCCCCCCCACCATATTTGTCATTTGTTTTCTTGGTAATAGCGTTCTGAGTAGGGTGAGATAAATTTATTAAAGAAAACTTAATATACATTTAATTTGAATTAACTAAGCTATAAAAGGGCCTATACCTATTAACTTTTCTCTAAAAAGCATGTTGTGAAATTTTTAAATTAACTGTTGAACACTTCTGTTACTTCTTTTCAGAACTTTCAGTTCATTTCATGATACATTCATTGACTGAATGACTATATTACTGTTTACCTTGTTTCTGAGGTACGGTCTCACTCTGTTCCAGGCCTCAAACACACAGTGATCCTCCTACCTCTACTTCCCCAGTGAGTTTAAAGGCATGTAAAACCATGCCCTAAAAGAGAAAGAGAAAAGGACAGAGAGAGAGAAAGAAAGAGAGAAAGAGAATGGATTCACCAGCATCTGTCTACTCATGGCAAACAAACCCCAGATGAATGTGCCATTTTGTGCATCTGGTTTTACATGGGTTCCAGGGAATCAAATGTGGGTCACTAGGCTTTGCAAGCGAGAGCCTTAACTGCTACACCATCTCTCCTGCCTTCTTTATATATTCTTAACAGCAACACACTGCCTGAAATGTAGCTGAAAAATACTTTCACCCATTCTGTCAGCTTTTGTTTGCTGTGCTGACAATTTCCTTTATTGTACAGAAACTTTTTAGTTCACAGACACCCATTTTTTCATTCTTGAAACTATTTCATGTGCTATTGGAAACCTGTTCAGAAAGTTATCTCCTATACCTACAACTCCCCATGAATTCTCTGTTTTCTTATAGTAAATTCAGTATTTCTTATTTCATATTTAAGGTTTCTGACTTATTTGGAATTTATCTTTGTGTAGGCCCAAATTCATTTTCTGCAATGCAATATCTAGTTTGCCAGTGTTTTTACAGTGTATGTTTTAATGCCTTTGTTAGAAATTAGGAGACTATAATCATGAGAATATTTCTGGATCCTCCATGCATTTCATTTGTGTTTATTTGTATGCCAGTATCATGTTCTCTCTCTCCGTCTCTCTCTCTCTCTCTCTCTCTCTCTCTCTCTCTCTCTCCCATTTTTTTAATTATCTATGGACATACTCAGTATGTAACCGCACACATTGGTACCATCCTTACCCGCATTCCAGTCCCCCCTGCTCTGACGGGACCCCCCTCATTGGAGATGCCAGTAGTCCCCATGGGGATTGTGGGGGTAGCCATCAGTTATGGGTAAAAGGTAATGTCTCTGTGCATAATGTCCCAACATGTGGCTCTAACCATCTTTCCATCCCTTTTCTGCAAAATTCTCTGAGGACATTCTTGGATATCCAAGGCCTTCTTTCATTCCATATGAATTGTGAGATCATTTCTTCTATCTTTGTGAAGAAAATTATTGGGATATTTGTTGTTATTGCATTAAGTCTGTATATTTGGTAAGATTGCCATTTTCACAATGTTAATTCTGCCTATCCAGGAGCATGGGATGTCTTTTCATTATCTTAAGTCCTCCTCAATATCTTTCTTGTGTTGTTTAATGTATCCATTATATAAGTCTTTCACATCAATGTTTAATGTTATTCCAAGATATTTTATTGTTGTTGTTGTTGCTATTGAAAATGGGACAATGTCGTTTATTTCCTTCCCTATATCTTTAACTTTTGCATATAGAAAAGTTACTGATTTTTGCTCATTAATTTTGTATCCTTCTACTTTGCAGAAGGAATTAATCACCCTTAAGAGTTTTGAGACTGAGGTTCTTGGGTCACCTATATAAAGAATCATGTCATTTGTGAACAGGGCTAACTTAACTTCTTTCTTTACAATTTGTATCCCTTTTTTATCTCTTTCTCAGAACTTTTTGCTTGAGCTAGGACTTCTAGTACTTTGTTGAAGACCAGAGGTGAGAGTGTACACCCCTGTCCTGTTCCTGATCTCAATGGGAATTCCTTCAGTGTCTTCCCATTAAGTATTATTTGGGCTTTAGGTGCTTTAGATATAGCCTTTAGATGTTGAGATATAAAACATCAATGCCTATTTTTCCCAATGTTTTGATCATGAAGTAATGTATTTTGTTGAAGAACTTTTCTGAATCTATTGAAATGATCATGTGGTTTTTGTGTTTAAGCTTATTTATGTTGTGTATCAAATTGAAAGAAATATGTATGTAGAACCAACCTTGTGTTCCTGGGTTAAAGCCCAGTTGATCAAAGTGGATAATGCTTTCAATATGTTGTTGAATTTGGTTTGCAAGGGTCTTCTTCAGGATCTTTGTATCTAAGTTTATCAGGGAAATAGACCTATACTTTTCTTTCCTTGTGGCTTCTCTGTCCTGTTTTGGCATTAGGGTGGTACTAGCTTCATAAAAGGAGTTGAGGAGCTTTCCCTGTTCTCTGATTATGTGGTCCAGCTTGATAAAAATTGGTTTTGTTTCTTCCATGAAGGTTTGATATAATTCAGCTGAGAAGCCATCTGGTCCTGGACTCTTCTTTTGGGGGAAGTTTTTGATTACCTTTTCAATCTTGATGGGTGTAATAGGTTTGTTTAGGAGGTTAATCTTATCTGAGTTTAGCTTTCGTAGGTAGGATGTGTCCAGAAATTCAAATATTTCCCCCATATTATCCAATTTTGTGGAGTAGAGGTTTTTGAAATACGTCTTGATGATTCTTAAAATTTCACTTATGTATGCTGTGATCTCTCCTTTCTAATTTCTAATTTTATTTATTTGTAGCATCTATTTTATTCACTTGATCGAATCGGCCAGGGGTTTATCAATCTTGTTTATTTTTGCAAAGAACCAACTCTTTATTTCATCAATTTTCTTAATTGTTTTCTTAGTTTCCAATTCATTAATTTCTGCTCTGATCTTTATTACTTCTTTCCATCTAGATCTTTTTGCATTGGATTCTTCTTGATTTTCCAATGCCTTTAGGTGTATAGTTAGGTTATTGATTTGGGATTTCTCTGTTTTTGTTATGAAGGCAATTAGTACTGTGAATTTTCTCCTGACTGCCTTCATTGTTTCCCATAAGTTCATGAGTCCAAAAGTTTGAATAAGTTCAAAAATGTTTGTCAACGGAACATGAGGCAACTTTGTGACACCCTTAAACATTCCAACATTCAGATAATGGAAATACCAGAAGGGGATGAATCTCAGACAAAAGACACTGACAACTTATTCAACAAAATTATCAAAGAAAAATTTCTTACCCTCTCAAAAGAAAGACCCATCAAGTTATAAAAAGCTAACAGGACACCAAACACACTGGACCAAAGGAGAAATTCTCTAAAACATATTATCATTAAGACTCCAAACATTGATATGAAAAAGAAAGTCCTAAAAGCAGCTAGGGAGAAACAACATATTATATATAAAGGTAATCCCATCAGAATTACTTCAGACTGCTCAGTGGAAACACTGAAAGCCAGAGGGCCTGTAATGGAACACTACAAAGTCTAAGAAGCTATGGTTTCCAACCCAAACTACTCTACAAAGCAAAAGTATTCCTCATAACAGATAGTAAAGAAAAACTTTTCATGATAAAAGCCAGCTCTATTATGAACACAAAGCCAAACCTACAGAGGGAACTTCAGGGAATTCTCCACAGAGAAGAATCAATTAACCAGCCTCAAATAACTACAAGAAGCAGATCACAATAACCAAACTCAGAGAAAGCACAAAAATCTACAAAGTCCAAGAAAATGCCAAACCACATAAGCAACTGCACTATGGCAGGGATTAAATCAAACTTCACAATTATTAACCTAAATAGTAGTGGCTGTATTTCACCCATAAAGAGGCATAAGGTACAGGGTGGTATCTGCTGTCTTCAAGAAACCCACCTCACCACTGAAGGCAAAAACCTCCTCATGGTAGAAGGATGGAAAATGATATTCCAAGCAAATGTAAATAAGAAACCAGCAGGCATAACTATATAAATATTGGATAAAATAGACTTCAAACCAAAAGTAATCAAAAAAAGACAAAGAAAACCACTTCTTACTTATCAAGGGAATTATCCAGCAAGAGGATATCATAATCATAAGTATTTATGCACCAAAAACAGGTGCACCACAATACATAAAACAAAACCTATTTGACAACAAAACAGAAATGAACACCAGCACCATCATAGTTGGGGACTTCAATACTCCACTCTGGTTGTCCAAACAGTAAATTAACATGGAAGTAAGGGAGCTCAACACCACCATAGATCATTTAGACATAACAGAAATCTACAGAACATACTACCCCCTAATCTACAGAATGTACATTCTTCTCAGCAACCTGTGGAATCTTCTTTAAAATAGATCATATACTGGGCCATAAAGCCTGCATGCATATATTTAGGACATAACTTCCTGCATGATATCAGAACACAATGCTGTAATGCTAGAAATTAACAACAAATGATGTGCCAGGAATCCCGTCAGCTCCTGGAAACTGAACAACACACTTTTAAACAATAAATGGGTAGTGGATGAAATTGCAAAATTTCAAGAATTTAATGAAAATAAGAACACATCATAACAAAACCTTATTGGACACAATGAAGGCAGTCATGCTGTCTTTGTAGTTTTGTCTTTATAGTATAATTTCAGATCATGGGTTGTGACAATTACCATTGTGTTCTATCTATCTAGTATTGCATTGGCTATACATATTCTATATCCAAATGGATATTCGGATACTTTTTTCTAATTCTGAGAAGAGTATTTGTGCATCTATGTATCACTTTTGGTAAGACAGTCATTTTCCCAACCCTAATTCTACTGATTAAAGAGCACAGACGGTCTCACGATCATCTGGTTTCTCAAGTTTTTATTTTATTTCTTTTTTGGGTTTTTTTTTCCTTTAATTTTTCAGTGTCTTCAAGTTTTCTTCAGCAGACTTTCAGAACCTTGGTGGGATGTACTACTTTATCCTTTATTTTTGTTGAAAATTTTTGAGGAATATTACAATTTAAAATGTATACATGGAAATAAATTAACAGAGTGTGTTTTAAGTGGCTATATCTACTCAACATTAAAAAGCAACTATAACAACTTACTTTTACCCATGGTAGACAAAAATAATAAGATGCCACTATTTATATCATAAATAAATGTTATTTATTTACCTTACTCCCAGCATTGCAAAGATCATATATTGTCAAATTTATTTATT